>NC_134095.1:65235082-65545810 GCF_000715075.1 Nicotiana tabacum
ACCATGAATGCCAAATCTAGAACCTTACGGTCGGCATAACTCTTTTGCTTGGACTGAGCCGTAAGAAGCCGATCGTGAATGATCATGACCTTGTTCAAGGCGTCCTGTACTAGATCTGTACCCAACAACCAAGCCTCTCCCGGCTCAAACTATCCAACCGACAACCGATACCGCCTACCATACAAAGCCTCATAAGGAGCCATCTGGATATCGAGTGGTAGTTGTTGTTGTAGGCAAACTCTGCTAAAGGCAAAATACCACGAGCCTCTAAAGTCAATGACACAAGCCCGGAGCATATCCTCCAAAATCTGAATGGTCCGCTCGGACTGCCCGTCCGTCTGAGGATGAAATGTTGTGCTCAACTCAACCCGTGTGCCCAACTCTTGCTGAACTACTATCCAAATATGGGAGGTAAGATGTGTACCTCGGTCCAAAATGATAGACACGGGAACACCATGAAGACGAACTACCTCCCGGATATAGATCTCAGCTAACCTCTCGGAAGAATAGGATACTACCACAGGAATGAAATGTGCTGACTTGGTCAGCCTATCAACAATAGCCCATACTGCATCGAACTTCCTCTGAGTCCGTGGGAGTCCAACAACGAAGTCCATAGTGATACGCTCCCACTTTCACTCAGGAATCTCAATCTTCTGGAACAAACCACCATGTCTCTAATGCTCGTACTTAACCTGCTGACAATTCAAACACCGAGCCACATATGCAACGATATCATTCTTCATTCATCTCCACCAATAATGCTGCCGCAAATCCTGGTACATCTTAGCGGCGCCCAGATGAATAGAGTACCGGGAGCTACGGGGCTCCTCTAAAATCAACTCTCGAAGCCCATCCACATTAGGCACACAAACGCGACCCTACAATCTCAAAACTCCATCATCTCCTAAGGTAACCTGCTTGGCATTCCATGCTGCACCATGTCTCGGAGGACACATAAATGAGGATCATCATACTGCCGATCTCGGATACGCTCTAATAAAGAAGAACGGGCGACTGTGAAGCTAACACATGGCTGGGCTCAGAAACATCCAACCTCACAAACTGATTGGCCAAAGACTGAACATCCAAAGCAAGCAATCTCTCACCGATCGGAGTATAAGCAAGACTGCCCATACTGGCTGACTTCTTACTCAAAGCATCGGCCACCACATTGACCTTTCCTAGATGATATAAGATGGTGATATCTTAGTCCTTTAATAGCTCCAACCACCTTCTCTGCCTCAAATTTAGCTCCTTCTGCTTGAACAAATACTGCAAACTCTAGTGATCCGTGAACATCTCACATGCCACGCCATACAGATAATGCCTTCAAATCTTCAACGCGTGAACGATGGTTGCTAACTCCAAATCATGAACCGAATAGTTCTTCTCATGAATCTTCAACTGTCGTGAAGCATAGGCAATGACCTTTCTATCCTACATCAATACCGCGCCAAGTCCAATACGAGATGTATCACAATAAACTGTATAAGGCCCTGAATCTGTGGGCAAAACCAACACTGGTGCCGTAGTCACAGCTGTCTTGAGCTTCTGAAAGCTCGCCTCACACTCATATAACCACCTGAAATGGGCACCCTTCTGGGTCAACCTGGTCATCGAGGCTGCGATAGATGAAAACCCCTCTACAAACTGACGATAGTAGCCTGCCAATCCCAAGAAACTCCGGATCTCTGTAGCTGATGCTGGTCTAGGCCAGTTCTTGACTGCCTCAATCTTCTTCGGATCAACCTGAATACCCTCTGCTGATACAACATGACCCAGGAATGCAACTGAACTCAGCCAGAACTTACACTTCGAAAACTTAGCATATAACTGACTATCTATCAAAGTCTGAAGAACCACTCTAGGATGCTGCTCGTGCTCCTCCTAGCTGCGGGAATAGATCAAAATATCATCAATGAAGACTATCATCAAGTAAGGGTTGAATACTCGGTTCATCAAATCCATAAAAGTTGATGGGGCATTTGTCAACCCGAATGACATCACCAAGAACTCATAATGTCTGTATCGAGTGTGGAAAGTTGTCTTAGGGACATCGGATGCCCTAATCTTCAACTGATGGTAGCCAGATCTCAAGTCAATCTTCGAAAATACCTTAGCACCCTGAATCTAATCAAACAAATCATCAGTCATCGGCAATGAATACTTACTCTTGATTGTAACCTTGTTCAACTGCCGGTAATCAATACATGTCCTCATCGATCCATCCTTCTTCTTAACAAACAATACCGGCGCACCCTAAGGCAAAACACTCGGTCTAATGAAACCTTTCTCAAGCAAGTCTTGCAACTGGTCCTTCAACTCTTTCAACTCAGGCGGGACCATACGATACGGCGGGATAGAAATGGGCAGAGTGCCCGGAGCCAAATCAATGCAAAAGTCAATATCCCTGTCGGGTGGCATACCCGGCAAGTCTGAAGGAAATACCTCAGGAAACTCATGAACAACGGGCACAAAATCAATAGAAGTAACCTCAGCACTAGAATCACAAACATAGGCCAAATAGGCCAAACACCCCTTCTCGACCATACGACGAGCCTTAATATATGAGATAACACTATTGGTAGAATGACCAGGAGTCCCTCTCCACTCTAAACATGTTAAACCCGACAAGGCTAAGGTCACAATCTTGGCATGACAGTCCAAGATAGCATGATAAGGTGATAACCAGTCCATCCTAATATGACATCGAAATCAACCATGTCCAGAAGAAGCAAATCTACACGAGTCTCAAGACCTCCAATCACAACTATACATGAACGATGGACTTGATCTACCATAATAGAATCACCCACCGGTGTAGACACATAAATAGGAGCACTCAAAGAATCACTAGGAATGACCAAATACGGTGCAAAATAAGATGACACATAGGAGTATATAGATCCCGGATCAAATAAAACTGAAGAATCTCTGCTACAAACCAGAACAGTACCTGTGATAACTACATCAGAAGCCTCAACCTCAGGCCTGGCTAGAAGAGCATAACATCGGGGTTGGGCCCCACCACCCTGAACTACATCTCTGGGATGGCCTGCGGCTTACTGGCCTCCACCTATAGTGGCCCGAGCTCCACCTCTAATACCTCTACCTCCACCTCCACCTCTAGTACCTCTACCCCCACCTCTAGCTAGCTGGGCAGGCTGTGGAACACTCGGTGCCTGAACCATGGCACGGGAACCCTGATGTTGGGAGCTGTTCGGTGCTCGACGGCAAAACCTAGCAATGTGACCCATATCACCGCAAGTGTAACAAGCCCTCGGCTACTGAGATTGCTGACCCTGACGACCTGAATGACCACCCCGAAAACTCTGAAGCGGCGGTGCACTGATAGGAGCTGGTGGTGCACTGTAGGACTGCTGATCAAAATACTGCATATAGGAACCACGACCACCCGAGGCACCGTGAGAAACTTGAAGTGCTGACTGAAAAGGCCTAGGAGAATGGCCTCTACCATACGAATCTCTACCTCCAGACGAGGTACCACTGAATCGGCCTGAATGACGAGGCCTCTTGTCAGACCCCGGACCACCTCCCTGCGATAAAACCATCTCAACTCCCTTGGCCACATTGGCCGCCTCCTAGAAAGAAATCTCACTCCCTGTCTCCTTGGCCATCTAAAGCCGAATAGGCTGGATAAGTCCCCCAATGAACCTTCTCACCCTCTCTCTCTCTCTCTCTCGGTGGGAAATATGATAAGAGCATGGCAGCCAAGTCGATGAATCTAGTCTCATACTGAGTAACAGTCATAGAACCCTGCTGGAGACGCTCAAACTACCTCCGATAGATATCTCTCTGAGTGATAGGGAGAAACTTCTCCAGAAATAGCTGAGTAAACTGCTCCCAAGTCAAAGCTGGCGATCCGGCTAGCCCTGCCAAACAATAATCTCTCCACCAAGTCTTGGCGGATCCAGACAAGCGAAAAGTAGCAAAATCGACCCTATTGGTCTCCACTATACCCATGTTCCTGAGAACCTCATGACAACTGTCTAGATAATCCTGGGGATCCTCAGAAGATGCACCGCTGAAAGTAGTAGTGAAGAACTCGGTGAACCTTTCCAACCTCCACAAAGCATCGGCAGACATAGCTGCTCCATCACCGGTTTGAGCTACCATGCCCGGCTAAACTGTTCCAACTGGCTGAACTGCTGGAGTCTAGAACTGGGGAGCTATCTGCTCCGAAGTGCGAGTAGCAGGAGTATGGACTCCTCCCCCAACCTGAGAGACGGCTTTTGCTACAGGAAGCAAGCCTGCTCGGGTGACACTCTCCATAAGGCCCACTAGACGGACCAGAGCATCCTAGAGTACGGGGGTAGCAATAAACCCCTTTGGGACCTGAACTGGGCTCATTGAAACTGTATAGGCCGGAACCTCATCATCAAAGTCAACCTGAGGCTCCACCGTTGGTGCTGCTGCTCTGGGCTGAGCTCTGCCCCTACCTCGGCCTCGCCCTCTGCCCCTCGTTGGAGCTGCTGCTGGGGGCTTGGGCTGCTAGTCAGTGGATGAGGAAGCACGTGTTCTCACCATCTGCGAAAGAACAGAGTAGAAATCCAATTAGCATTGAGAAACCAAACCGCACCACAGGAAAGAATAAATGTGAAGTTTTTCCTAACTCTGTATCCTCTTGGGGATAAGTACAGACGTCTCTGTACCGATCCCTCAGACTCTACTAAGCTTGTTTGTGAACTGTGAGACCCATGTAACCTAGAGCTAAGATACCAACTTGTCATGACCCGGATTTCCCACCCTCGGGAGTCGTGATGGCGCCTACTAATGTGAGCTAGGCAAGCCGACTGTTTGAACAAATTACCTTTTACCAATTTATATTCTTTAACAATTACAAAGCAATAACGTGTAGACAACGGAAATTACAATAAGCGGAAGAAATGCAGTAAACTATCTGAAATATGTATCTAATACAACTGTTTGAGCCTCGACCACCCAAAGCTGGTGTCACAGTTTCACAAATGATCTAAGAATACTACATACAAAGTCTGAAAGATAAAAGATACACTATTGCTGAACTAAGTAAATGAAACACGAGTAAAGGGATAGAGGGAGACGACAGGGCCTGAGGACGCCTGCAGGACTACCTTGGGTCTCCGCGTGAACTGAAGGCAGCCACCCAATCTACGATCCAAAAGTTGCTGCTCCGGGATCTGCACACAGTGCAGAGTGTAGTATCAGCACAACCGACCTCATGCGCTGGTAACTGCCTAGCCTAACCTCGGCAAAGTAGTGACGAGGCTAGGACCAGACTCCCAAATGAAAATGCACAATTCAACTATATACAACGGAAAAGAAGAACAGTAGTATACAGTCAAGTATGGGAGAGGTAATATGCTGCGGGGGAACTATCAATTTAGAATGGAAAGACAACAAGTAATTGAAAGAAACAACATATCTCAGATATCAACAAAGAATCAGAAATCGCACGGCACTACCCTTCGTGCTTTTACTCTCGTCCTCACCAAAGCAATCAAGTAATGAAAATGTGCACGGCATCACCCTTCATGCTTTTACTCTCGTCCTCACCATATAATCAATATAATCGGCACGGAATGGTACATCATGCGGCACGGCATCACCCTTCGTGCTTTACATTCTTTCCTCACAAATCATACACGGCATCACCCTTCGTGCTTTAACACTCTCTCACCAAAACAATACACGGCATCACCCTTCGTGCTTTAACACTCTTCCTCACCCAAACAACAATCACAAATAATAGGGAAAGGGAATAAATGAAATTACAATAAGAATCCCGACAAGGGAACAATAGTTCAACAATCAAGTCTCGGCAAGGGAACAACATCAAAAGAAACATCAACGTCCCGGCAAGGGATATAACATTAAAAGCAACAACATCCCGGCAAGGGAAGCCACGTAATAACTCTCTTATTTTTCTCATTGTTACTTTACAACTCACTTCATAACTTGAGCCAATGCTCTAAAAGGTTCAATTACCACTTATACTTTCACATTTCATTATACAACTTGAGCCAACGCTCCTCAATATTCATATGTCATAATTACATTCCACAAACTTTGCCCAACAATAGAAATCATCACCAAAGCATGAATAACACAACGAAATCGTAATAATCACAATATAAGACTCACGGGCATGCTTGACACCAACGTATAGATAGTCGTCACCATGCCTATACGTCGTACTCAACAAATACCACATAGCAAATAGGACTCGACTCCTAATCCCTCAAGCTAAGGTTAGACTAAACACTTACCTCGATGCCACGAACACAATTCAAGCCTCAACTATCGCTTTACCTCTTGATTCCACCACCAATTCGCTCTTATCTAGCCACAAGTTACTTAATTACATCATTAGACGCTAAATGAATCAATTCTAATGCATGAAAATGAGTTTCCAAAGTTTTACCCAAAAAGTCAAAAATCGCCCCCAGGCCCACATGTTCTAAACCCGAGGTTCGAACCAAAACTCGATTACCCATTCCCCCACGAACTCAAATATATAATTTATTTTGAAACCGAACCTCAAATTGAGGTCCAAATCCCCAATTTTCGAAAAACCTAGGTTATACCCAAAACACCCAATTTCCCCCATGAAAATCATTGATTTTGAGTTGAAATCATGTGAAAAGATGTTAATGATTAAAGGAAACGAGTTAAAATTGACTTACAATCGATTTGGAAGAAGAGTTGTCTTTGAAAAATCGCCCAAGAGTGTTTTGGTTTTGAAAGCGTGTGAAAAATGAAAGATTTTCGGCTAAGTTATAAAATTGTAGGTCGCAGATGTCGCAATTGCGAACCCAGACTTCTGCTAAGCTCGCATTTGCGAAGTGACCCTCGCATTTGTGAGTCGGAATTGCGAACATACAATCGCATTTGCGATAACATGCCCAAATGGGAAGTATCGCATTTGCGAAGGAAAAATCTCGCATTTGCGAGGAAGGTCTGGCTTGGGTTGTTTCGCATTTGTGACTCAGCCTTCGCATTTGCGAGCCCCTGCAGGCCTGCAATGAAACAGTTGAAGCCTGCAATTTTTCAAGTACAAAATCCACCCCGTGGCCTATCCAAAACTCACCCGAGCCCTCAGGGCTCCAAACCAAACTTGCATACCAACCTAAAAATATCATACGGGCTTACTCGTGCATTCAAATCACCAAAATAATATCAACAACTATGAATTTAGCATCAAAATCATGAAATTACTTAAGAACTTCAAATTTTCCAAATTTCTCAAATAAGGTTCGATTCACGTCATTTCAAGTCCGTTTCATACCAATTTTCACAGGCTCGACTCAAATCATATATAAGACCTGTATCGGATTTCGGAACCAAAATACGGGCCCGATAACAATGGTTTCAAACATAAATTCTTTTCTTTATTTCATAATTAATTCAGCAAAACAATTTCTTTCAAAAATTCATTTCTCGGACTTGGGACCTCGGAATTCAATTCCGCGCATACGCCCAAGTCCCATATTTTCCTACGGACCCTCCGGAATCGTTAAATCACGGGTCCAGGTCCGTTTACTCAAAATGTTGACCGAAGTCAACTTAAACTCATTTTAAAGACAAAATTCATCATTTTTCACAGATTTTCACATAATGACTTTCCGGTTACGCGCCTGGACTACGCACGTAAATCGAGGTGAGACAGAAAGAAGTTTTTAAGGCCTCGGAACGCAGAATTTATTTCTAAAACAAGTGATGACCTTTTGGATCATCACAGTTATGCTGGAAGCTTATTTGATATCTAGACAAAGTTGAGTTGAATGGATGTTGTTGTTCTGTTGCTAGTCTATCATGGTGATGGTGATAGCTAAACCTTGAAGGCAATGAATCGATATCTTTGCTGATTACGGTCCTTGACTCTTCCTGATTGATATTGTATCACTTCAAAAACTATATGCATTGCTCCTATTTGGAGGTGCACGGAGCGTTTCGGCTTTATGCATCCTAAGTTGATAACATATAGTCATGTTCTATTCCAAATATCTTATCTTCTGTTAGTACATTATCCTAATTGCTATCTAATGATCTATATGTCATATTCAAATTGCGTTCATATAGGAAAAGATCACGGACGTGTGAAAAAAGGAATATAGGCATGGAGCTTTCTTCATAGGGAGTTGACAGCAAGCATTTTTATTCATGTTGCATACTAACACTCTCCTTTTTCTAAATATCTTACTAATCAATTAGAATTCAGCCTAAACATCAAGGTCAACTGCTGAGTGTCAGTGTCATTTAAATCTTTATACTGTCAACACTATTTAAATCGACGGGATTTACGTTTCTTTATACATTTACAGGGTTTACACAAGATATAAAGAAAGCAAATAACTTTACTTGAAAGAGGACTTGGAGATTTAAAATTAAAAAGTTCTGTAAGTTCGACATATACAAAAATATATATGTATTTGTGTATGGCAGTATGTGTCGAACCCAAAAATTTTAACAGCGAAATTTTCAACAAGCTGCTCACCAAGGTTTTTTAAGTTAAAATGTAAATCAACTAATTAACATTTAAGTCTTAACAACTATATGTTAGATAAAAGCTAACAGCGAAAAGTTGGCCTAACACTACAAAGAATTTGGTAAATTGTGGCGGTTTATTTATGGAAGTCATAAAAAAACTCCCACTATATGTTTGTTTTGTGGCGTTTGAGCCAACCCCCACAAAATAGTTCTTATTGTGGCGATTTAAGTGTGGGGGTCGTAAAAGACCCCCTCTATATATTTAATTCGTGGCGTTTGTTCCCACCTCCTCAAAATTTATTTTATTATGGCGGTTTTTTTGTGAAGGTTTTTGATAACCTCCACAATATATCAATTCCAGGTGTTTGAGAAATTGTTACAACTCGATACAAGTTAACGATTATTAACTCATGAAATTTTTTAGTTATTTTTCCACCTTATTTCATTAAAATTAAATCAAATTATATATTTTAGTTAAAACTTTGCGAATTAATGCAATTTACGTCAATATCTATACCTTCTAGTTTGTAATCTTTTTCTCCTCACTTTCTTCAACAACAAAAATAAAGGTTTTTCATTATTTCTTTATGTCTTACTCGCTAGTTTTTCTTTCATTGTCTTTGTGCATTTCTTTAATTCATCTCTCTATCTTTAGCAAAAAATAATAACGACTTCTATTTCATTTCTTCCTCGTAGGTTTCTTATTTATAGATTTATACGAAATGTTTACCCATAAATACTAACATAATTTCTAACCACGTGAGTAGGGGTGTACATGGACCGGGTTGGTTCGGATTTTTCAATTACCAAACCAAACGAATTGTCTCGGATTTTTAAATCTATAAACCAAACCGAACCAACAAAAGTCGGATTTTTCAATCTCGAAATTTTCAGGTTTTTTTCGACAAGATCTTCGTAGCATAAAATTTATAATTTGTGCTTTAATATTTCTTAGTGTCACGACCCAAACTGGAGGGCCATGACTAGCACCCGACCATACTTGCCGAGCACCAACGTACATTTTATCTAATTTTTTTTTATTATCTTTTAGGGTTGACGAGATCAATATAAATGGTAGACATGGATCATGGACAACCAACAATAAAATATGATGGCATGAACATACATAGCAGGGGATGACCAGACAATCAAGAAATTACATATAAGGTACGAGCTATCACGCTACCATGAAAGACTATACAACAAAAACAAGCCGACAAGGCATATCAAGCTATACATGAATCGACACTTGTCTATGAGCCTCTATAGGAACATAAGTACTGCAACATAGCCGGAACAGGTCCCCGACATACCCATAATATCTACAACAAAAATGCATACCAAGACCACGACAAGTCTGGAGAAGGGATCTCGAATTGGACAGCCTACTATGGTGGGGGAGCTGCACCTGCCTGTCTATCAGGACCTGCAGCACGACATGCAACTTCCACAAATAAAAGGATGTCAGTACAAATAAAGTACCGAGTATGTAAGGCAGGGAACCATAAATACGAACAGTAATGTAAGCAGGGATAGAGAATATACAACCTGGAACATTTGAGTACCTCTGAGGGCTACTGACATAGAATGCATGATACATATGTATGTATACATAAACTTTTAAAACATACGCCTCTGTGGGCATCATCATCATCATATCGTATCCAGCCATAATAGGCTCGGTAAAAACATACCCGACCGTCATAAGGCTCGGTAGAATCGTACCCGGCCACGTGGAGCTCGGTAAAATCCAACTGATCAGTGGTTGCACAATATGTGCCGTATTCGGCCGACTATAGCGCGACTCGGTAGAGTAAAATAGATACATATATATAATGCATGCTCGACTCATGGAATCACATTCTAAACCTTTCGGAGTGACGTAAGGTCGGTATCCTCTGTACACGTTATTAGGACCAACTCTTCATTACGAACCTTATAAGAATCAGGAAGTACCAACAACATTGATAACATAAGAATAAGAGAAGCAACATTAACATCAATCTTTCCATAAGAGGGAAAGCAATGTAAGTACTGCTAGCTTCTAAGAGTAGAGTATCTTTGGAAGCTCGTTCATTACCTTATGTACAATCGGAGTCGTGCAAAAGAAGAAAAGGGATAGCCTCACATCCTTGTATATACTGCCCCAATCACAAGCTATGCAATTGTCACAACTCCTTAGTCTACAATAAGAGAAACGATACTATCGTAATCATTTAAGCGTCATAACTATTATGTATCGACCACAACCTATTTTACGTTGAAACGGACAGCACCTCCCCTATATATATGACTTCACACCATTCAAAACAATCACCAAACAGCCCAAACAACATCAATAATAAACATATTGAGCCTCCCAAAACAGTCCACGCACAACCTAATTACATCATACATACGACAGCCACCGTAGTCGTGTCAAACGACCCGGAAATGTTACGAATAACTATAAGCCCACAAACCTACATATATATGGTGTTTCTCCACACTCTTACACCTCCAAAACTCCACAAAATAGTAGTAAAACACGCAGCCCAATAGCAACACAAAACAGTCCACAAAACAGTCCGCTACAAGTGAATAACTCGAACTCACGGCTTCCGATCACCATCCCGTGAGTTCTTACATGTATAGAACGAATTACCATGAATTCACAGCAGAGAAAAATGTATGAAAGATGGGAGTAACTTACCTTACTTGTTGGATAACTCAGCCCTTCCCTTGGTTCTTCAAACTCTAGGTTTTACTTTCAAATAGAACTTGAAAGAGAGGGAAAATCGATTAGGGTTTGTGTGGGATTTTTGGGGAGGAGTTGCAGGGGTTAACTTTGGTTTTGAGGGTCTGAAATATGGATGAAATAACGCAGTTCATAACCCCTTAAAAGTCCTCTCTTGGTCGACTTAGGTCTTTTAATTTTGTCCTATCATTTTGGCAAGTAGGTGATGCACCTACTTGTCATCTACCAATCTGCGCAGGCTTGTGAAAATATGAATATCTCTATACTCCGAGATCGTATTGACAAACGGTTTAATACGTTAGAAACTAATAGATCTTTAATTTTGTGGGTAGATCACCTCGTAATTCCTTGAAAATTAGGAGAAAATCTTAGAAACATTTAACCTAATGTTTAAGTAAAATTATGAACCTAAGTTGCGACAATGTTTGTCGACTTTTGTTTCATAACTCGTTTGACTTCAAGACTTATGATACGAATATTATATGATTCAAATACATTAATACATGACCTCTTGAGTGTATTAATAACCTCTAGGTTTACCTGAAAATACGAGTTACAACATCCTTGATTCGTTTAACTTCTAATACTTGTTAATCACCCTTATACACCCTTGTATCACTTAAGACCAATAGGATTAACTTCTTATCATCTCAAAGGTAATTCCTTCTTGGATTTATGTTAACTAATATATGGCATGAACTAACGCGTGTGGATATGGGTTGTAACACCCTTCCCCCCTTAGGAACATTCGTCCTCGAATGTAAGGGTTCATGGGGAGTTTAAATCATCGTGGATTCCGGTCAAGTTTCTCCCATAAATAGAGGACAAACTTGAAAGCGGTTAACTCAATGTATGGCCTTACAAGATTATGCAAAGCATTATGGACATGTACATTATCTGCATATCGCCATTTTGTATTAAGGAAGAGTATTCTCAAGTTATTGTTTACCTCATAGAGCCATTTCACCTTCCAATGTATCATGTGTTCCACCAGCATCCTTGTTATCTTCATTCTGGAATAGGTAGGTATTTATACTTCATCTCCTCTTCTGCTTCCCATGTTATTTCTTCCATATTCTTGTTCCTCTACAATACTTTGATGGAAGCTACATCTTTTGTTCTCAGCTTGCGGACTTGTCGATCAAATATAGCCACTAGCACTTCTTCATATGATAGGTCCTCTGTAACCTGTACATCTTTGATAGGGAAGACTCAAGAAGGGTCTCCAATACATTTCCTCAACATAGATACATGGAATACCGGGTGGACAAATTCCAATTCGGATGGCAATTCTAACTCATAAGCAACCTGTTCAATCCGTTGAAGAATTTTATATGGCCCGATATACCTTGGACTCAGCTTACCTTTCTTCCCAAAACGCATAATACCCTTCATTGGTGAGATCCTCAGGAAAACCCAATCACCAACCTCAAACTCCAGATCATGACGTCGGACATCGGAATAAGATTTTTGTCTGCTTTGTGCCGTTCTCAATCGCTCATGTATCACTTTCACCTTCTCAATAGCTTGGTGAATCAAATCTGGCCCATATAATTCTGTTTCACCGACTTCGAACCATCCCACTGGTGATCTACATCTTCTCCCATATAGTGCCTCGTATGGGGCCATTTTAATACGGGAATGGTAGCTATTATTGTAGGCAAATTCTATGAGTGGAAGATGGTCATCCCAATTTCCCTTAAAATCTAGAACACATGCTCGTAGCATATCTTCTAGTGTCTGAATGGTACGTTCAGCCTGTCCGTCAGTCTGCGGATGAAATGCAATGCTGAGATTCACTTGTGTGCCTAAACCCTTCTGAAAAGAACTCCAAATGTTAGCTGTAAACTGAGCTCCTCGGTCTAATATAATAGATACCAGCACACCATGAAGCCTAACAATCTCCTTGATATACAACTTCGCATAATCTTCAGCCGTGTAAGTTGTCTTAACTGGCAGAAAATGGGCACATTTTGTAAGTCGATCAATTATCACCCAGATAGAGTCAAACTTATGATAAGAGAGAGGTAATCCAATAATGAAGTCCATATTAATCACCTCCCATTTCCAGGTCGGAATCTCTATATTCTGAAGCAATCCACCGGGTTTATGATGTTCTATCTTTACTTGTTGACAATTGGGACACTGGGCTACAAATTCTGCAATAGACTTCTTCATGTTATCCCACCAATACTGCTCCTTGGCATCATGATACATCTTTGTCGAGCCAGGATGGAGGGAGTATCGTGATTGATGAATCTCATTCATAATCTTCTCTCGCAACCCTGCCACATTAGGCACACATAATCGGCCTTGGTATCTCAGTGCCCCATCTCTTCCGATCTCAAAAGACATACGTTTACACTGCTGAATGCTCTCTCTTAATCGTACTAAGATAGGATCTTCATATTGCCGTGCTTTTACCTCGGCTACCAAAGATGATTTTGATGTATTCTGTACAGTAACACCTCTGTCATCAGTGTCTAACAATCTGATTCTCATATTGGCTAGCTGATGAAGCTCTTTAGTCAACCCCCATCTACCTGCCTCAATATGTACTAAGCTTCCCATTGATTTACGGCTGAGAGCGTCTGCCAAAACATTGGCTTTACCGGGATGATACAATATCTCGACGTCGTAGTCTTTCAGTAATTCAAGCCACCTACGCTACCTCAAATTCAACTCTTTCTGCTTGAAGATGTATTGTAAACTCTTGTGATCTGTGTAGATGTCTACATGGACGTCGTATAAGTAGTGCCGCCATATCTTTAAAGCATATATTACTGCAGCCAATTCCAAATCATGGGTTGGATAATTCTTTTCATGCTTCTTCAATTGTCTTGATGCATAAGCACTCACCTTCCCACGCTGCATCAATACGCACCCCAAACCTATACCTGAGGCATCACAATATACCACATAACCTTCTGTTCCTTCAGGGAGAGTGAGCACTGGTGCGGATGTCAATCGATTCTTCAGCTCCTGAAAACTACGTTCACAAGTGTCAGACCACTAGAACTTGGTAGCTTTCTATGTTAACTTAGTCAATGGTGATGATATAGAGGAAAACCCTTCTACAAACCGCCTATAATATCCTCCTAGCCCTAGGAAGCTGCGGACTTTTGATTGTGTTGTAGGTCTCGGCCAATTCTTTACTGCATCGATTTTCTGAGTGTCGGCACTAATACCCTCGTCAGATATCACATGGCCAAGTAACGCTACTGAGTTCAGCCAAAATTCACATTTGGAGAGCTTAGCATATAACTTATGATCCTGAAGCATCTGTAATACTATCCGCAAGTGGCCCGCATGTTTCGCCTCCGAACGAGAATATACTAGAATGTCATCAATGAATACAATCACGAACACATCAAGATAGGGCCTAAATATAGTATTCATGAGATCCATAAAAGTTGCTGGGGCATTTGTTAGCCTGAACGACATCACCAAGAACTCAAAGTGCATGTATCTTGTCCGGAAGGCCGTCTTTGGAATATCCTTCTCCTTAACCCTCACCTGATGATACCCTGAACGTAAATAAATCTTGGAGAAATACTTGGCACCCTGGAGTTGGTCAAACAGGTCATCAATTCTTGGAAGTGGATACTTGTTCTTTATAGTAAACTTATTCAACTGTCGATAGTCGATACACATCCGTAACGACCTATATTTCTTCCGTACGAATAGGACTGGTGCACCCCAAGGTGAAGTGTTAGGTCTAATGAAGCCCTTATCCAGCAAGTCCTTCAACTGCACCTTCAACTCTCGCAACACTGCCGGGGCCATTCTATATGGAGGGATAGAGATAGGTTAAGTGTCAGGCAACACATCAATGCTAAACTCAATCTCCCTTTCAGGAGGAAGGCCTGGGAGTTCATCTGGGAAAACATCTAGGAATTCGTTGACCACGGGGATTGATTGTAAAGTAGGCGGTTTCGCCTCCGCATCCCTAACGCGAACAAAATGATAAATGTAACCTTTTGAGATCATTTTCCTTGCCTTAAGATAGGAAATAAACCTACCTTTTGGTGTAGCAATATTCCCTTTCCATTCAATGATGGGTTCACCAGGAAATTGAAACCTAACCATCTTCATACGACAGTCAACATTTGCATAGCATGAGGCCAACCAGTCCATTCCCATTATCACATCAAAATCAACCATTTTTAACTCAAATAAATTTGCCCCGAGGTTTGACGACTACAAATCATCACAGTACAACCTCTATATACCCTTCTAGTAATCACAGAATCTCCTATCGGAGTAGATACCGCAAGGGGTTTACTTATCAATTCAGGTTCAATGCCAAACTTATTAGCCACAAAGGGTGTAACATATGATAATGTAGATCCCGGATCAATCAGCGCATATACATCGTAAGAAAACACAGATAATATACCTGTAACAACATTTGGAGACGACTCGAGATCCTGTCGACCTACTAGAGTATAGGTTCGATTTTGACCACCACTCAAACTCGGCACTGCACCTCTACCTCTACCACGACCTGCCGACTACTGAAAACCCCGTGCTGGAGGTCGAACTGATGAGGAAGAAGCAGACACAGATCCAGTCGACTGAGCCATACCATCACCTTCCCTGTTAGGACAATCCCGTATCATATGGCCAGGTTGTCCGCAAGAATAACATGCATTAGAACCTCAACGGCACAGTCCAAAGTGGGCCTTGCTGCACTGATCACAACGTGGTGTTGTGGGTCTCGTCTGACTAGTATCCCTGTGATGTTGCGAGCCTGATGCCTGCGAACTCTGACCTGGACCAGAATGGGTAAATCGATCATATCGAGGCCTCCAAAACTGTGAAGGAGCACTAGCTACAGGTGGCGCTGAACTCCTCGAAGACTAGGGCCTGACACTGCCTCTGAAGTCATTAGAATACCTTGCAAATCTCACCCTCTTATGCTGGCCCCTATCCTGCTCCCTATCTGCCCTCTGCTGGCACTTACGATCCTCTAGGGTCTGGGCATAAGCCTGAATACGGGAAATATCCATGCCCTCCACCAAGGAGGCTGTCGTGCACTTATTTATCAGATGTGGTCCCAATCCGTTCATGAACAAATGCACCCTATCACTCATCTCGGCCACCATATGGGGATCATACCTTGCTAAAGAATCGAACTGCATATTGTACTCTCGCACACTCATATTACCTTGTCTAAGGTTCAAGAACTTATCAGCTCTAGCTCGTCGTATCTCAACTGGCAAGTAGTGACGAAGAAAGGCCTCAGAAAATTCCTTCCACACAGCTGGAGGAGCGTTCGGACCCCTGGATCTCTCCCAACTATCATACCAGAGAACCGCTAAATCCCGTAGCCGATAAGAAGCCAACTCTACTGCCTCTGTATCACTAACATGCATAACCCGCAGTGTACGATGAACCTGGTCAATAAAAGTCTGCGGGTCCTCCTTGGGGTCTGATCCGGTAAACACTGGAGGGTCTAAATTAATAAAATCATGAACTCTTGTACTAACTGGTTTATCAGCAAAACCTGTATTCTGCCTCTGAGCCTGAGCAGCTACCAAGCTAGTCAATAACTGCAAAGCACTCCGCATATCCTGGTCTGTTGTGCCAGACGGAGGAACTGGAGGTGCTGGGTGCCTCCTAATATCCTCTGGAAGAGACGGGGTAGATGAGGTATGAGACGACATCTCACTCTGAGCCTCACTTTGGCCTGCTCTGGCTTAGGGCACCTGACTGGTACCCTCTCCCGCAGCTGTATCAAGCCGTCTACTAATTGTTTGCTTCCTAGTTGAAGGCATCGCTGAAAGAAAACAAGGTGAATATTAGAGACGAACACTTACGACTCAACTCTACGCATGATCTAGATTCAGGAAGAAGGTAACAACCCCAGATGTCATGTAGCCTCCTGATTATAAATGTGGCGCGCTACACATCCATAATCAAGACTCTACTAGACACGGCTCATAGACAATACCTAGGACATACTTGCTCTGATACCAAGTTTGTCACGACCCAAACTGGAGGGCCATGACTAGCACCCGACCATACTTGTTGAGCACCAATGTACATTTTATCTAACTTTTTTTTATTATCTTTTAGGGTTGACGAGATCAATATAAATGGTAGACATGGATCATGGACAACCAACAATAAAATATGATGGCATGAACATACATAGCAGGGGATGACTAGACAATCAAGAAATTACATATAAGGTACGAGCTACCACGCTACCATGAAAGACTATACAACAAAAACCAACCGACAAGGCATACCAAACTATACATGAGTAGACACTTGTCTATGAGCCTCTATAGGAACATAAGTACTGCAACATAGCCGGAACAGGTCCCCGACATACCCATAATATCTACAACAAAAATGCATACCAAGACCACGACAAGTCTGGAGAAGGGATCTCGCCAATCACCACTGAACTGGACAGCCTACTGTGGTGGGGGAGTTGCACCTGCCTATCTATCAGGACCAGCAGCACGACATGCAACTTCCACAAATAAAAGGACGTCAGTACAAATAAAGTACCGAGTATGTAAGGCAGGGAACCATAAATACGAACAGTAATGTAAGCAGGGATAGAGAATATACAACCTGGAACATTTGAGTACCTCTGAGGGCTACTGACATAGAATGCATGATACATATGTATGTATACATAAACTTTTAAAACATACGCCTTTGTGGGCATCATCATCATCATATCATATCCAGCCATAATAGGCTCGGTAAAAACATACCCGACCGTCATAAGGCTCGGTAGAATCGTACCCGGCCACGTGGAGCTCGGTAAAATCCAACTTATCAGTGGTTGCACAATATGTGCCGTATTCGGCCGACTATAGCGCGACTCGGTAGAGTAAAATAGATACATATATATAATGCATGCTCGACTCATGGAATCACATTCTAAACCTTTCGGAGTGACGTAAGGTCGGTATCCTCTGTACACGTTATTAGGACCAACTCTTCATTACGAACCTTATAAGAATCAGGAAGTACCAACAACATTGATAACATAAGAATAAGAGAAGCAACATTAACATCAATCTTTCCATAAGAGGGAAAGCAATGTAAGTACTGCTAGCTTCTAAGAGTAGAGTATCTTTGGAAGTTCGTTCATTACCTTATGTACAATCGGAGTCGTGCAAAAGAAGAAAAGGGATAGCCTCACATCCTTGTTTATACTGCCCCAATCATAAGCTATGCAATTGTCACAACTCCTTAGTCTACAATAAGAGAAATGATACTATCGTAATCATTTAAGCGTCATAACTATTATGTATCGACCACAACCTATTTTACGTTGAAACGGACAGCACCTCCCCTATATATATGACTTCACACCATTCAAAACAATCACCAAACAGACCAAACAACATCAATAATAAACATATTGAGCCTCCCAAAACAATCCACCCACAACCTAATTACATCATACATACGACAGCCACCGTAGTCGTGTCAAACGACCCGGAAATGTTACGAATAACTATCAGCCCACAACCCTACATATATATGGTGTTTCTCCACACCCTTCCACCTCCAAAACTCCACAAAATAGTAGTAAAACACGCATCGCAATAGCAACACAAAACAGTCCGCTACAAGTGAATAACTCGAACTCACGACTTTCGATCACCATCCCGTGAGTTCTTACATATATAGAACGAATTACCATGAATTCACAGCAGAGAAAAATGTATGAAAGATGGCAGTAACTTACCTTACTTGTTGGATAACTCAGCCCTTCCCTTGGTTCTTCAAACTCTAGGTTTTACCTTCAAATAGAACTTGAAAGTGAGGGAAAACCGATTAGGGTTTGTGTGGGATTTTTGGGGAGGAGTTGCAGGGGTTAACTTTGGTTTTGAGGGTCTGAAATATGGATGATATAACTGAGTTCATAACCCCTTAAAATTCCTCTCTTGGCCGACTTAGGTCTTTTAATTTTGTCCTATCATTTTGACAAGTAGGTGATGCACCTACTTGTCATCTACCAATCTGCGCAGGCTTGCGAAAATATGAATATCTCTATACTCCGAGATCGTATTGACAAACGGTTTAATGCGTTAGAAACTAGACTCATAGATCTTTAATTTTGTGGGTAGATCACCCCGTAATTCCTTGTAAATTAGGAGAAAAGCTTAGAAATATTTAACCTAATGTTTAAGTAAAATTATGAACCTAAGTTGCGACAATGTTTGTCGACTTTTGTTTCATAACTCGTTTGACTTCAAGACTTATGATACGGATATTATATGATTAAAATACCTTAATACATGACCTCTTGAGTGTATTAATAACCTCTAGGTTTACCTGAAAATACGAATTACAACATCCTTGATTTGTTTAACTTCTAATACTTGTTAATCACCCTTGTATCACTTAAGACCAATAGGATTAACTTCTTATCATCTCAAAGGTAATTCCTTCTTGGATTTATGTTAACTAATATATGGCATGAACTAACGCGTGTGGATATGGGTTGTAACACTTAGGTCCTAGTAAGATAAAACTATATAAGATGTTATCCAATAAAATAATACAAAATAATGTGAGATGAGTCATGATTATACGAAAATAGTCAACAAATCACATAAAATAAATATGCCATAATAAAAATAAATATAATCTAAAAGTACTAAATCATGTTAAAATAAGTACGACTAATAAGTACTAAGTATTAAATACATGACTAAATAATATTAAAAGCAAGTTATGTATTTTCACTATCTAAAGTGACGAAAAACTGTAGGAAATTAATATTCAATACTATTGTCATTCCTAGTATTGAATTAAATTTTTTTTGTTAATATTTTTATTGATTTGATTTTGCTTTGGAATTTATTTGAGCCACTAAGTTTTATGGGCTATAAAACATATTTGACCATTCAAAAGTTCTAAATCAAAGCTTGAAATAATACATTAAAAGAGAGAACTATGAAAAAGGTTAAAAAATATATAAATTACATTACAATAATTATTTTTATGTATAAAATATTTTAAAATTTGTATACATGTAATGTCGGGTTGGTTTGGTTTCGGTTTGTCTTTTCTTAGTTAAAACCAAACCAAATCAATTATGGTCGGGGGTTTTTTCCAACACCAAACCAAATCAATCCAAACCATAGTCGGGTTTTTTTTCTCGGTTTGACTCGGATTATCGATTTGGTGCGGTTTTTTAGTTTCCTTTGTACACCCCTACACGTGAGTATCGTGAATCTTTAGGTGGAAAAAATAAAATTTAACTTATGTTGGACCACAATATTGGGTAACAAAAGAATAATACAAAATGAGCCATCACAAAAGTTGAAGTGTGGCTCAACAAAAGCAAGAAATGATCGTTGATTCAATTTAGTCTCACTGTCACAAGCGATACTTGTCTCCAAAGATGAAGACAACAATATAGAGAATTGAATGCATCAAGTACTCAGTGAGTCTCACTGAACAAATAGGGTCGACGAGGTCTAATATAAACGAAAAAATATGCTTTAGTTTAATAATAAATAATATCTAACGACTACACACCCAATGAATAACAGCTGCAGGAGAGACATCCAAGTGTTGTAATTATCTTCACAAACATTTGATTTATTTTTATTCTGTTTGAGATCAATGTTTTAAAAGGCGTGGGCGTAAAGCGAGGCATTTTACATATGTCTCGGTGAGGGTAAGCCCCGAGGCACGGGGAGTAAGCCCCATAGGTATTTAATTTTTAATATTTTTTAAAATAATATAATTACAGTAAATATTTATAAACATATAAAATTGCATAAAAATTGAAGAAAATTATATATATATATATATATATATATATATATATATATATATATATGTGTGTGTGTGTGTGTGTGTGTGTGTGTGTGTGTGTCTGTGTGCGCACGCGCGCTTCATCCCCACAAAAAACTAGTCAAAACAATCTATTATACGCTACTTAGAAGCTGAAGTAACTTGAGTCGAAAAGAACAAAATTTTCTACATGAAAGAACAAAAATGATGACTAACCTGCAATTTGAACTTTGAGCTTGCTGCTATAAAGGAGAATGGAGTTCTCTTTGTATTTGTAAAAACAAATGAATATTCGTTTCTTTTGGGAGATATTAGCAGACTAGCGGACAAGATAAAGAATTGGGAAAAACCATGAATTGGGGCTTCAATCAATAAAAAAAGGTCTTAACTTTTAAATTTAATGCACTTCAGTTCCTTTTTAAAACATTTGAGTAATTACCAAGCTGAATTTTGAGAATTTGGATATTATATGAAGGACTTATTCAACAAATTTTGTTTTAATTTGAAAAAATCTTTGGGGCTTTGTCACGACCCAATTTAAGATCATGACCGCCTCATTGATATTTTACAGAAAAACGGACAGAGTTTCCCCTATTTTTGGACTATCCAAAAAAAATTCTTGTCGCAAAATCAACAACCAAACATCCTAATATCAATCCAACCAACAATAACTTTATCCATTAACCAAAATAAGTTTCAACCATTATAATCCACCCACTAACAACCACAAATACTAATTTATCACCAAATTCGATAAGAAAGTGCAATACTCATCATAAGTCTATAATAACGAAAGAATACTCATGACACTAAAAGAATGACCATGGAGCGACTCTATGAGTTAATAAGAAAAGACGATAACAAATAAATAAACTCTTCGCCCACGCGAACAAGTGCGGGGCTCACTAGGACCTATCAACTCGTATACTCTAATTAACGAAATCCTCACCCACATCAATTGCTTTCTCTGTAAAAAAAAATAGCGGGGAGTGAGTTGCTAGCTCAATGAGTAAAGTTACTATAATTTCGTAAATATAATGTATGTCGTGTCTTCTTCTTCTTCGAGTTTCAATGAAAATCAAGTCCAATCTTCACCAAAACACTCTCAAAATTGAGATATAAACTCCAAACCATATTTCCAATTGTTTGCAACAATACCCAATCCAAACAAATAATAGTTTTTGAAAACCCAAATTCGAATTCAAAGCTTCAAAGCTTTTTAATGGCTGTCAGTGGTGAAATTTGTAGACATGTGATTTTTTACCCTCCCCAAGATTTTTTATATTTTAGCATGTAAATATTTAATTTAGGCTTAATATAGCTATTTCAACTAATTTTTACTCTTTTACTTTATTTTATTACAAGAAAAAATGAAAATTATAAAAATTGTTCCATTAATATTTTATAGTCATTTTTAATCTTGAAAAAAACCAAAAAAAAATAATTTTAACAGTCGGTCTTATTTTAACAATTATTTTACTTAAGTAGGACTAATTAATAAATGAGTTCGCATTTTAACCTCGCTCGTGGGAAAAGAATAAAACTTGGGCTCGAGCAACCCATTTTTAGGCCTAATTTTGGACCTAGCCCATAATTCACAGGCCCATAATTCACAGGCCCATAATTCCTAGGCCCATACCTCTAACCTAATCTCTACCCCTATATAATAGTACACAATGCCTAAATAATGACCTACATCTAAAAATTTGGATCCGTCGTTTCTTCAGCAAAAATGCACAATAAAATCTGGTGCTTTCTCTCCAAACGGGACAATCCTCCTTAAGCCATCATGGACACCATGAGCTATACCCCTTTCCTCCGTTAAAGCATCTACAAAGTTTTCTCAAAAATCAGTCATTGAAGTACCTCCCTCCAACCTTAAACACAGTCCCTGTTTCTATACAAAACTCTAGCAAATAGCCTTCAAAATTCACCAGATAGCAACGACTTTTTCACCATTAAAACCAGTCCGAAAATCTCCATTAATGCAGCTTTAAAACTAGCTGCGTCGCCCCAAAACCCATGTCCAAAACGGCCTCCAAATTAAGCCCCAAAACAGCTTCAAAATTGCAGCGGAAACACACTGCTTCTTCAGCCATCGAACCAGCAGCAGAACAAGCTGCAAACAGTTCCAAAATCACCAAAATCGGAGGTTCCGTCGAGGTCGTCATTCGAGTGCTCATGTCGCGGATCTTGTTTGACTCTTTATTGGGGTTGTAATCTTTGGAATTCATATAGTTTGTCGATGTCGGGAGCTTCGTGTTTTCATCTATTGAAGAAGTTTATTTACTGAATATTAAGGTTCATTCTTACCCTTGCTATTTGAATTCTTTAGTGGTTTTTTTTGTTTTAAAATTTTCGTTTGCCATTAAATCCTTTTTCCATGTGTTTGTTTGGATTCTATTAATGCATCTGTGATGAGAAAGCTTTGAATGCTTTTTAATTCTTTGTTGTGATGAACTTTTCCATGCGTTTGTTGTGAATATTAAGTGACAGAGGCATCTTGCGATTTTTGAAGTGAACCAAAGAATAAGTGGATAACTGATTTTTTTTGTTTAAGAAAATTCATAGAGCATATAGTAAAATAGATATTTCCGAATGTAAATGAATGATACATAACCATGTTTGGTATACAATCACGTGAGAATAGTTTGAATTGCTTGGTTGTAATCAATATTAGTATTGTGTGTGGTTTACCTTTATGTGGTCAAATATTGAATCATGCTTTAAATGTTTATATGTGAATTCCTCCTGGTTGTCATATTTTAGATAATATCTAGTGAGACAATTTTGGTATTGCTGCGTGGATAATTTAATTGGAGACGAACCAACAGTTCATTGATTTAGGATTTTGAGCTAATAATTTTGGTGTCATTCTCATTAAATAACCCATGGCCCTCATGTAATTAATATTAACTCTTTAGAAATCGAGGCGTGTCATTAGCTGAATTTTCCATGGCCCTCGCAAACTTAAAAGTGCATAGTTGCTTTAGGCGCGCTATTTAAATTAATTTCCTTAAACTTGGGTGTGCATTTCATGTGACCCAAATCCAAATCTCAACAATGTTAAATAAAATGTGTCGTGGACCGCGGGTGCATTTCATGTGGCGTGGTTCAAGGCGTGTTTTAAATAATGTTGAATCTTCCTAAAAAATAATTAAAAGCGGTTTAACGATTTAAAATGTACCATAGGCTAAAACATGTATTAGAATCAGATAATAGGCCAATTATGATAGTTTAAGTGACCGTGCTAGAACCACGGAATCCGGGGGTTCCTAACACCTTCCTCGGGTTAACAGAATTCCTTATTCAGAATTTCTGGTTCGCAAACTTCAAAAGGAAAGTCGAAATTTCCTCGATTTGGGATTTAAAATAAACTGGTGACTTGGAACACCAATTAAAATATTCCAAGTGGCGACTCTGAATTGAATAAATAATCCCATTTCGAATAATGTCACTTAAATTGGAAAAACTCCCATATATACCCTCGGGTGTGTAAAAAGGAGGTATGACAGCTCTGGCGACTCTACTGGGGATAAGAACCCAGAACTTCTAGTTCAGGGTTCAGAATTTGAGCTTAGAATAATTGTTATACTTGGCTTTATTTATTATTTGATTTTTACATGTTTGAGTCTAATGTGCTAAATGCTGCTTTTTACCGCTTTGATATTGTTTGAATTGTATATAAATTGTTACGAGACCCTCTTCTCTCTGAGTCTTCTAAATCATCTGGGAAGTGTGCACTTCGTGTGACTTATTTTTCTGTTAGAGTCTTATCCCAATTTTAGAACGAGGTTCGGACAAGTTGCAAAGCCAGTGAAGCTTCTGTATTCCCGGTACGCTGCCCCCTCCTCGGCTTGAGTTGTCCGCTCGGGTAAGCCAGGTCTAGAACAATACACCCAGGTTCTTAACCCTAGTATAACATAGCCTCATGTCGGATCCTTAGTAGGTACGTTTGTTTGCATCACGAGCATCTGACTTTGGGGACTCAACACAGGGGTTGGGTCCATCTAGGACAGGTGTACCCAAATTAAAAAGACCATCCTGATGCATATTACGTGCTACTTGAGCATTTGTTTGTTTTAGCTTGCATGTTGACCGGCTTCTAGAATAGGGAAAGAAAATCAAAAAAAAGGGTGAGGTAGGTATTTAGAAAATTCTGAAACTCTACCGAAGTTCTGGAATAAAAAAGTCATTTCAAAATGAGCCAAAAAATTTTAAGTGCCACGTCTCCCCTGTTCCGTCAAAACTGACCGAACTACGCGAGTCTGATTCGCACCAGATGTGAGATACGTAGGCAAACCTCATCGGTTCCAGCCCCAATTTTCAAAAATCCAAAAATATTGTCCTTCACTTCTTTTTTTTAGAAAAGTTTTTTTTTGAGACCCCAATTTTCAAAAATCCAAAAATATTTTTCTTTAGTTCCTTCTTTAAAAACTTTTCCTTAGAAAATTCAAAAAAAAGAAAGTCTTTTTTTAACTAAAAATAAATAGTTTCCTTCTTTCTAAAGTCTTTCATAATGAAAAGGAAATCAAAATCAAAATCCAAAATACGGATTTCCTTCATTTTGAAGTATTTTTCCAAAAAATCCAAAAAAAAATCATCAGAAACAAAAATCCAAAAAAACTCTTTAGATGTCTTTCTTTTGTAAATGTCCATAAAAATTTTGAAAAATTGAAGTCCAAAAATATTTTTGCTTTTCTTTAGAAGTGCTTTTGTAAATAAATAAAAACTCAGAAATCCAAAATATTTTCTTAAAAGTCCCTCTTTCGAAAATTAAGAAGCAACATCTCAAATTCAAAAATATTTTTCTTTCTTCTTTAGAAAAAGAGAAAACAAATGAAAATTCAAGCAAAATATTTTCTTTTTACTTTTAAAATTCCCAAAGTTCGAATCAAAAGCAAATGAATTTTTTTAGAAGTCTTTCTTTCAAAAAATCAAAATCAAAAAATCAAAAAAATATTTCCTTTCTTCTTTTAAAGCATTTCTTTGAAAAATTCCAAAAAACAAGAGTCAGCTTATTTACTCTATTCTCAATCCTCCCGAACTACGCAAGATCTGATTCATGCGGGGTCATGATACGTAGGCAATCTTCATCGGATTCGATCATAGCCATAATATTAGTTGAGTGAAAAAATAAATTGAAAAAAAAAGAGTGAAAAAAAAGAGAGAGTGACCAAAAATAAAAGAGTGACAAAAACAAAAAAGAAAAGAGAGTGCAAAAATAAAAGAGCGGCAAAAACGAAATGAAAGAAAAATCAAGAGTGATTAAAGAGAGGCAGAAATGAAGAAAAGAGGTACAGAGTGAAAAGGGCTAGTCAAGGCTGGGATGAAACATGCAACCGTTCAAACACATGGTAGAAGCATTTAACTGTTAGGTGCATGCATCTCAATGTGCGATTTCCTATATGTTAAATGTCTCAAAACTAACAAAGTTGTTCGATGTGCAAATTAGCTAGGTTTTGGTGGTTGGTTTTGTTGGTAGTCTAGCTTCCCCTCCTTCACAAGATCCATAGGCACAGATAGCCTCCGCAATCAATCTATCAATTATCGGTCCTGAGGATAGCCCGACATCGGCTATTTTGCGGTTAAAATCAGCAGTTGCTGAAGAGAATAAGATGTTGCGTCTCCGCATATTGGAAATGTGAGACGCCTGGTCCAATGGTAGGGAACCGCCAAGTGCAATATCTGGGTTCCATGAGTTGATCCCCAGGTCAAGTGAGGTTACCAACGCTCTGTGCTCAACCCACTCATCCCATGCGGGCACCCTCCAATGCCCTCCAATGATCCTGGCATGCCTTCTGTGGTTCGCCCCCAGGCACCAGCTTCAAGGGCACCGCCTCCAATGTTTATCTTTCAGGGTCCATAGCTTCAACCAGAAATAACATATGTGACCCCGTACTCTTTCACTCAACCTCCGCAATATGATCTCCCGGGGGAGCAAGAAAAGGTTGTTAAGAATCCCGAGCAAGAGGAAATGGCTCGGAAGATGAAGAGCCTGGAACAAAGTCTGAAAAATATGCAAAGTCTGAGTGGCCAAAAGAGTGTCTCATACTCTGACCTCTGTATGTTTCCCCATGTCCACTTGCTAGTTGGCTTCAAGATGCCAAAATTTGAAAAGTACGACGGGCATGGAGACCCGGTCGCGCACCTGAAACGATATTGTAACTAGTTGAGAGGCGATGGTGGAGAAGAGGAGCTGCTAATGGCCTATTTTGGGGAAAGCCTCACCGGAATCGTTTCTGAGTGGTATACGGATCAAGAAGTTACTCATTGGCACGTGTGAGACGATATGGCCCGATATTTTGTCCGCCAGTTCCAGTATAATGTGGACATCGCTCCCAACAGAAACACTTTGACCAATTTGAAAAAGAAATCTGCGAAAAGCTTCCGCGAATATGCTGTCAAATGGTGTGAGCAAGCTACCAGGGTAAAGCCTCCAATGGATGAAATTGAAATGGTCACGGTCTTTCTACAGGCCCAAAAGGCAGACTACTTCCAGAACATGATGTCCGCTACGGGAAAGTTGTTTGCTGAGGCTATCAAAATTGGGGAAATGGTTGAAAATGGTCTAAAAACGGGCCGAATCTTGAGTCATGCTGCTTTTAAAGCCACATCATCAGATGTTCAAAATGGTTCAGAGGGTTTGATGAACAAAAATGGGAGTGAGGAGGGAGCCATGATGGTTTCAAGCTCGAGGGGGGGCCGCAAGTCATTCAGCAAGTCATATATGCCTCCTATGGTCCCAAACTATTATCCCCTTCAAATGATGCTTATGCAGTGGCACCGCCTCCCTATGCGGTGATGAGCGCTCAATCTTACACCCAGCCACAACATTATACACAAAGCCGAGCTCTACCTCCCAGAAATACCTATCCTTACCAAAGCTCCATATAATCCTCAACCAAATGATCCCCAATACAATCCTCGCCCAAGAGAGCCTTTCAGAAAGAATCAGTTCACCCCTAATGGTGAATCGTATTCAAGTTTGTTCCAAAAGCTAATCAGGCGAGGTATGCTGCAGTCGGTGGCCCCAAACTGGCCAAACCCCGGGTTCCCTCGCATTGAGAAGACGCTAGATGTGAATACCACTCTGGAGTAGTGAGACATAGTACAGAGGATTGTTGTACCCTCAAAAGGGCGGTTGAAGATTTGATGGAAGCTGAAAGAATCATTTTTCAGGATGAAAAAGCTCCTGATGTGATGAACAATCTATTGCCTGCCCACAATATCGGGCCAATAGTCGGAATGATTTTTAAAGATGAGGAATTTGATCCGGAACTGAAGGCCATTGCAGCCATTGTCGAGATAGAAGAAAAGCCAAAATTGGTCACCAAGCATGAAAGTTCCCCATCAAATGAGAGTCTCGGTAGCCAGTCTTGCTATCCTTTCTGTGTCCGGATTATATCAGGGTGTGATCCAGATGTTTTACTTTATTGTCTTACTTTCTCTTCTATCTTCAAGAAATTGAAAAAAAAATCAAAAATCAAAAAATCAAATGAAATTAATATTTCATTTTCCAGGAATGTCTCTTTTCTTAATCTTGTCATTTTTCTTTCTTATTCTCTTTTTAGTTCTGTTAAATGCAGATTTCAATAACATGACATGCTTGCGGACTTCATGCCCAGATCCTGAAAGTTGTTAGGCCTCGAAATAATGAATCAAGGATTAGATCGCAATGAAGATAAAGTTTAAGGAAATAAAACAAAGAGTTGGAACAACTGAAGAAAAATTGGTTCCAGAATTGGAATGGTCCATACATTACAACAAGAGTACTGCCAAAAGAGTGCGTTGTACTTGGGACACATCAAAGGAAATGTCCCTGAAACAACTTTCAATACAAATGTAGTCAAAATGTACTATGTTGGATTCATTATATAACATTAATGTTCTCCGGTTGGGATGAAGAAGGCTTTTCTTTCTCACTATCCAAACACTATCAACCCTTTACAAACCCTTTGAGCCTGTTACTTTTCTTTGATTACCCTCTTTGGAACCTGAAAGTATTATTGAAAAAAAAAAGAATGAGATGAAAAGTAAAAAAAAAAAGGGAGGAGAAAAAGAAAAAAAAGGAAGAAAAGACAAAGAAAATGAAAAAAAAATGAAAAAAGAGAGGAAAACATGAAAGGAAAAAGAAAAAGAAAACAAAACAAAATAGAAAAACAAAAGAAAATAAAAAACAAAGTTCCCTGAACTACGTTCGACTTGATTCCGAAAGGATACGTAGGCAGCCTCTCTCTAGGGTTCAGTCATACCAAAATAAAAATCCAAATTCCCCCAAAAATGAAACTGGGGCAGATATTATAATGGTTCGGCGACGGTTCGCCTGAAAGGTTCCAAAGTTGTAATTCAATCCAAATTCTTTTTACCCCAAATCCTGCTCAAGTCCTTCCGATCAATCGGTGAGAATGTTAAAGGATAGGAGAATGCAGCTACTTGGATCCGATGCAATCAAAATGAGAGAAATGAAATGAGAGAGTCTTATTGATGAAAACCCGCACGGGCACCGTAGGGCGATGGTAAGCAGAGAAATTGAAATTGAGAGAGTCTTGTCAGTGAAAACTCGCAAGAGCACTACAAGGCAATAGTGAGAAGAGAAATGAGAAAGGTCAGCTCGTGAAAACCCGCAAAGGGTACCACTGATCGAAAAAGAGGATCTTCAGTCACTGATATTGACAGATTCCTGGCGAGGTTCTCGATTTCAAGGCACAGCTGTGATGAATTTCTGAGAGTCGGACGGTTTACACAAATTAGGCATCCATTCCAAAAGGCATGTTATGTTCATTGAAGTTCGCATTTACTCTAGATAAGTCCTTCTTTCTTCTCCCCAAAAGGGATACCTCTCGTTTAAATTCATTATCCTGTCCATTGTTTATTTTTCTTTGAATCCCTTTAGGTCTAACTCTATTCCGGAACTGAGACAAAGAAGGGATGGCAAGACTGATTTGCAGGGCTTTCATTTGACACGAGCTAATGTACAAAAGGCACCCAGCCTCGTCAAGGGCATCAAGCCGACCTCGACTGCCCATGGCGGCCGATGCTCCGGAATTGAAAACTCTTGGAAAGAGAAAATCAAATCGAAGTGCCTACAAATGCAAATGAAGTTGAAAAGGTTGAGTCCCACGTGGTCAACCATTAGCAAAAGTTTGAAAAGCCAAGGTACCAAAATGATCTGAAATTAAAGTTGGAAGAAAGAAGCTAGAAATGAAAGGCCTACGAAGGCAAAATAAAGTTGGAAAGGTTAAGTCTCACGCAACTAGTCGTTGCAGTAAAGTTTGAGGAGCCAAAAGTTCCCTAATGTTCCGGAAAAAAAATGAATGAAAAAAGAAAAGGAAGTCAGAAAGGAAAGGCCTACGAAGGCAAAACAAAGTCGAAAAGGTTGAGTTCCACCGACCAACTGTCATGGCAAAATCTGGAAAAACCAGAGGTTCTCAGGGCCTGAAATGAAATTGGTCCCCAGGAAACAAGCAGTTGCAATTGAGATCTTCATCAAAGAAGCTGGGTCGAGATCAAGCGACTGAGACAATCATGGCCACAAAACCAACCTTCGTTTCAAACTAACAATTGTTATTTATTTGAAAATTTTGAAACAGGTGCAATCCAAAGCAACTGTGCAAGAAGCAGGTGCAACCAAAAAAGGAAAAAGAAATGCTCAAGTGCTAGAAACAGCTTTGCAGCAACAATCCATAAAAGGGAAAGTCCCCTCCGAGTTTTTCCCGCATTTACTCATTCCATGAAATAAAAAAGAAGAGAAAGGAAAATGAAATGAAAAAAAAAAGATAAGAATAAAATTCAAAAAAAATGATAGCTTAGGACCCCTAATCTCTACTTTTACGCTTCTCCAACATAGGGCTTCAATCCCTAGTTGAGAATTTTAGACATAGAGTCTCTATTCTCTAGTCGCCTTTTTGTCAACAATAGGGCTCCAATCCCTAAGTTGAGATTTTAGACATAGGGCCTACATTCCCTAGTCGGCTTTTTTTTCCAACATTAGGGCTCCAATCCCTGAGTTCAGATTTTTAGACATAGGGCCTCCATTCCGTAGTCACCTTTTTTTTGCCAACATTAGAGCTTCAATCCCTGAGTTGAGATTTTTTAGACATAGGGCCTCCATTCCCTAGTCGCCTTTTGCCAACATTAGGGCTCCAATCCCTGAGTTGAGATTTTTAGACAAAGGGCCTCCATTCCCTAGTCGCCTTTTGCCAACATTAGGGCTCAAATCCCTGAGTTGAGCTTTTTAAACATAGGGCCTCCATTCCATAGTCGCATTTCGCCAACATTAGGGCTCCAATCCCTAAGTTGAGCTTTTTAGACATAGGGCCTCCATTCCTTAGTCACCTTTTTTTCGCCAACATTAGGGCTCCAATCCCTACATTGAGATTTTAGACATAGCGCCTCCATTCCTTAGTCACCTTTTTTCGCCAACATTAGGGCTCCAATCCCTACATTGAGATTTTAGACATAGCGCCTCCATTCCCTAGTCGCCTTTTTTTGCCAACATTAGGGCTCCAATCCTTGAGTTGAGATTTTTAGACATAGGGTCTTCATTCCCTAGTTACCTTTTTTTGCCAACATTAGGGCTCCAATCCCTGAGTTGAGATTTTTAGACATTGGGCCTCCATTCCCCAGTCGCCTTTTTTTTCCAACATTAGGGCTCCAATCCCTGAGTTGAGATTTTTAGACATAGGGTCTCCATTCCCTAGTCGCCTTTTTTTTGCCAACATTAGGGCTCCAATCCATGAGTTGAGATTTTTAGACATAGGGTCTCCATTCCCTAGTCGCCTTTTCTTTGCCAACACTAGGGCTCCAATCCCTGAGTTGAGATTTTTAGACATAGGGTCTCCCTTCCCTAGTCGCCTTTTTTTTGCCAACATTAGGGCTCCAATCCCTCAGTTGAAATTTTTAGACATAGGGCCTCCATTCCCTAGTCGCCTTATTTTTTTGCTAACATTAAGGCTCCAATCCCTGAGTTGAGATTTTTAGACATAGGGACTCCATTCCTTTGTCGCCTTTTTTTTTTGTCAACATTAGGGCTAGCCCTGAGTTGAGATTTTTAGACATAGGGCCTCGATTCCCTAGTCGCCTTTTTTTTGCCAACATTAGGACTCCAATCCCTGAGTTGAGATTTTTAGACATAGGGTCTCCATTCCCTAGTCGCCTTTTCTTTGCCAACATTAGGGCTCCAATCTCCGAATTGAGATTTTTAGACATAGGGCCTCCATTTCCTAGTCGCCTTTTTCGCCAACATTAGGGCTCCAATCCCTACGTTGAGATTTTAGACATAGGGCATCCATTCTCTTGTCGCCTTTTTTTGCCAACATTAGGGCTTCAATCACTGAGTTGAGATTTTTAGACATAGGGCCTCCATTCCCTAGTCGCCTTTTTTTGCCAACATTATGGCTCCAATCCCTGAGTTGAGATTTTTATACATAGGGCCTCCATTCCCTAGTCGCCTTTTTTTGCCAACATTAGGGCTCTAATCCCTGAGTTGAGATTTCTGACATAGGGTCTCCATTCTCTAGTCGCCTTTTTGCCAACATTAGGGTTCCAATCCCTAAGTTGAGATTTTAGACTTAGGGCTTCCATTCCCTAGTTGCCTTTTTGTCAATATTAGGGCTCCAATCCCTGAGTTGAGGTTTTAGACATAGGGCCTCCATTCCCTAGTCGCCTTTTTTGCCAACATATGACCTCCATTCCCTAGTTGAGAATTTTAGATATAGGGCTCCATTCCCTAATCTTTCCTCCTAAAGACACACAATCCTTATTTTATCGCTTTCAAAAAAAATGTTTAGATTTTAGTTACAAATAACTCACAAAATTTTCCTAGTGAAAACTGGGGCAGAAAAATTTCGTTCGTTTGTTTGTTTTTGGTGTCTGAGCAGGTTTTACCTCGGGACACAAGGTTCGAGATGACCAAAAGAATGAGTCTCAATCCAGAACAAAGAAAAGAAGAAAAAGAACAAGAAAAAAAAAGTGAACTCAAGGTGTGGAAGCGGATAAAGAATAGATGAAGAAGAAAGAACCAGCACCTACGGCTAACAAGTATCAAGATTCAGATCAGGGTCCGTATGAAGAACCAACCAAGACTCAGGATCAAGCTTCAGAAGACTCATAGATAGGAATTTTGTAACTCATAACTGATAGGCTTAGTTAGTCTTTTTTGATGTAATAACGGGACCGCGGACCAGAACCTCGACGGCACCTCGCTCGGCTCTCAACCTCGGTACTCCAGCACCCCATTCACTTTTGAACTACACGTGGCCTGATTCCTTTATAGCCAAGGATAAGTAGGCAGCTCAGATACCAGGGCTCGGTCACATTCTCCTTTCTTGTAGCTTTTGGTCTCTCCAAATAAGGGTCGGGTCAAAAACCTGTTTAGTCATTCTTTGTCTGAAAACTCTTTGCATTTCCAGTCAAAGAGGGGTAGCTGTAGACATGTGATTTTTGACCCTCCCCAAGATTTTTTATATTTTAGCATGTAAATATTTAATTTAGGCCTAATATAGCTATTTCAACTAATTTTTACTTTTTTACTTTATTTTATTACAAGAAAAATGAAAATTATAAAAATTGTTCCATTAATATTTTGTAGTCATTTTTAATCTTGAAAAAAACCAAAAAAAAAAATAGTTTATTTTAACGGTCGGTGTTATTTTAACAATTATTTTACATAAGTAGGACTAATGAATAAATGAGGTCGCATTTTAATCTCGCTCGTGGGAAAAGAATAAAACTTGGGCTCGAGCAACCTATTTTTAGGCCTAATTTTGGACCTAGCCCATAATTTCTAAGCCCATACCCCTAACCTAATCTCTACCCCTATATAATAGTACCTAATGCCTAAATAATGACCTACATCTAAAAATTTGGATGCGTCGTTTCTTCAGCAAAAATGCACAATAAAATCTGGTGCTTCCTCTCCAAACGGGACAATCCTCCTTAAGACATCATGGACACCATGAGCTATACCCCTTTCTTCCGTTAAAGCATCTACAAAGTTTTCTCAAAAATCCGCCATTGAAGTACCTCCCTCCAACCTTAAACACGGTCCCTGTTTCTATACAAACTCTAGCAAATAACCTTCAAAATTCACCAGATAACAACGACTTTTTCACCATTAAAACCAGTCCGAAAATCTCCATTAATGTAGCTTTAAAACTAGTTGCGTCGCCCCAAAACCCATGTCCAAAACGGCCTTCAAATTAAGCCCCAAAACAGCTTCAAAATTGCAGCGGAAATACGCTGCTTCTTTAGCCATCGAACCAGCAGCAGAACCAACTGCAAACAGTTCCGAAATCACCAAAATCAGAGGTTCCGTCGAGGTCGTCGTTCGAGTGCTCATGTCGCAGATCTTGTTTGACTCTTTATTGGGTTTGTAATCTTTGTAATTCATATAGTTTGTCAACGTCGGGAGCTTCGTGTTTTCATCTATTGAAGAAGTTTATTTACTAAATATTAAGGTTCATTCCTACCCTTGCTATTTGAAATCTTTAGTGGGTTTTTTTGTTTTAAAATTTTTGTTTGCCATTAAATCCTTTTTCCATGTGTTTGTTTGGATTCTATTAATGCATCTGTGATGAGAAAGCTTTGAATGCTTTTTAATTCTTGGTTATGATGAACTTTTTCATGAGTTTGTTGTGAATATTAAGTGACAGAGGCATCTTGCGATTTTTGAAGTGAACCAAAGAATAAGTGGATAACTGATTTTTTTTGTTTAAGACAATTCATAGAGCATATAGTAAAATAGATATTTCCGAATGTAAATGAATGATACATAACCATGTTTGGTATACAATCACGTGAGAATAGTTTGAATTGCTTGGTTGTAATCAATATTAGTACTGTATGTGGTTTACCTTTATGTGGTCAAATATTGAATCATGCTTTAAATGTTCAAATGTGAATTCCTCTTGGTTGTCATGTCTTAGATAATATCTAGTGAGACAATTTTGGTATTGCTGCATGGATAATTTAATTGGAGACAAACCAACAGTTCATTGATTTAGTATTTTGAGCTAATAATTTTGGTGCCATTCTCATTAAATAACCCATGGCCCTCATGTAATTCATATTAACTCTTTAGAAATCGAGTCGTGTCATTAGCTGAATTTTCTATGGCCCTCGCAAACTTAAAAGTGCATAGTTGCTTTAGGCGCGCTATTTAAATTAATTTCCTTAAACTCGGGTGTGCATTTCATGTGACCCAAATCCAAATCTCAACAATGTTAAATAAAATGTGTCGTGGACCGCGGGTGCATTTCATGTAGTGTGGTTCAAGGCGTGTTTTAAATAACGTTGAATCTTCTTAAAAAATAATTAAAAGCGGTTTAACGAGTTAAAATGTACCATAGGCTAAAACATGTATTAGAATCAGATAATAGGCCAATTATGATAGTTTAAGCGACCGTTCTAGAACCACGAAATTCGGGGGTGCCTAACACCTTCCATCGAATTAACAGAATTCCTTATTCAAAATTTCTGGTTCGCAAACTTCAAAAGGAAAGTCGAAATTTCCTCGATTTGGGATTTAAAATAAATCGGTGACTTGGAACACCAATTAAAATATTCCAAGTGGCGACTCTGAATTGAATAAATAATCCCATTTCGAATAATGTCACTTAAATTGGAAAAACTCCCCTATATACCCTCGGGTGTGTAAAAAGGAGGTGTGACAGAATTGCTGCACTCTTTTTGTTTGCTTTACATTACTAAAATTAGGGATTGAGAGATAGAGAGAGACGTAGAGAGAATTCTCAATTCTTTGCAACAACACTCAATTCAAACAAATACTAATATTTTTTGAAAACCCAAATTCAAATTCAAAGCTTTTTAATGGTTGTAAATGATGGAATTCCTGCTCTCTTTTCCTTTGCTATACTTTACTGAAATTAGGGATTGAGAGATAGAGAGACGTAAAGAGAGAAAGAGAGAGAGAGAGAGAGAGAGAGAGAGAGAGAGAGAGAGAGAGAGAGAGAGAGGAGCATGAGGGAGAGAGAATAAGAATGGAAAATAATTGATTTCTAATATAAAAGGATACTCATTTAATTCCTAAAGTGTATATAATTGGTAATTTTTATATATGAGGTAACTAAATTGAAACTTGAGTAGGGAGGGTAATTGTGATGACCCAAAATGTCATCACCTATTTTTAAAATGAATCCTGCGTTCCGAGGCCTTAAAAACCTCTTTATAGAAAACACCTCAATTTGCATGCGCAGTCTGGGCGCGTAGCTGGAAAGCTAATATGTGAAAATCTGTAAAAAAAAAAAAAGGGGGGGGGGTAGGCCTGCAGGCGTCCGCAAGCCCTGGCATCTCCTCTATCCTTTATTTCCTTTTTCATTTCTTTGATTAGGAAACAGTGTATCTTTATTTTCAGACTTTGCATTTAACACTCTTAATCATCTGTGGTACTGTGACACCAGTTCTGGGTGATTAAGACTTAAAGAGTTGTATTAGATTCATATTTCAGATATTTTTACTACATTTCTTCCGCTTAATGAAATTTCCGTTGTTTTTCACATTATTGTTTTATAAATGCTAACAGGGTATAAAAATGGATAAAGGTAATTTGTTCAATAATTGGCTTGCCTAGCTCACATTAGTAGGCGCCATCACGACTCCCAAGGGTGGAAAATCCGGGTCAAGACAAGTTGGTATCAGAGCTCTAGGTTACATGGGTCTCACAGTTCATAGACAAGCTTAGTAGAGTCTGAGGGATCGGTACGGAGACGTCTGTATTTATCCCCCAGAGGCTATAGAGTTAGGAAAAACTTCACATTTAATCCTTCCTGTCGTACGGTTTGGTTTCTCAATGCTAATTGAATTTCTACTCTGTTCTTTCGCAGATGGAAACAACACGTGCTTCCTCATCCACTGACCAGCAGCCCGAGCCCCCAGCAACAGCTCCCATGAGGGGCAGAGGGCGAGGTCGAGGCCGTGCTAGAGGCCAAGGCAGGGGCAGAGCTTAGCCCAGAGCAGCAGCACCAGCGGCGGAGCCTCAAGTTGACTTTGATGATAAGGTTCCGGCCCCAGCAGTTCTGGTAGGTCCAGCTCAGGTCCCAGAGGGGTTTATTGCTACCTCAGTACTCCATGATGCTCTGGTCCGTCTGGTGGGCCTCATGGAGAGTGTCACCCGAGAAGGCTTGCTTCATGTAGCATTAGTCGTCTCTCAGGCTGGAGGAGGAGCCCAGACTCCTGCTACTCGCACTCCGGAGCAGGTAGCTCCCTTGCTTCAGACTCCAGCAGTTCAGCCAGTTGGAGCAGTTCAACCGGGTGTGGTAGATCAGACCGGTGATAGAGCAGCTATATCTGCTGATGCTTTGTGGAGATTGGACAGATTCACCAAGCTCTTCACTACTACCTTCAGCGGTGCATCTTCTAAGGACCCCCAAGATTATCTAGACAGTTGCTATGAGGTTCTCAAGAACATGGGGATAGTTGAGACCAATAGGGTCGATTTTGCTACTTTTTGCTTGTCTGGATCCGCCAAGACTTGGTGGAGAGACTATTGTTTGGCTAGACCAGCCGGATCATCTCTTGATCCCTCATTCCACTAATCCGTTGTTACTGATTCATTCAAGGCATAGACTCTCCATTACTTAGCCTTGACTTGGGAGCAGTTTACTCAGCTATTTCTGGAGAAGTTTCTCCGCATCACTCAGAGAGAGGCCTATCGGAGGCAGTTTGAGCATCTCCAGTAGGGTTCTATGACTATTACCCAGTATGAGACCAAATTTATCAACTTGGCTCGTCATGCTCTTATCATACTTTCCACTGAGAGAGAGAGGGTGAGGAGGTTCATTGATGGACTTATTCAGCCGATTCATCTTCAGATGGCTAGGGAGACTGGGAGTGAGATATCTTTCCAAGGGCGGACAATGTGGCCCGGAGGGTTGAGATGGTTCTTTCGCAGGGAGGTGGTCATGGGTCGGACATGAGGCCTCGTCATTCAGGCAGATTTAGTGGTACCTCATCAAGAGGTAGAGATTTGTATGGTAGGGGCCATCCTCCGAGGCCTTTTCAGTCAGCAATTCAGGTTTCTCACGGTGCCTCAGGTGGCCATGGTCCTCAGATGCAGTATTCTGAGGAGCAACCCTACAGTACACCACCAGCTCCTATCAGTGCACCACCGCTCCAGAGTTTTCGGGGTGGTCATTCAGGTTGTTAGAGTTAGTCTCAGTTTCCTTAGCCGCAGCATCCGGGTGGATGTTTTGAGTATGGTGAGTATGGTTATATCAGGAGGGATTGTCCGAGAATGGTGGGTACTCAGTCACAGCAGCAGGGTTCCCGTGCTATGGTTCAGGCACCAGGTGTTCCACCGCCCGCCCCGCCAGTTAGGGGTGGGGGTAGGGGTGCTAGAGGTGGAGGTAGAGATGTTACAGGTGGAGCTCAGGCCGCTAGAGGTGGAGGCCAACCAGCAGCAGGCCGTCCCAGAGATATAGTCTAGGGTGGTGGGGCCCAGCCCCGATGTTATGCTCTTCTAGCCAGGCCTGAGGTTGAGGCTTCTGATGCAGTTATCACAGGTACTGTTCTGGTTTATGGCAGAGATGCTTCAGTTTTTATTTGATCCAGAGTCTACGTACTCATATGTGTCATCTTATTTTGCACCGTATCTGGTCATGCCTAGTGATTCCTTGAGTGCCCCTGTATATGTGTCTACACCGGTAGGTGATTCTATTACGGTAGATCGAGTCCATCATTCATGTATAGTTGTAATTGGGGGTCTTGAGACTCGTGTAGATTTGTTACTTCTGGACATGGTTGATTTTGATGTCATATTGGGGATGGACTGGTTATCACCTTACCACGCTATCTTGAACTGTCATGCCAAGACTGTGACCTTAGCCTTGTCGGGTTTTCCTCGTTTAGAGTGGAGAGGGACTCCTAGTCATTCTACCCGTAGTGTCATCTCTTATGTGAAGGCTCGGCGTATGGTCGAGAAGGGGTGTTTGGCCTATTTGGCATATGTTCGTGATTCTAGTGCCGAGGTTTCTCCTATTGATTCTGTGTTGCTTGTTCAAGAGTTCCCTGAGGTATTTCCTTCAGACCTGCTAGGTATGCCACCCGATAGGGATATTGACTTTTGCATTGATTTGGCTCCGGGCACTCAGCCCATTTCTATCCTGCCGTATCGTGTGGACTCGCCTGAGTTGAAAGAGTTGAAGGAGCAGTTGCAGGACTTGCTTGAGAAAGGTTTCATTAGATTGAGTGTTTCGCCTTGGGGTGCGTCAGTGTTGTTTGTTAAGAAGAAGGATGGATCGATGAGAATGTGTATTGATTATCGGCAGTTGAACAAGGTTTTGATCAAGAATAAGTATCCATTGCCGAGGATTGGTGATTTGTTTGATCAGCTTCAGGGTGCCAAGGTATTCTCGAAGATTGACTTGAGAACTGGCTACCATCAGTTGAGGATTAGGGCATCTGATGTTTTTAAGATAGCTTTTTGCACTCGGTACGGGCATTATGAGTTCTTGGTGATGTCATTCGGGTTGACAAATGCCCCAGCAACTTTTATGGAGTTGATGAACCGATTGTTCAGGACTTACTTGGATTTGTTCGTGATAGTCTTCATTGATGATATTTTGATCTATTCCCATAGCCGGGAGGAGCACGAGCAACATCTTAGAGTGGTTCTTCAAACTTTGAGGGATAGTCAGTTGTATACCAAGTTTTCGAAATGTAAGTTTTGGTTGAATTCAGTTGTATTGCTGGGTCATGTTGTATCCGCAGAGGGTACTCAGGTTGATCCAAAGAAGATTGAGGCAGTCAAGAACTGGCCTAGACCAGTATCAGCTACAAAGATTCGAAGTTTCTTGGGATTGGCAAGCTACTATCATCGGTTTGTGGAGGGGTTTTCATCTATCGCAGCCCCGATGACCAGGTTGACCCCGAAGGGTGCCCAGTTCAAATGGTCGGACGAGTGTGAGGCGATCTTTCAGAAGCTCAAGACAACTTTGACTACGACACCGATGTTGGTTTTGCCCACAGGTTCAGGGCTTTATACAGTTTATTGTGATGCATCTCATATTAGACTTGGTGCGGTGTTGATGCAGGGTAGCAAGGTCATTGCCTATGCATTACGGCAATTGAAGATTCATGAGAAGAACTATCCAGTTCATGATTTGGAGTTGGCAGCCATTGTTCACGCGTTGAAAATTTGGAGGTATTATCTGTATGGTGTGGCATGTAAGGTGTTCACGGATCACAAGAGTCTGCAGTATTTGTTCAAGCAAAAAGAGTTGAATTTGAGGCAGAAAAGGTGGTTAGAGTTGTTAAAGGACTATGATATCACCATGAAGATATCATCCGGGAAAGGCCAATGTGGTGGTCGATGCTTTGAGTAGGAAGTCAGCCAGTATGGGCAGTCTTGCTTATATTCCGGACGGTGAGAGGCCGCTTTCTTTGGATGTTTAGGCTTTAGCCAATCAGTTCGTAGGTTGGATGTTTCTGAGACCAGTCGTGTGTTAGCTTTCACGGTCGCTCATTCCTTTTTATTGGAGCGTATTCGTGATCGGTAGTATGATGATCCCCATTTGTGTGTCCTTAGAGACACGGTGCAGCACGGAGGTGCCAAGCAGATTACCTTAGGTGATGATGGAGTTTTGAGATTGCAGGGTCGAATTTGTGTGCCTAATGTAGATGGACTCCGAGAGTTGATTTTAGAGGAGGCCCATAGCTCCCGTACTCTATTCATCCAGGCGGCGCTAAGATGTATTAGGATTTGTGGCAGCATTATTGGCAGCGGAGAATGAAGAAGGATATCGTTGCATATGTGGCTCGGTGTTTGAATTGTCAGCAGGTTAAGTATGAGCATCAGAGGCCTGGTGGTTTGTTCCAGAAGATTGAGATTCCTGAGTGGAAGTGAGAGCGAATCACTATGGACTTTGTTGTTGGACTCCCACGGACTCAGGGAAGTTCGATGCAGTGTGGGTTATTGTTGATAGGATGACTAAGTCAGCACATTTCATTCATGTGGTAGTCTCCTACTCTTTCGAGAGGTTAGCTAAGATCTATATCCGGGAGATTATTCATCTTCATGGTGTGCCCGAGTCTATCATTTCGGACTAATGTACGCAGTTTACCTCGCATTTTTGGAGAGCAGTTCAGCGAGAGTTGGGCATACAGGTTGAGTTAAGCACAACATTTCATCCTCAGACGAACGGGCAGTCCGGGCGGACTATTCAGATTTTGGAGGATATACTTTGAGCTTGTGTCATTGAGTTTGGAGGCTCGTGGGATCAGTTCTTGCCTATATCAGAGTTTGCCTATAAAAACAACTACTAGTTGAGTATTCAAATGGCTCCTTATGAGGATTTATATGGTAGGCGGTGTCGGTCTCCGGTTGGATGGTTTGAGCCGGGGGAGGCTCGGTTGTTAGGTACGGATCTGGTTCAGGATGCCTTGGACAAGGTTAGGATTATTCAGGATAGGCTTCGTACAGCTTAGTCCAGGCAAAAGAGTTATGCCGACCGTAAGGTTTGTGATTTGGCATTCATGGTCGGTGAGCGGGTATTGCTTCGAGTGTCGCCTATGAAGGGCGTGATGATATTTGGGAAGAAGGGCAAGCTTAGCCCTAGGTTCATTGGCCCGTTTGAGATTCTTGATCGAGTGGGAGAGGTGGCTTATACACTTGCGTTGCCACCGAGCTTATCAGTCGTACATCCAGTGTTTTATGTGTCCATACATCAGAAATACCACGGCGATCCATCCCACGTGTTAGATTTCAGCACTGTCCAGTTGGACAAGGACTTGTCTTATGAGGAGGAGCCGGTAGCTATTCTAGACCAGCAGGTTCGTCAGTTGAGATCAAAGAGTTTTCCTTCTGTTCGTGTTCAGTGGAGAGGTCAGCCTGCTGAGGCATCGACCTGGGAGTCCGAGTCCGATATGCGGAGCCGTTATCCTCATCTTTTTCCTGACTCAGGTACTTCCTTCTTCAGACCGTTCGAGGACGAACTGTTGTTTTAGAGGTAGAGAATGTGATGACCCAAAAGGTCATCACCTATTTTTAAAATGAATCATACGTTCCGAGGCCTTAAAAACCTCTTTCTGTATCACCTCAATTTGCGTGCGCAGTCCGGGAGCATAGCCGGAAAGCTAATATGTGAAAATCTGTGAAAAATGGTAAATTTTGATTATAAAATGAATTAAGTTGACTTCGGTCAATATTTTGGGTAAACGGACCCAGACCCGTGATTTGACGGTCTCGGAGGGTCCGTAGGAAAATATGGGACTTGGGTGTATGCCCAGAATCGAATTCCGAGGTCCCAAGCCTGAGAAATGAATTTTTAAAGAATATTATTTTGTAAAATTATTTATGAGATTTGGAAAGGAATTGTGATTAGAACTCGATGGTATCGGGCCCGTATTTTGGTTTCGGCGCCTGATACAGGTCTTATATGTGATTTAAGATAAGTCTGTGAAATTTGGTAAGAAACAGGCTTGAAACGACGTGAATCGGATCATTTTTTAGAAAATTAGAAATTTGAAGTTCTTAAGAAAATTTCATGATTTTGATGTTAAATTCCTAGTTGTTGATGTTATCTTAGTGATTTGAATGCACGAGCGAGTTCGTATGATGTTTTTAGGTTGGTGTGCATGTTTGGTTTGGAGCCCCGAGGGCTCGGGTGAGTTTTGGATAGGCCACGGGGTGCATTCTAGACTTGGAAAATTGCAGATTTTCAGCTGTGGCATTGCAGGCATCGCAAATGCGATAGGCGTGTCGCAAATGTGAAAGAGGCCCAGGCCACCCTATCCTCGCAATTGCGAGGATTCTATCGCAAATGTGATTCCCTCCCTTTAAGCCAGTCGTCGCAATTGCGACGCATCCTTCGCATTTCCCACCTCGCAAATGCGAAAACCCCCATCGCAAATGCGAACATAGCAGGGGTCGGGGTTCGCAATTGCGAACCATGTTCGCAGTTCCCTTACCTGCAACCTGCAATTTTTATATTTAGCCAAAAATCAACCATTTTTCACACTCTTTCAAAACCAAAACATTCTTGGGCGGTTTTTTAAAGACAGCACTTCTTCCAAATCGATTGTAAGTCAATTTTAACTCGTTTCCTTCAGTCATTAACATCTTTTCACATGATTTCAACTCAAAATCAATGATTTGCATGGGAAAAATTGGGTGTTTTGGGTAAAACCTAGGTTTTTCAAAAATTGGGGATTTGGACCTCGATTTGAGGTCCGATTTCAAAACAAATTATACATTTGGGTTTGTGGGAAATGGGTAATCAGGTTTTGATTCGAACCTCGGGTTTTGACTATGTGGGCCCGGGGGCGATCTTTGACTTTTTGGGGTTGATTCATTTAGCGTTTATTGATGTAATTAAGTAACTTATGGCTAGATACGAGCGAATTGGTGGTGGAATCAAGGGGTAAAGTGATAATTGAGACGTGAATTGTGTTCGTGGCATCGAGGTAAGTATTTGGTCTAACCTTAGCTTGAGGGATTAGGAGTTGTGTCCTATTTGCTACTTGTTTCTTGTTGAGTACGACGTATAGGCATGGTGACGAGTATCTATACGTTGGAGTCGAGCATGATCGTGAGTCTTAAATTGTGATTTATTGTGTTCTTGAATAATACTACGGATGCTTAAATTGATGATTCTCTATATTGAGCAAAGATTATGATTGTTCTCGTGGAATTGCTTATGATTGAGTATTGGTGTTAGCTGAGGTAGTTAGATGTTGGAACAAGTTTGGTTATAGTTGTTTCTCCCTTGCCGGGACGTATTTACTGATATTGTCGATTCCCTTGCCAGGATAGTGTAGCTCTTTATTGATCCCTTGCCGGGACCCTTGTTATGATTGTTGTTGATTATATATGTGGATCGGGTTGCATGCCGCAACAATATTATATGTGGATCGGGTTGCACGCCGCAATAATGATATATGTGGATCGGGTTGCACGCCGTAACAATATTATATGTGGATCGGGTTGCACGCCGCAACAATGATATATGTGGATCGGGTTGCACGCCGCAACAATGATATATGTGGATTGGGTTACACACCGCAATTGTGATAAATGATATATATCGGGTTGCAGGCTGCAACAATATTGTTATATATAGGGATCGGATTGCGCGCCGTAATAATTGTTGATACAAAGTGTTTATAGATTGGATATAAGTTTCTTATTGTTTTGCCGTGAATTCTAAGTTGTCCTTATGCCGTTACTCTTGATTTACTGTTGATATTAGTACACCCCCGCAGCATGTACTCCCCTCCCATCTTTACTTGTTTATTCCTGTTTTATTTTCTGATGTATATTATATAGCTGCACAAGTTCATTTGGTAGTCTGGTCCTAGCCTCGTCACTACTTCGCCAAGGTTAGCCTAGACACTTACCAGCACATGGGGTCGGTTGTGCTGATACTACACTCTGCACTATGTGCAGATCCTGGAGCAGCTCTTGGGCCATAGCATTTGGGTGGTTACCTTCAGTCCACGCGGAGATCCAAGGTAGACCTGTAGGCGTCCGCAAGCCCTGGCGTCTCCTCTATCCTTTATTTCCTGTTTCATTTCTTTGATTCGGAAACAGTGTATCTTTATTTTCAGACTTTATATTTAGCACTCTTAGATCGTCTATGGTACTGTGACACCAGTTCTGGGTGATTAAGGCTTAAAGAGTTGTATTAGATTCATATTTCAGATATTTTTACTACATTTCTTCCGCTTAATGAAATTTCTGCTGTTTTTCACATTATTGCTTTATAAATGCTAACAGGGTATAAAAATGGATAAAGGTAATTTGTTCAATAATTGGCTTGCGTAGCTTACATTAGTAGGCGCTATCATGACTTCTGAGGGTGGGAAATCCGGATCGTAATAGTAATAAAGTTTTCAATAGTGTATAGGTATGTAAAAATCCCTTTTTTTATTGGGCTAAAGACTTTATTGTCCTTATTACAATATAAGGTATTACAGGCTTACGCCTTACTTAAAAAATGTCCCTGAATGCCCTGGTGTATGCCCCGAATTATTTGGCGTACGCCTTTTGAAACTTTCGCCCCACACCATCGTCCCATGCATTTTTGGTGCGCCTCGCCCCCAGGCTCACCTTGGGGCTCGCCCCGAAAATACCTTTTAAAACACTATTTGAGATAATTTAAATTTTAAAAGGGATATAAGTAATTGCAATAGTTAGCATGCGGATTTTCTTTATTTTCATCATAGTAGGTGTTCTATGTTCAAATAGTATTTTTAAAGGCAGGTGTGTGAGGCAATCCATTTTGCTACGGGACGAGGCGTAAGCCTAATCTATCTTTAAATTGTTTAATTTATAATGACGCAAAATAAACCAAAAAAAAGTATAGTAGAGTTTAAGAAATTAAAAAAATAAACTCATAAAAAATAAAATAACTTGTATGTTTTATAAATATAAATAATATAATAGTGTTAAAGTTACTATGTGATACAACTATAACGTCTTAACTATCAAACAATTAAAAAATTATAATTTATTTAAAAATGTATAAAGTTATACATTTTATTTCCCTAAAAGTAATTAATCAAGAAGGTTCATAAATACTATAATTTAAAAGACTACTCCTTCACGTACAAAATTACTTTCAAAGAGCAAAACAATAAAGTCTATTAATTTAAGACATGAATACCAATGGCAATAAGATACAATTTTTACCATCTAATTTAGAAAAAATAGTCTAATAATATTAACACACACGATATTCTCTAGTAAATATGTAATTATGTGGCTGGTTATTTGAGTTATTCTCAAATAAAAGTTTAATCATAACTTTGTTAAAGAATTGAGCATCAATAGTGTTAATTAGGAATTTGACACATGATTTAAGTAGGAACTATAGTCAAACCTCTCTATAAAAACCTTGTTTGTTCCGTTATTTTTGTGGCTGCTATAGTGAGGTGCTGTTATATATAAAAATATATATTATAACATAACATAAAAATTAATTCCGAAAAAACTTAACTTTTATAGTAAATGGTTGTTATATAAAGATGTTGTTATAGAGAAGTCTGACTATATTGGGCAAGCCCTGATAATTAAGTGTTATGCGTGTTTGGGTGGATGCTTTGGGGCGTAATCTCACATAACTAAGCTTCACACACCCCGTTCAGGGACGGCTAAATCTGAACGTGCCCCAAAAGAGTCTTTTAACCACTATGTATATTAAATAAATAATTTAATAACTAGAACTTTGTTACTTTTATCTAATTTAATGGTTTTTGTAAATTTTTGTATATTTTAGTTTGTCGTTGTTTGGGATTTTTTTGTTTTGTCCTTACTTTCTTATTAATTCTTGTGTAGTAGATAAATGAAGTATTTAAATAAATTTTACCAAACATATTATTTATATTTTCCAAATGTGGTCTATTTAAATAATTGTATAATAAAATTAAATTGAAAAAAGTAAAGAAACCATTTCCCTCGTTTTCCTCTTCAGTTCCCTCGTTTTTCATTCAACTACTCAGATAACTTCTCTTTATTCCCGCCATTGTTTCCCTCCATATTTCCACTTTCCTCTCTTCTCCCATTTTCTTAGTTAGAAACTTCATTTTTAGAGCTATATATTCACCGTATTTTTCCTCTTGGAGAGATGAAATCCTGATGAGCATTAGGTCAGTTCTCTGTTTTCTATTTGTATTTTAATTTTTTGAAGTTTGTTCATTTTACTTTCATCAATATGATTGGTGGAAACACATTTGTTCTTTATATTTAGGATGTAGATATGTAGTTTATTTCATTGCTTTGTTTTACCCAACTAGTAACACTGCAGTTTTTTTATTCTCTGTGGCCCTCTTTGCTAATTACTTGGATTTGACTGCTTGTAGAGTATATTGTGGTTTTTATTTTATTTTCATTTGGAGTTAAAAAGAAAAGCAGATCTTTTTGGGGCTCTAGATTGGGTTTGTTGAGTAGTTTGTAGAAAACTTTTTATCTCATCATTTGTCCGATGTTTGGTTTGTATTAATCGATCATTCTTTTTGGGGTACTTAAAAAGTGTGTCCTGTTTGTTTTGCTTAATCGGTAATTCGAGAAGTTGTATCCTTGTTTATAGTCAAGTAAAATCTGTCAATTTTGAAAAACTAAACTATCTTAGGACAATAATTATTGTTCCCGCATACAGGACTATATTGTTTAGCTTGGATTTCGATAGCTCAATGCTCAGTTAACTCCTAGATTGTGAGCTTTTACTTTTTGGTTGGTGAGTCGGTGAAAAATAAAAATTTGAAATTCATCAAACTCAGAAATCCATTGATTGTATTAGTTTTCAATACTGCAGCATGAAGTTAACATATTATTTATTCTAGCTGTCTATGCGTTTCATGTGAAATGCCATCATTGGCTAAAAGCATCCTCAATGCTTTGTGTAACCTTTTAAGATTGAATATGTTGAGAATCTTCTTGTGTCCTCCTCGCCCTTGAGAAATAGAAATGATGACTCAATTGTAGTTGAACATGTGACCATCTCTTAAAGCTTGTACGTGTGCTTTCTTGCCTTTAGTTTAGTTAATCCTCTGTTATTCAAAAGTTGTGGCAGAATTATTGGTCACGTTTCATAAATTGTGTTATGTCCTCTGTTAATCTTATCTTTTGGAGATCAAGCAAGGTGGTTTAACGAACTTTGTGGCCTAAAGTCAAACTTTATGAAGGGCTTAACTTTTTTAAAAAAAAAATATTATTTATTTGAAGTCTATCTTTTTAGCTTTTCTTAGATTCAAAATTATTAATAACTTTCTTATAATCAATAACTCCTAATACGTATTTGTCAATTAAAAATATAGTCAATCCATTTAACCTTTCTTGTGAGTTGTGACATTGTTGTTCTTAGGTAAGATTTTATCAATTAATTTAGAAAACTTATTTCTGCCGAAACAATGGTAACATGAGTTATGAACATTATCTCATAAGCAATTTAGGCATTTGAAAAAAAATTAATCTTTATATTTGATTAAGTGTATTAATTAAACTATTATCTTCTAATAGTACTATTTTCCTTAATACTTTTAATTCAAAAAATAAATTTAAACCATCAATATCAAATTGATTATTATGCTTAAGGAACATTTAAGATTAAGGCAATATTTTTTAAATTTTCAACATCTAATGATCTTAGTTTTTACTGTCGAATAAAAAAATCAAAAATATTTTCATATGCTTGGAATTGTTCAAATCTATTTTGAAGGGAAAAAGTAGTCTTGTCTATTATGTATAAAAATAATCAACTCTAAAGGATTCTTCGAAAGATTTTGAGATTTCATTATCAACATTCGCATCAAATTGTTACTTTTTATATATCATATGTTTCGATATTCTTAGGAAATTCAGGTTTGATATTCATTTTAAGTGAAATTTTCTTGGTAGAAATCGTAGCAGTTGCAAATCCTTCTTTTTTATATTTGTTAAAGAAAGAAATCAAACTTTTTCAATTTATAAGACTCTTTTTTAAACTTATACATAGTCTATTAGATGTAATAAAAAATGGGGGCCCCATAAATATTGTGCCTAAAGTGATTGGTTTAATGGAAGGGCCGCCCCTGAGATCAAGGATACTCTATCACAAATTTAATGTAAAAATGCCTAAAAGATGCACTACTTGCACCAATGAATCTAAATATTCGTGAAATAGAAGTCAATTCCAACTTCTTTTGGCTTTATTCGTTTTATCACATATTACTTTAATTTGATCAATGAATGCTTCATCTCAGTCCTCTTCATATTTGATTCACCACTCTCTCTTTTTTATGAATATGCAGCCATGCCAAAGATTAAACGTTTTTGGAATACACTAAAGTTAGTTCGTCAACCAAATGAAGCTCATGGACATTCTTTATCATTAGCAACTCCGGTCCAATCATGTGCTATAGAGCCCTCAACAAAAGTACAAGCCCTCCCACATGCTCATTAAGTCCTTCAACAAGAAAAAGCTCCAACTCTGCCTTCTAATTCAAATGCAACATCTGTGCGCCGTGCAGGACATGAATCTACAAAATGTTGGACAGTAGAGGCAAAAGGTATGTGCCTTACATGTATTTTTACTTCAATTTATGAGAATCTTATTTTTTTTTCCTTTTTGGTTGAGTAACTTGTTTTCTTTTTAAAGACTCAGAAATGCTACCAAGCAGATTAGGGTAAAGGTCAATGAGGTTAACAACCTAACTGTTGGGGAGCGCATCATTGTGGGTTTGATGACTACAACGCAACATATGGTGAAGCGCAAGGTTTGCTCGCGGGATATTGTGGGTTGTTGGCAATTGATTGTAATTTGTTCCTGATTAGTTTTGAGAAGTGGTCAGGGCCATCATGCATGCCTAAGAAGTACATGGAAGACTGCTATGAAACAATATTGAAGGTACAAGTGTTATTACATATTTTAATCATATTTTGGAGGTTTATAAACCTCCACAATATCTTTTTTGAACCATTATGATCATGTTGAGGGGGTTTATAAACCCTCGCAATTTTTTTTGACACATCGAAATCATATTGCAGGGGTTTTATGCTAGCACTAATTATCTTTCCAAACTCCTTCATAACTTTTTCTTAAAAAAAATATTTTAATCATATTTTAGGGGTTTATAAACCCCCACAATATCTTTCTTGAACCATTATAATCATATTGAGGGGTTTGATAAACCCTCGCAATATTTTTTCTTTGGCACATCGAAATCACATTGCGGGGGTTTTAAACTAGCATTAATTATCTTTAAAAAACCCCACAAATTGAAAATTCATTTTGTGGCGATTGTCATGGAGGTTTTAAAAATCCGCCGCAATAATGCTCGTGGAAAAGGTAATTGTGGCACTTCTAGAAATCGTCATAATTCTTTTTGTGGGAGTCAAAAACTGTCACAATTTGACCAAAAAACTCCCACAAAGCAACTGTTTTCTTATAGTGTAAACCTTGTTTTGAAATAACGTATAATTGTAACTTAAAATGTCTTTTACAAAAACTGAATGTTAAAAATTAATTGGCATCAGTACAGCTTTGAAGAAGCTAATTAATAGGTAAAAGGACTGCAATGTTGGTGTTAGTGTGATAACCCAAAAGGTCATCACCTGTTTTAGAAATAAACTTTGTGTCCCGAGGCCTTAAAAACCTCTTTCTGTCTCACTTTGACTTACGTGCATGGTTCGGACATATATCCGGAAAGCCTTTTATGTGAAAATATGAGAAATAGAAATTTCTAGAGTTAAAATTTGATTATGGTTGACTTTGGTTAATATTTTGAGCAAACGGACGTGGATCCGTATTCCGATGATCCCGGGAGGTCCGCAGTAAAATATGAGACTTGGGTGTATGCTCGGAAATGAATTCCGAGGTCCCAAGCCTTAGAAATCAATTTTTGAAAGAAATCATTTTACTGAATTATCTAAGAAATGAAGAAAAAAGAATTAATGTTTGAAACCATTGGTATCGGGCCCGTATTTTGGTTCCGGAGCCCGATACAAACTTGTTATAATATTTGAACGATAACTGTGAAATTTGGTGAAGAATGAAATCTATTTTGACGTGAGTTGGACTTCCGGTTGAAGAGTTATGAACTTTAAGTGTTCTTGATCAAAATGATGAGTTTTGAGGCTTAATTCATGGTTTTTCATGTTATTTAGATGATGTGATCGCACGAGTAGGTCCATATGATGAGTTAGTATGCATGTTTGGTTTGAAGTCCCGAGGGCTTGGGTGAGTTTCGGGTAGGTTCGGGGATGTTTTAGGCTTAAAACGTAGTTGTTGCAGGTCTAGAGATGTTGCAGATCTCTGAACCCGCCAGTGCGGTCTGCATTGATTTTGTGCTGACCGCGGAGGGGCCTTTGCGGCCGCATTCCTTTTTGTGAGGTCCGCGGTGAGGAAGAATCCGCAGATTCACTAGTCTGACTTTGGAAGTCTATATCTTTTGATCTATAAGGAATTTTGAGATTATTCAAAACTAAAGTTGTAGCCCTTCATGTCTAGTTTCCAGAAAGGTAAAGAAATCACAATTTGGACATCTGTAGAGAAAGTTATGGCCAAAATACTAAAGCATATCACTGCAATCAACATTGTGAGCTTGGTGACCGCACTTCTTTTTGTGCGGTCCGCACAGGGGAGTCTGAGAGGCGTATATTTAAATGGAATTTTCAGTTATTTTTCATTTTTCAAAACCTAAAAACATAAGAGGTAATTATTCAAACAACCTTTCTTCTCCAAAAATTATTAAGTGATTTCTAACTCATTTTCTTTACTCCTTAACTTTTTTTTACAAGATTTCATCCTAGAATTAATGGTTTTCATGGGGGAAATTGGGTGTTTTTGGGTAGAATCTAAGTTTTTTCAAATTTTGGGGATTTGAACCTCGATTTGAGTTCTGATTTCAAAATAAATTATATATTTGGGTTCGTAGGGGAATGGGTAATCGGGTTTTGGTTCGAACCTCGGATTTTGACTATGTAGGCCCGTGAGCGATTTTTGACTTTTGGGAAAAACTTTAGAAGACTTATTTTCATGTATTAGAATTGATTCAATTAGTATTTATTGATGTAATTAAGTAACTTGTGGCTAGATACGAGCGAATTAGTGGTGGAGTCAAGAGGTAAAGCGATAGTTGAGACTTGAATTGTATTCGTGGCATCGAGGTAAGTGTTTGGTCTAACCTTAGCTTGAGGGATTCGAAGTTGTATCCTATTTTTTATGTGTTATTTGTTGAGTACGACGTATAGGCATGGTGACGAGTATCTATACGTTGGTGTCAAGCATGCCCGTAAGTCTTATACTATGATTAATGTGACTCTGTTTCGTATTGTTCATGCTCTATATGATAATTTCTATTGAGGAATATGACTTGTGGAAGTATTATTGTTAATTGAACATGGTAGAACGTTGGCTCAAGTTGAAAATTTAATCGTTGAACATGGTAGAGAGAGTAAAAGCACGAAAGGTGATGCAGTGCACTTGTCCTTGATTTTCATGATTCTTGTTGATGATTGAGTTATGTTGTCATTTACGTTTACATACTGATTTTTTGTTGTCACTTGATTTTATTTTGATGTTATAAATTCCCTTACCCGATTTGCTTTGTGATTGTTGCTTGGGTGCAGAAGAGTGCAAAGCACGAATGGTGGTACCGTGTATTATTTTGGCGAGAGAGTGTTAAAGCATGAAGGGTGATGTCGTGTATTGTTTTGGTGAGGGAGTGTTAAAGCACGAAGGGTGATGTCGTGCACTTGTCTTTGATTTTCTGATTTTTATTGATAACTGAGTTACGGTTTCTCTATATTTAAATGTTGGTTTCCTGTTGATACTTATTGTACCCCGCAACATGATTTCCCCTTCCTATTTTCAATTGAATTGTGGTGATCCTCATATTTATTTATTGTTCTTTTGTTATTATTCGATGTCCCCGCAACATGTTACCCCCTCCCATACTTAACTGTACATTACTGTTCTTCTTTTCCGCTATATATGATTTAACTACACAGGTTTATTTGGTAGTCTGGTCCTAGCATCGTCACTACTTCGTCGAGGTTAGGCTAGACACTTACCAGCACATGAGGTCGGTTGTACTGATACTACACTCTGCACTATGTGCAGATCCCGGAGCAGCAACATTCGGACCTTAGCTTGGGTGGCTGCCTTTAGTCCAGTTGGAGATTCCGAGGTAGTCCTGCAGGCGTCCGCAGGCCCTGGCGTCTCCTTCTATCCCTTCATCCTGTTTCATATACTTATTTCAAAAACAGTGTATTAGCTATCTTTCAGACCTTGTTTGTAGTAAATTCTAGACTGTCTATGAAGTGTGACACCAGTTCTGGGTAGATTTTGCTTAAGATATTGTATTGGATATTTATTCAAATGTTTTATCGTTTTCTTCCGCTTGCTTTAAATTTCCACTGTTTGTAATTGTTGATTCACACTTGTTAGAGAAATTAAAAATGGAAAAAAGGTAATTGGTGTAAGTGGTCGGTTTGCCTAGCTTTCACTAGTAGGCGCCATCACGATTCCCGATGATGGAAAATTCGGGTCGTGACAGTTAGCTCCTTTTATTACTCTTGCGGCATAAATTAATATGTCAGCCAGTGAGATTTGACCACAACAACATTGTGTTGAAAATATTTAGGAATCAAGTTAGCACACGACTTTTACATTTTAGGCTATCATTTTATAGTATTTTTGAAATACAAGTAATTCTTATTTGAAGACGTTTGTTGTGTTGACATTATTATTATAATTTGTTACTATAAATTAAAATTGTACAAAGAAAATAAGTCCATACTACTACCATATAAAAGATTATTTTAACAATTCATGGTTGAGACTATTGTTTAATTCACGCATATTAACGACATTATAAAATACTAACATAATTAAAAGGTATTCATGTTCATTCCAACATCGGCTTTATATTAATTGATTACATAAATTGTGAGCGTAATTGTGTTAAAACAAAAATCAGAAAACTGTTAGAAGAATAAAGAAATATATAAAATAGTAAAGAATCAGAAATATTCCGAGTCCACAATTTTTTCTTGTGCGTACTTAAGGAATTTTAACCCCCTCACACGTTGCCAAGGATACCAACGAACTCAAAAAACGGAGCAAAATCACACTTACGAATTTGAGAGAGAGAGACTGCGAATTAGGATGCAGTATATTCAGAAAGAAAGAAGTTCTGGAGTGTTTTTTTTTCGTGTCAAGAAGATGCAGCCTTGCCTCAGAATTTATAGGCAAATATCAGAAGAGGTGTCTGGAAAGGTGTCTTTTCAGAAAATACACGGCCTGCCGCGGTTCTACCGCGATCACGGCAGAACCGCGGCTAGAGAGGCTCTCTGAATCTGACTGCCGCGATTCTACCGCGGTCGCGGCAGAACCGCGGCCAGCGAGGCCCTCTGAACTTTCAGCAGGGTTCTGGCGTAGTTTCAGCAGTGATTTGGAATTTAATTAATTATTAAATAATTAAATAAATTTTGTCCAAAAAATAATCTTATCGATCGATCATTTGCCAAATCCAAATCCGAGTCCGAGCGAGCGACGACGACGGCGCGAGAGTTCATTCTCTTCAACTCCTTTTAAGAGCTTTAAGAAGTGAATCTATATATAAGCACACAAATGTGATTGTCCCTCACCAATGAGGGACAAAGTGCAAGACAAAAGTTCACTTCTTCAAATTTTCATTTTCCCTCCATTTTATTTCCCTCCATTTCCAATTCACACTTCTTCTACTTTAAAGCCTAATGGCTTAAAGTCCAACAATCCCCCACATGAATGGGAATGACTGTATCAAGAAAGATCATAGATGAAAGCTATGTGATTTTGCAAGTAAGGATTAATTGTATCTGGATAAGTAGGTTTCCCTTTGAACTTTCCGTAGTGAACATATGTCGGATATACTCGGTCAATCGGTAGATTTGATATTTTTGAACCGTCGAACTTTAGTGTATACCTAGATAGCCATATGCCACACAACCAACCCTTAACCGTCTTTTGGTTCTCATTGTTGTGTTCGTTTTAGCCATGAACATTGCCTGGTCTCATAAGTGCGTAGAGAATTGGCCTTACAGAATTCTCCTTGAAGCGGCTTACACTTCACACTTACGTAGGTGATTCCTAAACGTGTAATCCTTTAGATTGACACTATTTGATAGATACCTCATCAAACTTTGGTAATCATTAAAGAACGTGTAAAGTTCTATCCTTGTTACTGAACATTGTCTTCATCACGAGAATGGACCAAAGATTTTGTTTTGACAATGTTGAACCGGTCAATCACAACTTTGTTTGAGCTCCTTGAACCTAGATCTCGGAACATCCAAAATTCTAGGTAGAGTTACCGCCATGTTGACTTGTCCTCGGCCATAGTCCCATTCCCTTAGATGATTTCTCAACTCCCTCTCTAGTTAAGCCTTTTGTAAGTGGATCCGCAACATTATCCTTTGATCTTACATAATCAATAGTGATAATTCCACTAGAAAGTAGTTGTCTAACGGTATTATGTCTTCATCGTATATGACGAGACTTTCCGTTATACATAACGCTTCTTGCCCGTCCTATTGCTGCCTCACTATCGCAATGTATGCAAATAGGAGCCAAAGGTTTTGGCCAGAACAGAATGTCTTCTAAAAAGTTCTGAAGCCATTCAGCTTCTTCACCGGCTTTATCCAATGCTATAAACTCTGATTCCATTGTAGAGCGAGCGATACATGTTTGTTTGGAAGACTTCTAAGATACTGCTCCTCCACCAACAGTAAACACATATCCACTTGTGGACTTTGTTTCTGATGAGCCGGTTATCCAATTAGCATCACTATATCCTTCAATAACCGCAGGATATTTATTGTAGTGCAAAGCGTAGTCTTGGGTATACTCCAAATATCCCAGAACTCGTTTCATAGCCACCCAGTGATGCTTGTTGGGATTACTTGTGAATCGACTAAGTTTACTTATTGCACAAGCTATATCGGGTCGTGTACAGTTCATGATGTACATTAGACTTCCCAACACACGAGCATACTCCAATTGAGACGTACTTTCGCCTTTATTCTTCATAAGATGATGGTTTAAGTCAATTGGAGTCCTTGCACTTCTAAATTCCAAGTGTTTGAATTTTTCAAGTACCATTTTCACGTAATGTGATTGAGACAAAGCTATACCTTGAGGAGTCCTCTGGATTTTAATTCCTAGAATTACATCGGCAACTCCTAAGTCTTTCATATCAAACTTACTAGCAAGCATACGCTTAGTAGCTTGAATGTCGGCAATGTCTTTGCTCATTATTAGCATATCATCAACATATAAGCAAACAATGACTACATGATTTTGAACGTTCTTAATGTAAACACACTTATCACATTCATTAATCTTAAAATCATTTGACAACATTGTTTGGTCAAATTTCGCATGCCATTGTTTGGGTGCTTGTTTTAGTCCATAAAGAGACTTAACAAGTCTACACACCTTCTTTTCTTTTCCCGGAATCACAAACCCTTCAGGTTGGTTCATGTAAATTTCTTCCTCAAGATCACCATTTAAGAAGGCTGTTTTTACATCCATTTGATGGATTTGAAGACCATACAAGGCGGCTAATGCTATTAGCATCCGAATAGATGTAATTCTTGTTACCGGCGAGTATGTGTCAAAATAGTCAAGACCTTCTCGTTGTCTAAATCCTTTGACAACAAGTCTTGCCTTGTATTTGTCAATAGTACCATCGTCTTTCATTTTCTTCTTGAAAATCCATTTAGAACCCAACGTTTTGTTACCCGGAGGAAGATCAACCAATTCCCAAGTATGGTTGCTCAATATGGATTCTATTTCACTATTGACAGCTTCTTTCCAATATTGTGCTTCTGAGGAAGACATTGCTTCCTTGAAGGTACGAGGCTCATTTTCTAACAGAAAAGTCAGAAATCTGGACCGAATGAAGTAGATGTCCTTTGACGTTTACTTCTTCTTGGATTTTCTTCATTAGGCATACCATCTGTTATTTCCTCCCGAGGTCGTTTTGACTTTTGGCAGGTCACTTCACTTTCCTTTTTATACGGATAAATAGTTTCAAAGAATTCAGCATTATCTGATTCTATTATCGTATTAATGTGAATCTCAGGATTTTCTGATTTATGAACCAGAAAACGATATGCCTTGCTATTGGTTACATATCCAATAAACACACAATCAACCGTTTTTGGACCTATCTTAACCCTTTTAGGTTTAGGAACTTGTACCTTAGCTAAACACCCTCACACTTTGAAGTATTTCAAGCTAGGCTTCCTTCCTTTCCACTTTTCATAAGGAATGGACTGTGTTTTACTATGAGGTACACGATTGATTATCCGGTTAGCTGTAAGTATAGCTTCTCCCCACAAGTTCTGTGGTAAGCCAGAACTTATTAGCAATGCATTCATCATCTCCTTCAATGTTCGATTCTTCCTCTCCTCAATTCCATTAGATTGTGGAGAGTAAGGGGCAGTTGTTTGGTGAATAATGCCATTTTCCAAACAAATCAATATCTAGTTTTTGCACAAGAAATCAGAATGTTTCCATGTTTCAGTTACAACAAGTCGTTCATCATCCGGAGTATTCTCAGTCATGACCGGAGGATCCTCCTTGATGAAATGTTGCAAACTCAACGTAGTAAGATAGAAGAGCATCTTCATTTGCCAGCATTTGAAGTCAATACCGGAAAACTTTCCGGGTTTTTCTGCCGGTGCCATAGCATGAGCAGGAGTAGAACGGCTTGACGAGGCAGCAACACTCGTAACAGTAGCACCCGTTCCTGCAACACTTCCATTAGTTTGGTTTTCATTCGTCATATTTCTGTAAAGTTGAAAATAATACAGAACTTGTTAATCAGTGAAGTTTTGATATCTTCAAACTGAATACTAAACCAAACATAAAACACGTAACAATGGTGAAGTTTTTATATACTTCAAATCCGTACGTTTATTATTCCGACAAAGTTTTTATATACTTTAAACCGGACAGAAACAATTATAGGATTAGAAAGCAACAAGGCTTTAGTCTCCAACAAAGTATATAGAAAACAATTTAATAATCAACACAGAAACGTTAGTAAAATAAAATTCCTTAAGCTTGTGAGCGTAACTGTGTTAAAACAAAAATCAGAAAACTGTTAGAAGAATAAAGAAATGTATAAAATAGTAAAGAATCAGAAATATTCCGAGTCCACAATTTTTTCTTGTGCGTCCTTAAGGAATTTTAACCCCCTTACACGTTGCCAAGGTAATGGATTAAATCCTCCCAGGATAAAACGGAATAAACCTTCCTGCAACAGTGGCAATACAAACTGCAGGATACCAACGAACTCAAAGAACGAAAAAAAAAACACTCCAGAACTTCTTTCTTTCTGAATATACTGCATTCTAATTCGCAGTCTCTCTCTCTCAAATTCGTAAGTGTGATTTTGCTCCGTTCTTTGAGTTCGTTGGTATCCTGCAGTTTGTATTGCCACTGTTGTAGGAAGGTTTATTCCGTTTTATCCTGGGAGGATTTAATCCATTACCTTGGCAACGTGTGAGGGGGTTAAAATTCCTTAAGGACGCACAAGAAAAAATTGTGGACTCGGAATATTTCTGATTCTTTACTATTTTATACATTTCTTTATTCTTCTAACAGTTTTCTGATTTTTGTTTTAACACAGTTACGCTCACATAAATTTCTTTTCACGGATCAACAAAAACTTAGCTATGCAATTTGGAGCATGAAAAAAATTTAAAGAGTCATATTGCTAGAAACTACAAAAGTGCAAGAATACAGAAAGGTTCTTATTTTACCTTGTAGAAGATTATTGTTGCAACTCATGTTTCTCAGGTACACAAGGGTTTTGGTCGCTGAAGTCACAAAAAGAACATACACCAAGTATATTGTCTATGATAAGATCAGATATATGATACAATAACACAACATATTATTATCTCAACAAACACAATATCATCTTTCATCTCTGCAGGTTTAGAAGTCGCCTCATTACCTTAAATTCAATTATTGCCTCTATGTAATAATATTTATTTTTCCATTTAAATAAATGTTACATGTATTTCAATATCAATCGCTATTACACATAATTCATATTATATTATATTTATATACTAACATCACTATTACACATAATTATTTTATATTTATATATTATTTTATTAATAAACGCAAAATTCACGTGCAACGCACGTACACTAAAGCTAGTATATATAATTCTGGGAATAGTAAAGTTGATGTGTCACCCCTAAAATATGAGGATTACTATTTATCTTTTTCCCTTTTTTTGCCATTTTATCTATTTTTTCCAATTTATTGTGAACCAGTAGAATCTGAAGAGGTGTGTCACGTTTATTACACCCTCTTAACTCTCTCGAATGAGTTACGTATTTGAAGCACTCTGAAACGGTACAACTGAAGAGTTGTGCCTCATTTACTGTACCTCTCCAAATAATTACAGTGCCTTCCCTTTAAATTTCGGCACATATAACCACATTCTTAGCCCTTCTTTCTCTCTAAGTTTTTCGTTTTCCTTTTGCTCCTTTTTGTTCGTGACTTCTGTTTCCAACCTTCATACTCTAAATCGTTTACTTCTTAACTTCTCGCTTCTACTTAAGTTCTTCATTTGTTTTGCTTATTCATAATATTCATGTTCAACAATTTAGAGTAATTGTCTTACAAAGATGTTAAAAACAGCATAGCAGAATGGCTACAAAATTTTACAGTAGTATATATTTTCCATCTATTAGCTTTCTAATTCTTTTTCTTCCTTATTCATTCGGTTTATGATGAGTTTGTGTTATTTATCATATATAGCTTGGTAAAATGTTAATTGAGCATAATCGAAATGCTTGCCTTTCGCTCTCAATTAATTGGGTTTTAATCTTCCCAGTTTTTGTTTTTATTATGCAATTGGTTTTTTATCTTCCCAGTTAATGTTTATTTACTATGCAATTAGACATGGTAATAAAAAGTTATAACTGTTGTCAATTGTTTTCACGGATGTCCACGAAGAGATGTAATTATTGTCAATTACTTATTATAATTAATCAGTTAAGATCTTTGACTAATCATTTTAAAGTTCAGCATCGATAGCGCGCACCTACTTTAGCGAACTGCAAGTGATTCTTACTCTAAGAAATAATGGATATAATTTAAAAAAAGGTGTGTCTTCTTTAAAAAAAATTGTGTTAAAGAAAACTAATTTCTTCTTTTCGCGACAAATGATTGAAATTTAGAGAGTGCATTACTAACAAAGGTGGATCGAAATCCATAGGCATCGTAGAGTTGTGCGCACAGCCTTCGTGTTCGTGTTATATGAAACCATTTTTTTGCTAAAATTGAAGAGTTTAGCGTGGTACACCTTATGCGAAGTCAGGTCAATGGGTTCCTCAAAGTTAGCTGGTGTATATCATTCTTTCGCGATAATATATTCTTCTCTATGTAATATTGATGTTATTTGTTGTTTTGACCCTTTATCTTTTACCTTATTTTGGAAATTCAAAACACAAAAAAAGTGAAAAAGAATGAAAAGGAAAGATACTTCAAGCTATTATAATAAAAATATAAAACTAAACTTTGTATTGAATTATTAGATTTATTACGCCTGAAATTAATATTATTTGTTGTGTTGAATTTTAAATTTTAGTATCTTATAAGCAATATGAAAGAATTGTTGTATAATATTACTTTCTTTTGTTTTCGGAATTGAATTGTTTAATCTTGATATTATCATTTTGTTAGCATGAGGTAAGATATCCACAAATTATGGCAAATGCCAAAAGCTACCAATGTCAATAGATAATATTAATCTTCATTAAAGCATTTTACTTTAACTAATAATTCAATTATATTTTCATTGATAAGAAAGATTTTAGCTTGCAATCTAAACCTTCTTCTTGGAAAGGAGTCAAGTGAAAGTTGTATAAAAATAGAGAAAGCAACTCTTGAGATTTTTTTTTTATAAAAAAAATCAATCAACTTTGGGAATACAATTACATCACAGTTGATAATGTTATGATTAGAGAAGATAGAGAAAATAAAATTATTATATAGAGTAAAGATTGATTTTTAATAATAATAATTTTTTATACATACTCTAATAAATACGGACAAATTAACTAGTTCTGGTATAAAAAACGGACCACGGCGCTAATTCTCGTGCGAACAAGTAAACTAGTTTAAATAATAAAAAATCTATTTTTGTGATCACAAGCCTAAATTAAACATTTCAGGCCAAAACCCCATTCTCTCTCTCTCTCATTTCTCCCCCCCTCTCTCTTTGTTAGCTTTCACTAAGGGTGTCTAACGGGCTGGGTTGACCCGTAACTGGACCGGCCCAGACAAAAAAAAATCGGAACCGGACCAGCCCGGTACATAGGGGCCGGATGGGGCTGGGTAAGAGGGGTTGGTCCGTTTATTTTTTTTAACGGTTAATCGGACCGGTCAAACTCGGTCCACGTGAACAGTACCGTGTACCGGTTTAATCGGCCCGGACCGGACCGGTACAACGACTAAATCTTTTATTTTTATTTTTTTTATTTTTTGAAATCTGTGGGGCCCACTAACCGTTGGCAACGGTCACCCCTGGCAGGGATCCGTTGCTTAACACCCTTAATTGCATTAATAGCCTCTTTTTTCTTTAAAATTTAACCTTTTTTCAATTTACAAAATTAACCTTCTCTAAAACTATAAATACCCCTCCTCTTACTCATTTCTTCACTCATCTCTCAATTCTCATTTCTCAATCTCAATTATCAAATCTCAATTCAAGTTAAATCATGCCTCGTACTTCTATAGTGCGCTCATATGTTTGGCGACACTTTGAGGTGGTAGAAGAAAATGAAGAAGGTCAGAAAGTAAAGTGCAAGAACTGTGGTCAAGTCTTAAATCTTCGTTCAGGGTCTGGCACAGGCAGTTTAAGGAGGCATATAAAGTATTGTCTTGAGCGTCATCCGGAAATTCGTATTTAAGATTTTAAGACAATTTGTGTTATTTTAAAATCATTAGACGTATTTATGCTTAATGTTTTAGTTTGTTAGATTAATATGAAGTATTATTAATTTATTATGCATGAAAATTTAGTTTTACTATTTTTTTGTTAATTTACTTTTTAAATGCAAACTTTAATTTTGTAATTTTGAAATAAATGTAGCACTTACAATTTATAAGTGCAATTTTTTCCCATCTTCCTTGTATTGTTTATGCTAATACTTTGTATTAATATAACTTACAATAGTTATACAAAATACAAAAAAAAAATTAAAAAATACACTAAACCCGGCCCGGCCCGCTTCACCTGTGTTCAATTTTTACCGGATGAACCCGGGCCCAAAAAATCACAACACAGCCCGGCCCACCCGTTTAACACCCTTATCTTTCACTCCATCTGCGGCTGAAGGAGGCAAAAGGCAGATTTGCGCCATCAGCGACGCGAGAGACGACCCCTCCGTCCATCTCCCTCACCCTTCGAAATAGGTGCGTTTGGAAGCCTCACACTACTAAAGCAGAAATTTTCAGCTTTTGTTTCGACCAAATTTTCTTATTTGAAGAATGTTTAGAAGATGTTTTTGTCAATTTATTGTTGTTCATTTCATATATTTAGGAGGTTCTAAAATGTTTTCTTGTTTTTACTGATATTTCCTCCAAAAACAAATTCAAAGTCGCTTCTCCCTAAACAACCTAAAAACTGTTACTTAAAGCAAATCGGAATTGTTTTTTTAATTGAATGAATCTACTGAAAACTAAACCAACACCAACTTGTTATCTAATTCAAACGCTGTTAACTATTTAGTATTTAGATTTTAGTCGACTGCTTTCTTTTGCTGTTTCAGATTTTAGTGAATTGGGATTACATGATGGTTGTTTTGTTTTTAACTACAGGAGATTCATGATTTTGTTTTGTTTCTTGTATATGATATGTTTTCTCCTAACCTGGATCTTGGAAACTCTAATCAATAGAAAATCTGCTTTAGAAATTTGAAATGGTGACTGCTGCCTGCTGGGATAGTTTTCTACTTTAGATATCGATATTTTGTGCTAGTGAATCTAAAAGTTAAAGGTTATTGATACAGTGAATTGCAAAAGAATAGGATAGCAGGGGCGGCTCAAGCACATGTGTGACCTAAAGCCAAAGTTTAATGTGAGGTCTAAACTTTTAAAAGACTGTTCAACACTTGAACTAATGAAATCTTGGAGAAAGAAGGTGAATAAGAATATCAAAGAGAAAGACAGAAAAAATATAGGGTTTCTGAAGTATAAGGAGATTAGGGAAAACAAAAATTAACTCGGACAAATTAAGGAAGAAAAGCAAAATTTGTACACGTTATCTAATAAAAGAGTAAAAAGTTAAATTGTCAAATCAACTTAAATTGAAACGTTAAGAAAACAATTCATCTATCCATTTTTTAGTAACTCAAATGGTTACTTTATTTATATCTTTAAAAAGTTTTATTTTCTTTATATGAAAAATTCCACTTTTTGTATTAAAAAGTACTAAATATAATTATTTTTTAAATACCTATAAACCTATTATTTCTAAAAAATGGGGGTCCCAAAATTTGGGGGCCTAAGACACAAGCCTTACTTGTGATAACAGTAGAGCGAGCCATGTAGGATAGATCCATGAAAAACGACATCAGCTATTGAGAAAATATAGGAAAAGGTTTAGAAAAGGCAGGGTCCAGTGCCGAGGAACAAAAATGGGGATACAAGAGTCTTATATTAGTAGTTGCTAAGAACATTTTCTTAGAAGGAATTTGTTATTAATAACATTAATGTCCATATGTTATTGTTCACAGGAACCTTGTTAGTAGCAGTTGTCGTTTGTTCTCACAAGGAAAGCAGTTAAAACTGTTTGACATACTCTGTATAGAATCTTGCAATTCAACACTATCCAGTGAGTTTTCTTTACTATTTATGTGCGTCTATGTGTTTCACTGGTTTGTTGAGGAATATCAGTAAAGACGAGATCACCTTTTTCTTGTTTAGAGTATTTATTTATGGATTTTCAGTTGCTCAAAAGTGTTAAATACAGATGAGGATAGCAGTAGAAGGGTGTATGCACGGAGACTTGGATAATGTCTATGCCACCCTATTGCAGTTGCAAGAAGTTGAGAATATAAAGATTGATCTCCTTTTATGCTGCGGTGACTTTCAGGTAGATACATTTGTTCCTTGTTAGCTTTTGACACATCAGTTGTTATTTGATTTGTCTGCACGAGTTAATAATGGAAATCGGGCTTTGGCTCATTTTCTTTACATATACCAACCAATATTGGCTACACCAGGATTTTGTTGTTCTGAATCGTCTATGCTTATGGTTCATTCATTGGAATATGAGGCTTAACTCATTCATTGTAACAGATTCTATTCAGTTTAATTGTGCTCTTCATTATTTTAATCATTCTTTGTTAATACATCTTTTTGGTGTTTTGAATCTTCTATGCTTCATGATGTTGGTAATTGATATGGGATTCCATTATTAATGATGCTTAAATCATTCTTGGGCTCTTGGCCTTTGAATGTGTTGATTTGGCTGAGCAGTTTCAACAGTTTGATGCTCTAAAACACTTAAATCCTCAGCTTGACTAGTATGAATTGAGATATTTTATTTGTGCAAACAGGCTGTTAGGAATGAGAAGGATCTGGAAAGCTTAAACGCGCCACTTAAATACCGGAGCATGAACTCTTTCTGGAAGTATTACTCAGGAGAGAAAGTAGCACCATTTCCAACTATATTTATTGGAGGAAACCATGAAGCATCCAATTACCTTTGGGAATTGTAAGTTGGTCTCCATATATGACAGCTGCAGTCAATGTATGCTACTTTAGGATACGTCAGTTTTAGTATGCTGCTTTCCTCAACTTGCTTAGCTAATCCAGTGGTTGTTTGTGCTTCCAGGTACTATGGAGGATGGGCAGCACCTCAGATATACTTCCTTGGATTTGCTGGAGTAATCAAGTTTGGCAACATTCGTATTGGTGGCCTTTCCGGAATTTATAAATCACACGATTACAATCGAGGTATGTCAGTCTTAGCAAATATTACCTGGATTTAGATATTGGCATTTTTAGTGTTAATGTGTTAGTGAAAGCAACCTTGTAGGTTTTGCCAAAATGCAAATTGTATTAGTTGACTAATTGACTGTTCCTAGCTCCTCTAGATTTGCTACTGAATATAAGCTTTAAAAACTTGAAGTTGGATATACGCGATTGTTATCTGTGACGTGCATGATATTGGGCAGGGCACTATGAGAAGCTGCCTTATAATCAACGGGATATTCGATCTATTTATCATGTTCGCGAGTATGATGTTCACAAGCTCTTGGAAGTTGAGGAACCAATTGATATTTTTCTTTCACATGACTGGCCTGTTGGCATCACTGACTGTGGGAACTTGAAAGCTCTTCTTCGTCAGAAGCCTTTCTTTGAACAAGAGGTAATTATTAGCAGGTTCACTTTTTCCATGGCTGATATACCTTGTTAAGATAAAATCTTATATGCAGATCTGCTTATCCTAATGGAAAATACCTTACTCCTTTTATATGCTATTTTTATTAACTTTATCAGATACATGGACATGATCTCTCTCTCTCTCTCTGTCTCTATCTCACACACACACACATGCACACACACTTGCACGAACGCACACACAAGGGAAAAAACCAGAGCAAAATATAAATTTTTGCTGTCTTCCGTTAATGAATTGTTTGAGTAGTGAGATATTATCCATTAACTTATTCTCTAATTGACAGTTATCCAAGAGGTTCTCTTGTCTGTGATGAACACCGTATTTGTCGTTACACACACTCTTCATGTTTGACGGAGAAATTCTCCTTTAATGCCCTTGTTGCATGAAGTTATCCTCAATATGCCCCAGATGTCCAATAATGTACATACATCACGATATACAATTTTTTTCTTCTTTTTTATTTGGTTGGTTAATAGACAAGCTAAATCAAAAGATTCATGTAATAAATATTGTTGAATGTTATAAACCACACTAGAATCAATCCCGTTCCCACCAAAAAAGAAAGAAAAAAAACAAAGAAACAATATTTAGAAGCCTAACTAGCTACATGTTTCATTCAAAATACTGCATGCCGTGCCTTTTAATCTTTCAGATATAATTGTGGAACCAAGTTTTTAGAAATTTACTTCATGAAAATTGTTGGTTCTGTTGGAACCAATCCAATGTACATGTGAAAGATTAATCTGGATGTGGCTTTTCAAGATTGTTATACACCTATAAATGATACGCTTGATAATAAGGAAACATCTGTGCTAGCTCCAGCTGGCTGATAATGTTAACATTTCTATTGATTCTCTTTGATTGTAATTGCTGTAATCAAGTTATTTGAATTAGTCTTTTTCCTATTTTTGATAGCTATTTCTCTGTATAAAAGCAACACCATTCTTCAGTAAATAAATGAGAGAACATTTATTTCATATTCTTTATGGTATCGGAGCTGAAAACCAACAACAAACCTAGTGAAATCCCATAAGTGGAGTTTGGGGAGGGCTTTGGCATCACATTACCTCCCTTCCATTCAATAACCAACCCGTTTGGAAAGTTGAACCTGACAATCCTAGCTCGACAATCCTGTCAATCTTGTTAACACCGCCTTGTATTTCGTCAATCAGAACTACGTCATCTTGAAATAACATATGCCATGACACCTCCCCTTGAATGTGGCGCGTCAACGTCCATCGCCAAGGCAAATAAAAAGGCTCTAAGAATTGATCCCTGATGAAACCCCATCACAATTGTGAAGTGTTTCGAGTCTCCTCCTACTATTCTTACTTGGGTCTTAGCTGCATAATACATGTCCTTAATCACCTTAGTGTAAGCTACTGGCACACCTCTAGCCTCCAAACATCTTCATAGAACCTTCCTTGGGACATTGTCGTATACTTTCTCTAGGTCAATGAACGCTATATGCAAATCCTTCTTCCTTTCCCTATACTACTCCACTAATCTCCTTGAGAATGACTTCCGTAGTCGAATGACCTGACATGAATCCAAACTGGTTCTCGAAAATAGACACACTCCTCCTCAGCCTCACTTCTACCACCCTCTCCCAAACTTTCATAGTATGGCTTAACAACTTGATACCCCTAGTTGTTGCAATTTTAGATATCACCCTTATTCTTGTACAACAGAATCATCGTACTCCACCTCCATTCTTCGGGCATCTTCTTCGTTCTAAAAATGACATTAAACAACCCAGTGAATCACTCCAAGCCTGCCTTACCCGCATTCTTATAAACTTCCACTGTAGCAGGAAAACCATGCGGCATAATTTTTTTTTTCAACTCAGTGGTTCATCAATGCACATTGGAATCTTCCTCTCAAGAGGATCTGATAATACCTAAATAAACATTTAGTCCGATAAATCACCTTCCTCCGTTTCGATAATTTCTGCAACTCAATGTTCTTCTGACCTTCTTTCCATTAATATTGGTTCTCTTACCCCAATTAAGTTGACGTCCACCAACTATTTTTCCTGGCATACCTAATGGGAGTCTGCTCTTGTTGGCTACGATTTTAAAAAATACATAGACACACCTTCTCAGACAGATTCGATTTTTTGGAAGCGTCAAGATAGTCTCCGTCGCACTGCTTTAATTTTCACTCTTTCCGCTGAGATTGTGCCTTTTGTCATGACGGCTAAGAATTTGTATGCAACTCCAAATTGTGCACATCTAATGAGTTTCCGAGATAGTCTTGCAAAAGTATCAAAGGACAACATGACGATTACTGCCTACATTCAACATGTTCGACAAATAGCAGATCAACTTGCAAGCTCTAGATCTCCTGTTTCACTTGATGATCTTGTGCTTCATATTCTCAATGGTCTTCCCCTAGAGTTTGATTTCATTGCTACAATTATTCAAGCCAGAGATACTGCAATTGTTTCAACAACAACATACCCAGTATAATCTCACAAGTGGGGTCTGGGGAGGGTAATGTGTTCGCAGACCTTACCCCTACCTGGGGAGGTAGAGAGGCTGTTTCCGATAGACCTTCGGCTCAAGAGAAGTTGGAAAGGAAGAAGAGAAGAAGAAGAAGAAAGTGGGGGGAGATACTGCAAATGTTTCAAATTGCTCAACGGCTGTAATTGCACATCTGGAGTAATTCTTGGGATGCCATTTGCTGGAGACATTCCGGTGATGACAGATCAAGTTCCAATTTTGCTAATGAAAAAAAAAATAGAAAAATCTTGCAGGTGTACAAGATATGTAGTTGTTTGGTGCATTTTGTCATCTGCAAATATTTCAGCTCCCTACTAAAGTCTTGTGTGGTGTGCTTTTCTGCCTCCAGCTTAAGTTAGCTGTTTTTCCATGGCATTCCTTTCTAGGGGGTTCAGCACGTCCTAGACCACTACTATTGTCCGTTTTTTGGTTCTCCGGATATAGAAAACCTCACCTCCCAAACCTCCTCCCTGTAAGTCAAGAATGGCTGCTACCAAGAACCCACTTTGCTCCCTTGGTGACTCGAACTGCCAACCTCTTGGTTGGTTGGAGTGGAGTGTTTTATCACTGGAGCAACCTGATTGTCTCAATTGTTTTCTTCCCTTTCACATTTAATTGGACGACTCTTTGGTCTAATATTTTGTTATCCTTGGACTTCCTGTTAGTTCTCTACGCCAAGAACATTTCTTGATATCCGTTATGTTGATAGAAATTGTGTTGAAGCCATAAGTAGCACATGTATGTGTGTACATTCCTTTGTCTTCTTTGTGCTTGTGTCATATTCGTCTTCTGAAGTCCAGAATTATATTTATTTTATTTTTTCGATCCCTTATATGTAGTCTTTCAGATTCAGGAAGGAACTCTGGGAAGCAGACCTGCTGCAGAATTACTGGCAAAGTTGAGGCCTTCTTACTGGTTTTCTGCACATCTGCACTGCAAATTTGCTGCTTTAGTTCAGCATGAGAAGGATGGTCCTTCCACAAAGTTTCTTGCCCTTGACAAGTGCCTCCCTGGTAGAAAGTTTTTGCAGGTATTTCTCTGCACCCTGTTTACGGACCTTTTCTACAGTTCACACATAAAGTTAATGTTTTGATTTGGGTGGCTGAGCTTCATAGGTTATTGAAATTGAGTCCGGACCAGGACCTCATGAACTTCAATTTGATGAAGAATGGTTGGCAATCACAAGAAAGTATAATGCTGTCTTGCCCTTGACAATCAGGCGTGCAAACTATAGGTATGTACATTTCTTAGTTCTGTTTTTATTGTATTTCAGGAAATCAGCTTGTACACAACTCACCTCATTTTATATTGTAGTGATGTACATCTTGACACAGAACAATGCCACCAGTTTGTAAGAAATAAGCTGCAGACAAGGGGATCCAAACCATTTGAATTTGTTCAGACTGCACCTTGCTACAATCCTTCTCACCCTGTTGCTAATGGTGTCTTCCACGGTGATGATCTATATACCTGGACATTATCTATGTGCTTATTTTTTTGTGTCATAAGATGTTTGGTGCAGTCGATTGAGTGTCTGTCATCGTCATCTAGAATAAAAAATGAGTTTACTTGGAACTATTCAACAAGTGAGGTTGAAATCTGTCCAGTAGAAGCTCACTGGTATCTTCATTTTTAAGTCTCTGAACACAGTTAACCGTAATACTATTTCAAATTGAATGCCATGCTTTCCATTTTTACCAGGCCAAACTAATGTCTATCTTTCCTAAAGCATAATACTCTTCCACTTAGGATATACAGTTAAAAGCTGTGAATCCCACTGTAATACTTCCAAACATCTAAATAAACCGAAAAGTAATTTATGATCTCACTTGTCATTGAGCAGTCTGTGCTCCCCATGCATGCTAAATCATTGGTTTTCTCTTAAAACTGTAAACTTGAACAACGATATTTGAAATGAAGTATTCTTTCAGATGGTGGTCAGACGAGAACATTAAAAAGGTGTTACTCTACTTGTTAGTCTATCACTATTTACATCATCGAGTTGTTTTATTCTTAAGAAGGCAGCGATTTGAAGTTATTTGAGAGCAAAGACGAAGAGAAGAGGACAACATGGAGTGGTACAAGACGGTTAAGAGGGAAACGAAGTTAGCGGTCACGTCGGTGAAGATAACAGCGTTTGGACGCTTGTATGAAGAACTTGAGGGCAAAGGCGAGGACAAGAAGCTGTTTAAGCTAGCCAAGATGAGAGAGGAAGGTCCACGACCTAGACCAAGTGAAGTGCATCAAAGACGAGGAAGGAAAAGTATTGGTAGAAGAGGCACTTATTAGACGAAGATAGCAGATGTACTTTCACACACTCTTGAACGAGGATGGGGATTGGAACATTATGCCGGGTGATCTGGAGCACTCCAAGAGTCGCCTAGATTTTGGGTATTATAGGCGGATAAAGGCCGAGGAGGCGGAGTGGGCTATGCGTAGGATGAACAGGGGAAGAGCGACTGAGTCTGACAAGATTCCGGTAGAGTTTTGGAAGAACGCGGTTGGGCAGGTTCGGAGTGGCTCAAAGGCCTATTTTATGTTATTTTTAGGGCATCCAAAATGCCTTAGGATGGAGTACGATGATCCTGCTGTATACGAACAAGGGAGATATCCAAAATTGGAACAATTACATGAGTATCAAGCTGTTAAGTCACACTATGAAAGTTTGGGAGAGGGTGATAGAGATGAGGGTAAGGAGGAGTGTCTATATCCGAGAACCAGTTCGGATTAATGCCAGGGCGATCAACCACAAAAGCCATTTGTCTTATAAGGAGGTTGGTGGAATATTATAGGGAGAGGAAGAGGGACTTCCATATGGTGTTCATTGAATTGGAGACAACATTCGATAACGTTTCAAGAGAAGTTTTATGGAGGTGTTTGAAGACGAGTGGTGTTCCTGTAGCGTACATTAGAGCGATTAAGGATATCTATAATGGAGCTAAGACCCGGTTAGAGCAATAGGATGAGACTCGGGATACTTCCCGGTCATGATGAGGTTACACCAGGGATCAACACTTAGCCCGGTCCTATTCATCATGGTGATGGATGTATTTACGCGGCACATTAAAGAGGTGCCATGGTGGATGTTATTTGCAGATGATATAGTGCTGATTGGCGAGACGCAAGGTGGAGTTAACGTCAGGCTGGAAGTTTGGAGATAACCCTGGAATCTAAAAGGTTCAAGTTGAGCAGGACTAAGACAAAGTACATGGAGTGTAAGTTCAATAGCTTAACTCATGAGGATGTAGTGGAAGTGAGACTTGATACTTAAGTCATCCCCAAGCGGGGTAGTTTCAAATATTTTGGGTAAGTAATCCAAGGTAATGGGAGATCGATGAGGATGTCACACACCGTATTGGAGTAGGATGGATGAAATGGAGGCTTGCCTCTGGTGTCTTGTATGATAAGAAGGTGTTACCAAAACTTAAAAGTAAGTTATGCAGAGTGGTGGTTGGACCGATTATATTATATTGAGTGTTGGTCAGTTAAGAACTTTCATGTCCAAAAGTTGAAAGTAGCGGAACTGAGGATATTGAGGTAAGACATGATCAGGAATGAAGACATTCAGGACAAGGTGAGCCTTTGTGGAGGATAAGTTGCGGGAAATGAGGTTGAGATGGTACGAGCATGTGATGATGAGATGCCTAGATCAGTGTTATTAAAAGCGCTCGCTTCTCGCTTTAAGCGATGAAGCGACGCGAGGCGCAGTGGTAGCGCTTTTCTGTTAAAAAGGCGACTCACATTCGAAAAGCGTGCTCTTTTCTCGCTTATGCGAGAAGCGACGCGTTAGAAAAAGCGAGAAAAAGCTCGCTTAAGCGAGCAGAAGGCATCAGCTAGGGCTTTTTTAAAAATTTTTGGGCAAATAAACCATCTGTTACCAAAACATACGCTCTTCAAGGTCTTCTTCTCCAGCGACGACCACTGCTGCTCCAACCACTTCTTCTCCCGATCTCGGTAAGTTTCTTCTTCTGTTCTTCTTCTTCTTCTAGTCTTCTTCTTCAGTTCTTCTATTCTTCTTCTTCATGCTCTGTTTTATGTCTTCTTCTGTTATTCTTCTTTTCTTCTTCTTCTTCTTCTTCAGTTCTTCTGTTCTTCTTCTTCATGCTCTTTTTTCTGTCTTCTTCTGTTATTCTTCTTCTCTTCTGTGCTTCTTTCAATTTTTTTCACTTTTTAAGCGCTCATTTTTTGCCCTAAACAACTTCTTTTTCTTCTGTTTTTTAAAAGTGCTCTTTATGCTCTGTTTTCTTCTGTTATGCTCTCTTTATGCTCTGTTTTCTGTTATTAAAATTGCTCTTCATGCTCTGTTTTCTGTTTTCTTTTGTGAATTAATTGTTATTTTTTTTTGGTTGTTGATTGTAGTAAATTTAATTTGATTATTCAATGGCATCAAGCCAAAAAAGAGATCCAGCTTGGGCATTTGGAGTTGCAGTTGGCAATAATAACTCAAGAGTCAATGTATCTTTTGTTAAAAAATTTATAACGGTGGAATACATCGTCACAAGAGACATCTAATAGGTGGTTTTAGAGATGTCAAAGAATGTCCAAGTGTTCCGGATACTATTAAGAAAGAAATGAGAGATTATGTTGAGAAAAAAAATGAGTTAAAAAATCCAATGAGCCATGAAACATCTATGATTAATCTTCTTGATGAAGATAGTCAAATGGATGAGGATGACCTTGAAGTCAATGATATAATGAGGCCACCTCCCTCTAAATCTCAAAGAAAGAATTCAACAAGTGGTAGTGGATCATCCACCGCTGGTAGCAATGTGAAAGGTCCTCTTAATCTTTTTTTCTCACAAAAACCAAATGAAAAGAGAAAGGGTGAAGCTGTTGGCTTAGAATCTTGTAGGAAGAGTTTGAGGGAGTGTGCTGTAGATGCTTTTGCAAGGTGGATGTATGATGCGGGGCTTCCTTTTAATTGTGTGAATTACACCGATAGTTTTGGTGAATTCATTGAGGCCGTTGGCCAATATGGCCCGGGAATGAAGCCCCCTACCTATCACGAAGTAAGAGTTCCTTGTCTAAAAAAGGAGGTGGATAAGACATACAAGATTGTTGAGGAGCATAAGGCGCAATGGAAAATTTATGGTTGTTCCATTATGATGGACAAATGGACTGCAAAAAATGAAAAAATGGTCATTAATGTTTTGGTGAATTCTCCGAGAGGTAGTGTGTTTCTTGAATCTTATGATGCTAGTGACTCCTCAACCAATTCCAATAAAATGTTCAACTTGCTTGAGAAGACAATATTGAAAGTTGGACCGGAGAATGTGGTTCAAGTTGTCACTGATAACACAAGTGAGAATAAAAAAACGGGTGACATGTTGAAAGGAGTTTTCCCGAATATTTATTGGACTCATTGTGCTGCACATTGTATCAACTTGATGTTTGGTGACATTTTCAAGTTAGCCCCATATTCTACAGGTGAACAAGTGGTTCTTATTTTCTATTTTAAGTTTTTAACCTTCATGTTAATTGCTTATACTTATTAACTATGAAATTTGACTTCCTACAGTTTTTGCTAAGGCGATCAAGATACATTCTTATATTAGTCAAAGGCCGTTGTTGTTGAACATGATGAGGAGATACACAAAACAAAGAAATTTGGTGAAACCGGCTAAGACAAGATTCGCAACAGCTATCTTGACCTTGCATAGCTTTTACCTGCAAAAGCAAAATTTGCGAACCTTGTTCTTGTCAACCAAATGGAGTGAGAGTATTTATGCAAAGGAAGCTCTTGGGAAAGAAGTTGCGAGATTTATTATGGGTCCATATTTTTAGAATGACACTGTTCAAGCACTTAAAGTTGGTAATCCTTTGGTTATTGTACTTCGTTTGGTGGATGGGGAGAAAAAACCACCAATGGGACACATTTATGAAGCCAGGGATAGGGCTAAAGAAGCTATTGAGAAGGCATTTGATCATGATAGGAAGAAATATGAGAGTGTTTGAAATCATTGATAAAAGGTGGGCTGATCAGCTTCATCAACCTTTACATGCAGCAGGGCATATTTTGAACCCCGGATTGTTTTACACAAACAATGAAAACAAGACTTTAGATTTAAACGTTTGGAAGGGGTATCATGCATGTGTTGCGAAGTTGGTGCCAGATGAAGCGATGCAAGACAAAATAGGGCAAGAGCTTGGTGTGTATATGCAAGCCGATGGAATTCTTGGATTAGCTTCGGCCATTAGAGGCAGAACCAAATTGGCACCAGGTGAACAACTTTTTTCAATTGTTTTACTCTTTAGAGCTTTAACTTTCAAGTTATTAACTTCTGAAATAATACTTCTACAGTTGAATGGTGGATGCAATTTGGTTATGAAGTTCCAAACTTGCAACAATTTGCTATTAGAGTTCAAAGCTTAACTTGTCGCTCATCCGGATGCGAGAGAAATTGGAGTGTTTATGAACATGTGAGAAGCTGTATTACATTATTACTAAATTAAAGTTTATCTCAATTGTCCTAAGTACTCCTCTTAGTTACTTTCTACATCTTATTATGCAGATTCATACTAAGAAGAGGAACAAGCTTGAGCTAAAGAAACTCAATGATCTCGTGTTCGTAAAATATAATAGAACATTGGCTCGTCGTTACAAAGCTCGCAATATCATTGATCCAATTTTATTGGATAACATTGATGAAGCAAATGAATGGTTAACCGGAGCCCCCGAAAATCATGAAGAAGAAGAAGAAGTATATGAAGGAGAAGGTCTCACTTTTGGTCATGTTGCTATGGCAAGTGAAGTTGAAGAGAATGTTTATGGTTTTAGGGGAAGTACTTTAAGGAGCAAAGAAAGAGTATCTACAAGTACATGTACAAGTAGAACCCTAATTAATGAAGCCTCCGATGAAGAAGAAGATGATGATGACCAATATAATAACTCGAACATGATGACACTTCAAGAGTTTGGAGATCTTGTTGAAGAATAGGATGTTGCTCCTTTTGTGATTTTGTTTTGCATTTGCTTAATATTTTATGACTTTTGAGGATTATTCACTATCTAGTTTTAGTATCTATTATTTGCTTCTTGATTCAAGAATTGAAACATTTGCTTAATATGTTATTTTTAATGAGTTCTTAGCCATTTATCTATGCGTATTTTTTTTTATTTTTTATTTATGTGTTAAATTGTGCTTCACAGCAAAAAAGTGCGCCCTTCGCTTCGCGCTTCTCGCTTCTGTGAAGCGAGGCCTCGTCGCTTTTTTGCGCTTAACGCTTTCCAAAACACTGGCCTAGATGCCCCACTAAGGAGGTGTGAGAGGTTACACACGATGGGTATAAGGATGGGTAGAGGAAGACCTAAGAAGTATTGAGGAGAAGTTATTAGGCATGATATGACGCATCTTCAGCTTACTGAGGACATGATCCTTAATAGAGGTTGTGGAGGTCGAAGATTAGGGTAGAAGGTTAGTAGGTAGTATAGCGGATCATCCCGTTGGTAGTCTAGCGGATTATCCTTACATACCGGTAGCTTTAATATTGCTCGAGTTGTGGTTTATCCTTGGATTTATATTATTACTTGATTTTACTTTTATTTTGGTTTGTAAATATCCTGCTATGGCTTATGTTTCCTTTTCATGACTTGTTCATTTTAATTATTGCATTTCTTTACTGATACTATGCTTACCTGAGTCGAAAGTCTTTCGGAAACAACCTCTCTAATTGCATAAGGCAGGGGTAAGATCTACGTACGCACTACCTTCCCTAGACTCCACTTGTGGGAATATACTGGGTATAATATTGTTGTTGTTGTTGAGTTGTTTTATTCTTAAAGCCACTTCACCCCCTTTTATATATACGATCAATATCTATCTTGACTCCTATTTATCTGACTTCTTTTAACCATAAAATGATTTAGTCTGTGATTGTCTCTGGTAAATACAATGGAGCGTTTCTTTATGTACACCTGTTGCAGCTTTCGTAATACCAGTGTTTTGTTCGGGTTATATATGTCCAAGCTTTGCTGCAAATGGTGGTGTTAAACTCCTGTGTTGTAATGATTTCCGTTTTGCAACTGTCCCAGAGAGAAACCAATGGATTTTCCCATTTTTTAATGTTTCTTTGGCATGGACAGTAGGAGTCTCGAACTATCAGATACTAGATTAACTTCTGCAGTTTTAGTTCTTTTTCTCTACCTAGTAGTACGTTGTAAGATAGTTTATAGCGGTGGATGTTGATTTTCTCTCCTTTCTGTTTCCTTCACAGGTTTCTATAAAAACCCTCAGACAGAAGCTCTATTACAGTTTCTAGAACTCGCGTATCTTCTTAATAAAATGCCAGAATCAAGGGAGCCTGCTGCAGGTACAGCCTCATTTGTTTCAGGATGTAAATGTTCTTCCTCTATTTGACCGGAAAAATTGTTTAGTCTTGTGATTTATGATGCATTATCTGTATTCAACTGATAATGGTTGAAGTTTTACTACTCTTTTGTTTATTATGACATGGGAAGAGAAGAAACCACAAGTTCTAACACTTGCATTAGTGGAAAACGATTCTCTGACATATAATATAGAGCCTTTACACTTTTCCTCCTGAAAAACAATTCTCTGGCGTAAAATATAGAGCCATCTTAGAGGACAATTAAATATATAATGTGTTTGACCGTGGCTAAAATGAACTGATGCTAAAGTTTAAGCTTAGTTTAGGTACATTACGTGTACATTAAGAACTGACAAGCAAAAATCTTATACGTAGTCCTTTGAAGAGTGATAGCTTTTACCTGCGTTCCTTGTTAGAACTTCTACAAATATTTAGGTTAGTCATGTTTTTTTTTTGAATTGCCTTGGTTGATTCAAAATTTGCATTATCTGCAGCTGTAGAGACCTTCAATTTCGTGTTCTGCTGAGGGAAAACTGTGGATATTACCTTATATATCACTCACATTTTCTTTTCTGTAGTCATTTTATACTCTCGACACGGGTTCTCTGCAATTTAACCAAGTATAGCTGACGTGTTTTTAGCATGGATATATCTTGTATGCTAGAGTCATAACATTTGAGTCTCCTATTTCTAGTTCGATGTTTTTATTCTAGAAGAGCTGCATGCTTTTTCTAAATATATGTAAACTTTAATATTTTGGGTTTGAGCTTTACCTAGTTTTGCTGCATTTTCAGGTTCCTTTGATTACGAGAGTGAAGATATACCCATAGATGACGTGGACGTGGACGATATAAAACAAGTAGACTCGGAAGATGCTTAAGAAGGATTAATCTAAAGCTCAGATCACCGCCTAAAGGTGGATTGCCGCTATAGAGGGTAAATGAGAACTGCAGTTTTAATGGGCAGCTTCACTTCACGAAATTGTTTTGACATTTGAAACGGTGCCCCTTCTCATTATTCTTGGCCACCTTCTACTTTTGCTCTCACCTCACTAAGCAAAACCTTCGAGAAAAAGATTAGATGGTGATTAAACCTTCTCGGAGGAGTTCATGATTAATTTTATCACGCCCCAAACTATCCTTTAGATGGGATTGGCACCCATTTAACACCACCCTAAGCGAACTAATTTTATACGCTTAGCCATTTATATATGCACTGAAAGATAACACGTACAAGTTCAAACTCATTAATAATTATTTAATAGGAAATATTTATCCAATCAAATCCTTAAATGATCGATAGAAAAATTCAATGAGCACTCAAACCATATATTTCTAGCCCAAATTTCACACTAAGATTATGGAGCATTTAAAAGGGTAACATGAATTTAACTGACGAGCATGTGAATCCTAAAATAAAGAAAATAACTAGCAAAAATTTAATAAAGTTGAAATGATGGCCTCCATGATTAATGCGGTGGCTTACCTCAGCAATAGAATTAGATTGAACAAGCTCGTTAGCTACTAGTCTCATCCCTAGCAACTCTATTTGCATAGACATGCAGCTAAAGAGTGAATTATATGTAAATATAACCTAGTAAGATCCTTGACCTATTTCTTTGAACACCCCTGATACAAGTGTTAAAAAATACACTACCACAACAAACTCACCATCAAGAATTATTTTTCATACAATACAACTATATATATATATATATATATATATATATATATATATATATATATATATATATATATATATATATATGAGAGAGAGAGAGAGAGAGAGAGAGAGAGAGTTAATAAATAAAGATTAACTAGAGTTATATATCTCAACACAATCTATACTAAGGACTTGTCATTAACGGCAATGCATGGAAATCAACCAACATTGAGTCCACGATGGCACCATAATGCCTCAAATATGTGATGGAGCATACACAATACCACACTGAAGCATCCACAATGCTCCGATTATATCAAAAAGCATACACAATGCGCAGTGATGTATAAAAGCATACACAATTATGGGTACATATTTTGTATGTCTGCCTCGGCTCCCATGTAGCTTCCTTTGTCGGATGGTTGTGCTATATTACTTTAACTGAAGCAACCTTCTTCAACTTCAATTGTTGCATTTGCTTATCAAAAATAGCTATCAAATCTTCTTCATAAATTGAGTTTTTATCTAAACCGAGGGGCCATGACTAGCACTCGGGCCATACCTACCGAGCACCAACATACATTTTATCTAACCTTTCTTATTATATATAAGGGTCAACGAGATCAATATAAATGGTAGACATGAATCCTAAACAACCAACAATGACAGATAATGACATCAACATATATAATATGGGTTGACAAGGCTGTCATGAAGCTATATATATGGTACGACCTGACAAGCTGCCATGAGAGACTATACAACAAAAATCAGTCGACAAGGCAATCCAAACTATACACGAGTCGACACCTGTCTATGAGCCTCTAAAAGAACATGAGTTGCAACATTGCCGGAATAGGACCTCGACAAACCCATAATGTTTATAACAAAAATGCATACCAAGACCACGGCAAGTCCGGAGAGGGATCTCGCCAATAACCGCTGAACTGGGCAGCCTACTGTGGTGGGGGAGCTGCGTCTATCTGTCTATCAGTCTATCAGGACCTGCATCACGACATACAACGTCCACAAATAAAAAGGACGCCACTACGAATAAAGTACTAAGTATGTAAGGCAGGAAAGCATAAGTGAGAACAGTAATATAAATAGGGATAGAGAATATACAACCTATAACATCTGGGTACCTCTGAGAGCTACTGACATGAAATGCATGATACACACACACACACAAACTTTTAAAACATACGCCTCTGTGGGTATCATCAAATCGTACCCGACCGTAATAGGCTCGGTAAACATGTACCCGACCATCATAAGGCTCGGTAAAATTGTACCCGGCCACGTGGAACTCGGTAAAACCCAACTGATCAGAGGTTGCACAATAGGTGCCGTACCCAACCGACTATAGCGCGACTCGGTAGAGTAGAATAGACACATACACACACACAGATACACACACAGACATATATATATATATATATATATATATTATATATATATATATATATATATATATATATATAATACATGCTGGACTCATTGGAATCACATTTTGAACCTTTCAGAGTACGTAAGGTCGGTATCCTCCGTACACGTTATTAGGACTAACTTTTCATCATGAATTTTATAAGAATCAGGAAGTACCAACAATATTGATAACATAAGAATAAAAGAAGCAACCTCTACATCAATTGTTCCATAAGAAGGGAAATAATGTAAGTACTGCTAGCTTCTAAGAGTAGTGTATCTTTGGAAGCTCGTTCATTATATTATGTACAATCGGAGTCGTGCAAAAAAAGGAAAGGGATAGCCTCACATAACTTGTATATACTGTCCAACCTCAAGCTATGCAAATGTCACGACTCTTTAGTCTACAATAAGAGAAATGATACTATCGTTATTGTTTAAGCGTCGTAACTATTATATATCGACCGCAACCTATTTTACGATGAAACAGACAATACCTCCCTATTTATATGACTTCCCACAAGTTAAAACAATCACCAAACAACCCAAACAACATAAAAAATAATCATACTAAGCCTCTCAAAATAGTCCACCAACCAATAACATTACTAACAAGCCTTTCGATAGATATCTCACAAGTTCTAGCTTCAACGACTTAGCCATAACTTGGATAATGTTAAATACATATAGGGTAATAGGTTCCTTACCTTTAAACAGAAAGAACAACTCCAATTTGACCTTAATTGACCACGAAATATCCCTCCAATGCTGCCACAAGAACAAGGAAGTGAAACTAGCAATCAATTACGGTTTTTCGACATTAGAATCACTTTAGAAAACTTGAAATCATATAGGGTTGATTTTAAAAACTTGAGGGAGTATTTACAGAACATAAACTACTTAAAACAACCTCCCGCACGAGCTGGAACAACATAAAAATCAGCAACAACAAGAAGAACAAGAAACTTACTAGCGCTAGGGGATTCTCGACACTTGATTTGTGTTGTTTGCCCTTTGTTTGGTCTTGGATCATGAAAGAACCTTGAGAGAATGTTTTTAGAGTTCTAAGATTTGAATACACTGAAAAATAATGACTTAAAACAGGGTTGACGTGTCTTATATATATCAATATATCTCAACCGCCTATGTGGGTCCCATAGAGAGCAGCTTGGCGCAGTCTCGCGAAAACGCGAATATCTCTCTACTCCGAGATCGTATCGACGAGAGGTTTTATGCATTGAAAACTAAACTCATAGATCTTCTATTTGGTGTATAGATCACCCCATAATTCCAAGTAAATTAGGTGAAAAGCTTAGTAACATTTGACCTAAAGTTTAAGTAAAATTATAAACGTAAGTTGCGACAACTTTTATCGAATTTTGTTTCATAGCTCGTTTGACTTCAAGACTTATGATACATATATTATATGATTCAAATACCTTAAAACACGACATTTTGAGAATATTAAGTGCCTCTAATTTTACCCAAAAATACGGGTTACAACATCCTTGATTTGTTTAACTTCTAATACTTGTTAACCACTCTTATATACTCTTGTATCATTTATGACCAATAGGATTTACTTCTTATCATTCTCAAAGATAATCTCTTCTCAAATTTACGTTGTCATGACCAAAACTGGAGGGCCATTACTAGCACTCGGGCCATACCTACCGAGCACCAACACACATTTTATCTAACCTTTCTTATTATCTATAAGGGTCGACGAGATCAATATAAATGGTAGACCTGGATCATGGACAACCAGCAATAAGATATGACGGCATGAGCATACATAGCAGGGGATGACCAGACAATCAGGAAACTACATATAAGGTATGAGCTACCACGCTACCATGAAAGACTATACAACAAAAACTAGCCGACAAGGCATACCAAACTATACATGAGTTGACACCTGTCTATGAGCCTCTAAAGGAACATAAGTGCTGCAACATAGCCGGAACAGGGCCCCGACATACCCATAATGTCTATAACAAAAATGCATACCAAGACCAAGGCAAGTCCGGAGAAGGGATCTCGCTAATCACCGCTGAACTGGACTGCCTACTGTGGTGGGGGAGCTGCACCTGCCTGTCTATCAGGACCTGCAGCACGACATGCAGCGTCCACAAAAAAAAGGACGTCAGTACGAATAAAGTACTGAGTATGTAAGGCAGGGAACCATAAATATGAACAGTAATGTAAGCAAGGATAGAGAATATACAACCTGGAACATCTGAGTACTTCTGAGGGCTACTGACATGAAATGCATGATACATATGTATGTATACATAAACTTTTAAAACATACGCCTCTGTGGGCATCATCATCATCATATCGTGCCCAGTGTGGGCATCATCATCATCATATCGTACTCGACCGTAATAGGCTCGGTAAAAACGTACCCGGTCGTCATAAGGCTCGGTAGAATCGTACCCGGCCATGTGGAGCTCGGTAAAACCCAACTGATCAGTGGTTTCACAATAGGTGCCGTACCTGGTCGACTATAGCGCGACTCGGTAGAATAAAATAGATACATATATATAATACATGCTGGACTCATTAGAATCCCATTCTGAACCTTTCAGAGTGATGTAAGGTCGGTATCCTCCGTACACATTATTAGGACTAATTCTTCATCATGAATCTTATCTAAATCAGGAAGTACCATCAACATTGATAACATAAGAATAAGAGAAGCAACCTCAACATCAATTGTTCCATAAGAAGGGAAACAATGTAAGTACTACTAGCTTCTAAGAGTAGAGTATCTTTGTAAGCTCGTTCATTACATTATGTACAATCAGAATCGTGTAAAAGAAGGAAAGGGATAGCCTCACATACCTTGTATATACTGCCCAACCTCAAGCTATGCAAATGTCACAACTCATTAGTCTACAATAAGAGAAATGATACTATTGTTATCGTTTAAGCGTCGTAACTATTATATATCGACCGCAACCTATTTTACGATGAAATAGATAACACCTCCCTATTTATATGCCTTCCCATAAGTTAAAACAATCACCAAACAACCTAAACAACATAAAAAATAATCATACTAAGCCTCCCAAAATAGTCCACCAACTAACACCATTACTAACAAGCCTTTTGATAGATATGTCACACGTTCTAGCTTCAACGACTTATCCGTAACTTGGATAATCTTAAATTGGATAATCTTAAATACATGTAAGGTAACAGGTTCCTTACCTTTAAATAGAAAGAACAACTCTAATTTGACCTTAATTGACCCCGAAATATCCCTCCAATGTTGCCACAAGAACAAGGAAGCGAAACTAGCAATCGATTATGATTTTTCGGCACTAGAATCACTTTAGAAGACTTGAAATCACCTAAGGTTGATATTAAAAACGTGAGGGAGTATTTACAGAACATAAACCTCTTAAAATAACCTCCCACACGAGCTGGAACAATACAAAAATCAGCAACAACAAGAAGAACAGGAAACTTACTAGTACCACGAGATTCCCGACACTTGATTTGTGTTATTTGTCCTTTGTTTGGGTTTTGGATCATGAGAGAACCTTGAGAGAGTGTTTTTAGGGTTCTAAGGTCTGAATATACTGAAAAATAATGACTTAAAACAGGATTGAGGCGTCTAGGTAAACTCTTTTATTTTTATGATTAGATTTTTTTAGGAGTAATGAAAGAGGGAGAAGAAAAACCTTTGTGACTTGTTTGACATTAGCATATTTAGGCCTGAGCTTGAGTAGTACTTTCCTCTGAGTGCTTGAGTAATGAATAAAATAGCAGACTTTCTGACACCTAAACTTAGGATTGTGACTCTGTATATAGCTTATTCTTATTTTGTTGTTCGCTATGATCATGTATGTCTTAGAGTAGAACTGATCCATCTTGATTGATACTTGTGCCATGTGGGGTGATGATTTCTTACATATATTTCATGTTTTGCATCTTAGTCTAGAACTTGCCCTGCATGTTATTGAAGCGAAACAAAAGTGCTGCTTTGTTTAGAAGATGATAATAGGTTTTCTTTGATGTCTTGTGAATTTTAGCCTTTTCAGATATTGTACCACTATTTAGCTCTTTGAGTTTGTAGCCTTTTGTTTAGAAGTTGTATTTTTGCCTTGATTTTTTGGTTGAATCCGTAGTTTTTGCACCCTGTTTCCTTGAGCACTATTATTTAGACTGTGATATTAATTGATAAATTTGAAAAAAAGGATGGTTAAGTGAAAATTGATGAGCAACGATATCTAAAAAGTGGTGAAAAGGCCCTCTGGAAAAGAACGTGACATGAAAAAAAAAGAATGAAAAAATTGCATTGAAAAAAAATGATCGAGACGTTCTTAATATGATGGAAATACTTATGAAACAATGGATGAAGAGAGGATTGAAAAATAAAATTAAGAAATGAAAATAATGGGTGATGAAGTCTAAAAATGAAAAGTGCTTAGGGAAGTGTAAGTCATAATTATATAGTTCTTCTACTCGTCCCCTAGCCAATATTACAACCTGTTAAAGTCCTATTTGATTTAATTCGAGCATAATTAATTAGTGGAAATGTACATAATGGGCAAGCCTATAGTTCTTTGTGCATACATGTGAATTCGTTTGTGAGTGCGAGAGTTGTCTTTGATGCTAAATCGTTAAATTATATTCATTATTTGATTTGAGTATGTGAACTATTTATTCTTGTGAAGGCACTTGTTTCGTGATAGATAGGTGATGTTATTAGCTTTAGTTGACAGAGTTGGTGAGCGAGCTTAAATGTGGTGAGTTGGAGTCCCTCTCTGAGGTTAGGAGATTAGACGTTTGTTGTTTGTTTGTGACATGTACATCTTGCACGTTGATCATGAAGTGTATATCTAATAGTTTGAGTTGCTATATGGCCTAATTGTTAGTATCAACCGAAGTGATGGTGTTTCTAGGCTTGCTTTATTGAGAGTGATTTTAATGCTTACTTGAGGACGAGTAAGAGTTTAAGTGTGGGGGTGGTAATGTTTGGTAAAAAATGCATATATTTAACCATTGTTGCCTCACATTCTAGTACTTTTAATCATCTTTTGAGTATTAATTATATTACTTTATACTTAATATTATATTTTAACTGTATAGGAATAAAGCATTGTGAAGATGAAGAGATTTGGAGTAATCAAGGTCGTGATAGCGCCTAATAATTAGGCCATATAGCATTTTTGTTAAATATATGGCAACAATGGTCGTGATAGCGTTAAATATCGCTTGCTAGGCCCCCCCAATAGAGTCACCTAATACCGCTATAGAGTCACCCAAATCCCAACAAGAACGTTAAATATATAGTCTCCCCTACTAGAGTCACCTGTCACGACCCAAATCTCAAGCAATCAGGATCGTGAGAGCGCCTAATACCGCTTGCTAGGCAAGCCAACACACAACAGAAAAATGTGAAAGAACTGCAATAAAGGACTAACAACAGGATCATAACATAACGTAAAAACAATTTGGAGATAAACATAATACGTCTAAAAGCAACATCTAACGCAAACCATCCTAAGATGTGGAGTCACAAGTACGTGAGCTTCTAGATTTTACTACATACAATGTTTTGAAGGAAATACAATACTATCCGAAAAATGGAAAAATACAATGGAAGTAAGAAGATGCCTTCAAGGTTTGTGAACGGATTGACGCTCTACCTCGAATCACTTGCCCGGTATCTGCTAAGCACTTATCAGGACTCCGCTGGTATGGATATCCGGATTTGCACTAGAAGTGCAGAAGTATAGTATGAGTACAATCGATCCAATATACTCAGTAAGTGTCGAGCCTAACCCCGATGAGATAGTGACAAGGCTAATACAAGACACCTACAATGAACACGTGTAGTTATATAACAAGGAGTAACAAATACATATAAAGTGTCAAATATAACAACGGGATAATGACAAGGGAAAAAGGATAACAAGTATATGAGTAAATGGAGCATAAAATGGAAACATAACGTAAAGTATCACTGAGTATGCTTCTTTCAAAAAGTAAATAACAAAATCACAAAGCGAAGCCCACATTCCAAATATCAAAGTAAAAAGCAATGAAATCAACAAAATTGCACGACATCACCATTTGTGCTTTTACTCTCATCCTCATATTATAAATAATAACAAGCACGGAAACACCCTTTGTGCATATCCTCACGTTCACTCAAGCAATAACATCAATATGCAAATAAGGCACGGAAACACCCTTCGTGCACAATTACTCTTCCTCACAATCACGACAACACCCTTGGTGCATTTCACTCTTCCTCACATGCACGACAACACCATTCGTGCATTTCACTCTTCCTCATGAAGAAATCACATACAACACATTTCCAAGCAAGGTGGGAAGCAAATTTAAATGCAACAACAGTATTTGAATGCAAGTCGTCATATGAGAATCTTTCAACAATTAGTACCAATAACCAATCGACAATTCAATGATCTCAATACCCAATATCACAATAATCTCAACATAGAAATAACATGAATATGAGTAGTTAAAGAATTAAACAATCTATCTAAAGCACGAAAGACATAATATACAAAATAACATGGCACAACTAAGGCTAATTCTATCTGCATGCTTATCCCATGGCCAACACATATACACTCGTCAACATGCATATACGCTACCCCCAACACATAAATCACATAACAAATAGACTCAATTCTACCTTATTTCCCTCAAATCAAGTATAACCAAGAGACTTACCTTTTTCGGAACATATCAACAATCCAATACGACTTTTCCTTTAGAACAAGTCCAAACCCATCAAATCTAGTCAAATATTATTCAAACAAGTCAAAACAAGATTTAGAGACTACCATCAAATGAAAAAGGGTTCAATCTTTAACATATTTGAACAAGTCAACAAAAGTTAACCCATACCCGCGTGGTCAAAATTCGAAATTAAGACCAAATTCCGATTACCCATTCACCCCCGAGCCCGTATATGCGATTTGTTTCGAAAACCGACCTCAATTTGAGGTCTAAATCTTAATTTTACAAAAGTCCTAAATTCTAACCTAAACTCCCAATTTCTGCATTGAAATTCTTAGATTTGATGATGAAATTTATGAAAAAGTAAAGGAAATTGAATAAAAATAAGTTAAGATTACAAACCTATGAAGTTGGGAAGAAATTGCTCTCCAAAAATCGCCTCTGTGGAGTCTAGGGTTCAAAAATAGTGTAAAATGAGCTAAGTCCGAAATCCCCCCATTGTACCCAGCTGAGCCACTTAGTTATCGCAAATGCGACAAAACCTTTGCATTTGTGAAGGTCTCCTTCCTCGCAAATACGGACTAAGCTTCGCATTTGTGAAACTTCCCAGCTACTAGCCTGTGTCCCAAATGCGACTTATATGCTGCAAATGCGACTAATATGCTGCAACCGCAATCCCCTCCATGTTCGCAAATTCGACAGACTCTTTGCAAAATTGAAGATCCCAGCTCCTAGTCCCCCTTCACGATTGTGAGCCTGACTTCGCAAAAGGGAAGCTCACGTTTGCGACTAGGTCATTTGCGATGACCTGTTCGCAATTGCGAGACCTGCAGACCATGCTTACCAGCAGTCCTGTTAAGCCAAAAATCAGTCCGCAACGTATTTGAAACTCACTCGAGCCCATCGAGCTCCAATCTGGACATCCATAGAAGTGTAATAACATTATACAAACTCGCTCGCAAGCTCAAATAATCAAAATAACACCAAATATCAAGAATTGATCATCAAATCTCAAGATTTTTAAAGTCTAGACCCTATTTTTCAATATATCAGATAATGCACCAAAACAGACTTAGGTCACCCGGGACCCAACCAAACATGCGTACAAAGTCCAAAATCATCATAGAAACCTACCAAAATCGTCTAAACATTGATCCGAGGTCGTTTATCAAGAACATTGACCATGGTCAGCCCTAGCCACATTTAAAGTCCAAAAATCACATTTTCTTTAATTATTTCATATATGAACTTTCCGAAAATCAACATGAACTACGCACGCAAGTCATAAATCATCAAATTGAGTTATGTAATATGTCGAAACACAGAAAAGGGAGATAGTACTCAAAATGACCTATCAGGTCGTTGCATTCTCCATCTCTAAAAGAAATGTTCGTCCTCGAATGGACATAAAAATGTAGCTAGACTGACAAAAAGGTGCATGTAGCTACTCCTCATATCGGACTCGGAATCCCAAGTAGCCTCCTCAATCGACTGACTTCTCCAATGCACTTTCATAGAAAGAATACTCTTAGATCTCAGCTTCTGTCTAGAATAGCCACCGACTCTTCCTCATAGGTCAAATTCTCATCAAGGTGCACCATGCTGAAGTCTAAAACATTTGACCTATCCTCGTGGTACTTCTGAAGCATGGAGATGTGAAATATCGAATGTACCGCTGCTAGGCTAGGATGCAAGGAAAGCCTATTAGCAACCTCCCCAACTCTTTCCAAGTTCTCAAATTGAAACCTCGGACTCAACTTGACCTTCTTCCTTAATGGCATCACGCCTTTCATAGGCGACACTCAGAGAAGAACTTTTTAACCTTTCATGTAAGCCACATCTCGAACCTTCCGATCCACATAACTCTTTTGCCTAGACATAGCTATACGAAGCTGCTCCTGAATCACTTTCACCTTCTCCAAAGCATCACGAACCAAATCTATGCCCGACAATCTAGCCTCACTAGCTCAAACCAATAAATCGGAGAATGACATCACGTACCATATAAGCCCTCATACGTAGTCATCGCTCGACTGATAGCTGTTATTATAGGCGAACTCCGCTAGAGGTAAAAACTGGTCCCACTGACCCCCGAAATTCATAGAGCATGCTTGCAACATATCCTTAAAAATTTGAATGGTTCGCTTGGACTGTCTGTCCGTTTGAGGATGAAACACGATACTCAGCTCGACTCGCTCGCCCAACTCATGCTGCACGACTTTCCAAAAGTGTGACGTGAAATGCGTGCCTCGATTTAAAGTAATAGAAGTGGGCACACCGTGCAGGCGGATAATCTCCTGGATGTAAATCTGAGCCAACCGCTCTGAAGAATAGTATGTTATCATCAGAATAAAGTGTGCGAGCTTAGTCAACTGGTCCCCAATAACCCAAATGGAATCATACTCAAGGTCTTGGTAAGCCTACCACAAAGTCCATAGTGATGCGCTCCTATTTTCACTCCGGTATCACCAACTTCTGAGTAAACCCACCCTGTTTCTGATGTTCATACTTCACCTATTTTCAATTCTAACACCGAGAGACATGTCCAACAATGTCTTTCTTCATCTTCCGCCACCAATAATGTTGTTTCAACTCACGATACATCTTCGTGATACCTGGGTGAATGGAATATCAAGAACTGTGAGCCTCATAAAGGATCAACTCTCTTAACCCATCAACATTCAGAACACAAATCCGGCCCTGAATTCGCATAACACCATCATCCCCAATCACAACCTTGCTAGCACCACCCCGCTACACTATGTCTTTCAACACCAACAAGTGAGGATCATCAAACTGGCGAGCCTTGATATGCTCCAACAACGATGACTGTGCCATAACACAAGCAAGAACCCTACTGGCCTCTCTAGTGCCGGTAAAAATGCTAAACTGCGCATGCTCTCCGCCTTCCTACTCAAAGAAACGACCACCACATTGGCCTTCCCCGGATGATATAATATGGTGATATCATAGTCTTTCAATAATTCTAACCATCTCTGCTGACTCAAATTAAGTTGCCTCTTCTTGAACAGATGTTAGAGACTCCGATGGTCGGTGTAGACCTTGCATGGAACGTCGTATAAATAGTGCCTCCAAATCTTGAGCGCATGAACAACGACTACTAACTCCAAATCCTGCACATGGTAATTCTTCTCATGGACCTTTAATTGGCGAGATACGTAGGCAATTACCCTACCATCCTGCATCATTACCGCGCCAATTCCAATACGTGATACATCACAATACATAATGTAAGACCCTGAAACTGTAGGCAACACTAATACTGGGGCTGTAGTCAACGCAATCTTGAGCTTTTGAAAGCTCTCCTCACTTTTGTCGGAGCATCTGAATAGAGCACCTTTCTGAGTCAACTTGGTTAATGGGGCTGAGATTGATGAAAACCCCTCCACGAACCGTCGATAGTAATCCGCCAAACCTAAGAAGCTTCGAATCTCTATGGCTGAAGTAGGTCTAGGCCAGTTCTGAACTGTCTCAATCTTCTTAGGATGCACATTGATACCCTCGAAAGACACAACATGACCCGAAAAGGAAATTGAGTCTAACTAGAACTCACACTTTGAAAACGTTGCATATAATTGACGATCCTTCAAATTCAGAAGAATAATCAGTAGGTACTGCTCATGCTCCTCTCTACTACGAGAGTAAACCAGAATATCATCAATGAAGACAATCACGAAGGAATCCAAATAAGGCTTGAACACTCGGTTTACTAAATCCATAAAGGCTGCTGGAGCATTAGGTAAGCCAAATGATATCACTAAGAACTCATAATGACCATATCGAGTCCTAAAAGCTGTCTTAGGGACATCCGTTGCCCTAATATTCACCTGATGGTAGTCAGATCTCAAGTCAATCTTGGAAAGCACCTTGGCACCGTGAAGCTGATCAAATAAATCATCAATCCTAGGCAACATATACTTGTTCTTCACAGTAATTTTGTTCAACTGCCGATAGTCAATTCACATCCTCATTGGTCCATCCTTTTCCTTAACAAACAACACTGACACACCCCAAGGTAATACACTAGGTCTAATGAATTCTTTGTCAAGCAGATCCTGCAACCGATCCTTCAATTCTTTCAACTTAGCTGGAGCCATAAGGTACAATGGAATAAAAATATGCTGAGTGCGGGAGCTAAATCAATGCAAAATTTGATATCCCTATCGGGTGGCATACCCGGTAAATCTATAGGAAACACCTCCGAAAAGTTACTCACAACCGGTGCCGAATCCATAGAAGGAACCTTCGCACTAGAATCACAGATCTAAGCCAAATACGCCATACACCCCTTCTCGTCCATACACCGAGCCTTCAAATATGAAATCACCCTACTATTGGAGTGACCGCGGGTCCCTCTCCTCTCTAATCTAGGCAACCTCGACATGGTTAAGGTCACAGTTTTGGCATGACAATCCAAGATAGCATGATTCAGGGACAACTAATCCGTACCAAGAATGACCTCAAAATCCACCATATTCAACAACAAAAGATCAACTATTGTATGAAATCTATTAATAGTTACAACACAAGACTGATACACCGATCAACTACTATAATACCTCTAACCGGTGTAGACAAAGAAATAGGATCATCAAAAGAATCACGAGACATACTCAAATGCGAAGTAGAATATGAAGACACATAAGAATATGTAGAACCAGAATCAAATAACATGGAAGCATCTCTATGACAGCCTGATATAATACCTGTAATAACTGCGTCAAATGACTCCGCCTCAGGTCTAGCCGAAAATGCATAACGATGGAACTGAGCCCCACCAATAAGCCTTCCACCTCTATGACGACCTCTCGTTGACTAACCTCCACCTCTAACTAACTGGACTCCACCTCGGGCTACCTAACCCCCACCTCTAGCTGGCTGTGTGGGCGGTGGAGCCATCAGTGTCAAAACCATGGCACGAGTACCCTGTTGTGGCATACTACTCTGTGACATGGGGCAAAACTTCGCGACGTGCCTCAGATTCCCACATGTATAACAAGCCCTCTATTGACGTGACTACTGACCTTGGAGATTTTCTGTTGATCTGAATAACCACATTGGTAACTCTGTAACACAGATGCACTAACCGGAATTGGAGGTGCACTGCATGCTAGCTGCTTAAGACGAGATCCATAAGCACTATGGCTACTTGAAGTACCATGTGTGACCTGTAGGACTGACTGAACCTTCCTGACAGAATGGCCTTTAGCGAAAGAACCCCTGCCTCCAAATGAGGCACAACTTAATCATCCAAAATGACGGGGCCTCTTGTTAGAGGTCGCCTCTATCGCCTGGCCTCTAATGCGCTCGATCTTTCTGTCGATCTCCACTTCTGGAGTAAAAGAATTCTCAGACTCAGTCTCTCTAGTCATCTGAAGTCTGATGCTATATGTAACACCTTCGGTGAACCTCCACACCTTCTCCCTCTCTTTAGGGATCAGGATAGCTGCATGACGTGACAATCCACAAATCTAGTCTCACATTGAGTAATGGCCATGCTATCCTGCTGAAGGTAATTGAACTGACTGTGCAACTCCTCTCTCTGAGTAAAAGGGATAAACTTCCCCAAGAACAACTACAAAAATTGAGCCCATGTGAGAGGAGGTGATCCCCCTGGCATGCCGTGCACATACACCTGCCCCAACCTTTTGGTAGAACCATGCATCTGAAATACTACGAAATCAACTCCGTTGGACTCCACTATATCCATGTTGCACAAAATCTCATGGAAATGGCCCAAGAAATTCCGGGGGTCCTCAGAAGGTGTACAACTAAGCAAGGATCCCGCCATCGAGTATGTCCCGAAATACTCGGAGACTTAGCGTCAACAATTTGATACCCACATGACCTCTGGGTCGGAACTCCGCGCTCGTAAGGCATCAACGAGGCACTTTCAAGCTCTCGAATAATGGCTTTCGAGTCTAAGCAAACTTGATGACTCGGAGACTGTCGTCAATTGCCATTCACTGAAAAACCCGAGGCCGTAAGACCTTGATCGGGCAAACTCGGTCTAGCCAGATCTATTTTACATAACAACATGAAAAACTATAAGACCTCAACAGGCATGAAAAAACTGTAAGACCTCAACAGGCTTGAAAAAACTGTAAGACCTCAACATGCATGAAATTTTTGTAAGACCTTACTACAGGCATAAAACTCAATCCCGAAGTTTGGGCTATGTGTCACATTTGTAAGACTCCCGAAAGGGCATACCCTCGATGTAGACACGTAAACTATCACACGGGATCAAAAACGGCTCCGGCCAAACACATATGACTACGGTTAAAACTGCTGCACCAACCAAATTAACGCGACTTAGGGATGCCCGACCGTCGCTAACAAAATCACAGGCCATTACTTCAAATCTACTTCAGAAAGAACCGGTTAAAACAGGCTACCCTCAATAGGCAAACGAGCTTCGACCATGTCAGCTCCAAATCACAAGGCTTCGAGCTACTCAGCCTACGAGCTAAACCTTCCGAGGTGCTCGAACATCGCCGCTAATGACTTGAAATTGAGGTTCTTCCCGAACCAATGACGAGTCAGGCAAAATTATTTCAAAAAGACCTTAACAAGGGAAAACCAAAGCCTATATATGCCTAACGGCAAAAGCGTAAGAGCCATAGTCGCCAGCCAAACGAGCCTCAAGGCCACTCACTAAAGGGTCACAACGACCAAAAGCGTAAGAGCCATCATCGCCAGCTTCACGAGCCTCAGGGCAACATACCTAAAAAGTCTCTTCGACCCAAGGCGTAAGAGCCACTGTCGCCAGCACAAAAAAAAATTTGAGGGTCAATTGAGCTCGAGTTGCAACCCGACTCAGAGAATGAACCCAAAATAGTTAAAATACAAATGCCTAAGGGCAAGGCGTAAGAGCCATTGTTGCCCGCCCATGCAGACGCAAAAGCTCGAGGGTCGAATAGGCTCGAGTCAAAACCCGACTCGGAGACTAAACCCAAAATAGTTTAACAAAGCATAAGAGCTCTAACGCCAGCTTGCACTAAAGGCCGCATCAACCAAGCGTATAAGAGCCTCCAGGCCTACCTGATGAGCTCCGGAACCGTGTTACGAATCTAAGGATTCTCGCCAAACTCCGAAACCAGCCCGCCTGGTCAAATGCGAAGTAGAAAGGGATATATAAGAGATAAAGCTTCAGGTTTTCTTCTATTTACATATGCAAAAGGTGCATTCTCCATCTACAAATGTGCTCTGCGAATATCACATACAAAATGGCAAAATCTACGCCCCGCTTCAGAACGCTACGGCCTGCCAACCTCATCTTCACTCTCCGCAACGTCGGCAAGAAGTGACCGAGCATCACGCTCGTCCGCCCTCGCTCGAGCCAGCTCTTCTAGGAGAACAAAACCCCTGGCGCCGATCTCTTCAAGTACCTCTCTTCGGGATTGGCAATGAACATATTCCTTGATCCTCTTTTCACGATCAAGGGCCCTCTTCAGCTCGTCTTGGGCATCAGTAGCATCCTTCAAATGAATTGCCATATCCTGATCAGCCTTAGACCGACTCAATGCTGCTTCAGCCGAGCATCGACGATTTCAGCCCTGACCTTCGAAAGTTCGGACCCGAGCGTCACGATCATATCCGCTTGAACTGAAGCGTTGTCACGAGCCAAGCGGAGTTGGGCCTCGAAGGCGGGAACTTTAGCCAAAGCACCCTTCTCCTCTGAAGCTTGAGCCTGCACCTGAGCTCTTAGTTTGCCACAGTCATTCCTAACTCGGTCAGCTTTACCCCTAAGGTACTCTAGAGCCTCCGTCTTTTTCTGCAACTGAGATAGGCAAAAAGATTAACCTTATGGGTTAAAAAAGCAAAACACGTATTACGAGAGGTTACCTACTCCATCAAATAGCTCTCGTAATTCGAGCTCTGGTACGCCTCATATCGCTAGTGCATCAACTCAACCTCCTTCTCCTCGTAGAGGAGCCTATGAGACCTACCCTCATCTAGAGCTTTCCGAAGCCTAGCCCCATGATGGAGCAACTCAGACCTGAGCCTATCAAAGGACTGTAGAAGAAAAACTTGATAAGGAAGGGAAGACACAAGATGCGGAAGGACTATGCCGAAACTCACCGCGAAGTGAAGCCGGCGGACTTCCTCGAAGGCCGAGCACACTCCTATTGGTCCAGCCCCCTCGGCCCTGGAAGAACCAACCTCGGTCGAAGCATGATCACTAGGAGGAACCACCGCTCCGGAACCAAAGAATTCAGGAACAACAGGCTCGGGCAATGTTTTCTCCTCGAAGACATGGACCCGTTTAGCCCTGCTAAAAGCTCCTTCGCACTGCGAGTGCATATCCCATTTATCGCAATCGTCCCTTGGCTCAGAAGCCGACAACTCCTCCCTCTCTCCGGAGGAGCACAACCTCGCCCCTAGGGACCTTCCAATACCTACGATGGCAAAGCCAGTACAAAAGAAAGAGGAAAATGTCATCTCAAATATACGAAGACCAAGGTAAAAGCAATGTACGCATGTACCTTGATATTTCGCCTCCCATCTGCCTCAGGACACATCTTGTCACCTACGCTTGTCGCAAGTCGAATGGGTCGCTAGCTGGGCAAATCGAGAACTTCGCCTGGAGCCCAAGAAGTTGCTACAGGAAAGGAGGAAACACAATTACTCTCTAAGAAAGCACGAGACACTCCACTCACGCGCATAATTCCATCCCTCGGGAAATGGCATGAGCTCCACGGGGATAATGTCAGTCGTCCGGACCTGGACGAATCGACTGACCCACTCTCGATCCCCATCTTCCTCATCATCAACAACAAAGGGCGTGGACGAACGGCACCACAGGGTTAGCAGGCCTCGATGATGAAAGGGCCGGTACAACCTGACGAGGTGACTAAGTGAGAATTCAAGCCCAGCCTTTCCGCAAAGAATCTCATCATCAGCACTACTCACCAAAACGCCGGATGTATCTGCGCCAAAGTAACCCGATAATTCAGGCAGAAATCAAGCACGACCCTATCAAGGGGGCCTAGTGCGAAAGGGTATAAGTATACGTTCAGGAATCCATCAGCAGGATCCGTAATACTCTCATCTAGGCAAAGCGTATGCAACGCTACCCCCTCGCCCCATCCGCAGTATCTCCTCACCATCTCCAAATGTTCCTCTCTTATCGAAGACATAGTCTTCAGACTAAACTCCGCGGATCCTGAGCACTGGGAGTGGAACTCTCCCCTCCATGCCAGGCAGGCCATAAAATAGCAGTCATAACTACGGTATAATTGGCAAACTAAAACAGGGACCTACACCAACACTTTTTGCACTTAAGGTAACGAAGGACTCGATGCCAAGGCGGAAGGATAACTATCTAAAATAATGGGGTCTTCCAAAGAAGCAGGAGCCGCCCCATGTATATGTGGGAAACAACAACGATTCGCCTACCCAGGAAAAGCCCCGGGAGGCCAACGGCCTCGGTACGGATCCCGAGGTAGTACCCGACCCCAAAGATTTCTGTCAAGAAGAAGTTAGGCCACAGAGGGTCAGCGACATCGTCTCCAGTTCCGAGGTGGTACCCAACCTCGAAGTTTTCCCTCGAGAAGAAAAATAAGCACTTCGAGCTCCGTCCACGAGGGCCCGACCTCAGGAAGTTGCCTAAGTATGAATAGCCCCTTCCTTAGAAACCTGCCTACAAGCACCTTAAAAGGTTATCTACGTCAAAGCTCAAAGTAAAAGCTCCAAGCACCCGAATTCGACTTTCACTTTGGTGCTCTATCTTCGCGAGGCTCGAGGACCCTGATGATCCAAGTTTACCGGACCCCTTTGGGATTGATTTCGGGAACAATGATGGGCTCAGAAAGGAACCATTTCTGTCGACCAAAAGCCGAGAAAAATATTGACGATCATCAACAGAGGCATACATTCAAAATCTCCGTGAACGCACAAGAGTATACGAGAACATGGCTAAAATCAAAAGCATAAGTAAAGAAGTTGTCTTCATATTACATAAATATTGGCTACAACGGCCCTCGGGGGGTCCTTACATACAATTACAAAAGCCCGCAAGGGGTCTTTACGTAGAAACAAAGAAACAAAAGGATGCACACACGTGGTAAAAGCCGAGAGACTAGTCTACTCTCGAAGTTCCACCTCCTGCAACAAACGCCTCCAGGCACACATCCTCAGAAGCCTCATCCCGGCCTTCCGCACTGATATCCCCAAAGGATAGGTCGAGAAGCAGGGAGGGATGAAAACACGTCATAGCCCGCCAAAGGTCGAGGACCCTCACTAGCCAAGAGAACCTTGGAGAGAAAGCAGACCTGGCGAGCATCAGCCTCGCTTGCACGGCTACTTAGAATCCACTTCTTGGAACATTGAGCCATGCAAGCTACCAGCTCGGAGAAGAGCACCACATCGAGCCGGGGTATGAAGGTGAGCAGCGGTGTATAATCCGAGCCCCCTTATGAGCAGAGGTCTATAATCCAAAGATCTTCTTACGAACGAGGAAAGTCAACCCCCTTACATCATCATCTCGAGCTAACAGGGACGCCGACATCAGACGTAATAGAAACTGTCGCAGTGATAGAACGACATAATCGTGCTCAACGAAGAGGAGCTCAGGCAAAGGGCCATGTCACGACCTATTGGAACGATGCCAAACGACCTTGAGGTCGTAGACTCCGAACATGGTGATCAACAATAGAGGAAGATGATAAGGAGAAAAGGCGAATGAGCAGATGAAGGCACTTGGATAGAAAAACAACGCTAGAACGCCCCCATTTATAGGAGATAACGATGCGGTCATCAAGGCCTTTGGAAGACTGACCGGCGGACGCAATTACTGCATTCTTGGGGAACCGAATCGTTGTAGGATGTCGAAAACACAAGTCCATGGGATGTCCCGGTTATCGCAAAAACTCGTGCCATAGGTTTAAGTCATCAGTATGACATCGTCACAAGAAGCTCGAAGAGTCAGGTGTCAGAGTCATTTCCCATCGCTTTGTTCTGAGAAACGCGAAGACTATCTGTATGTGGCAAAATCAGAGGGCCTAATTTCTTGCTATCAAGTCACTTCAGAAGAATGTCTCAAGACCTCGAGGACGTGGAGTTACAACCGAGTTCCCTCCCTCGTGGATCGTCGAGGCCCGACTCAAAGAAGACGAAGATCGAGGCTGGAGCAAAACAGGGAATTCCCAAGGCACGCGGTTAAGTCTGACAGAGACGGCCTACCCAGAGCCTATATCGAGGCGTTGCGTCTAGCCGTCCCATCTCCATGCTTTTATAATTAATGTACGTTGTACTATAAAAGGATTCCCCTCGTATATAAAGGGAATCCTCACCACTTTGTAAGGGGCTGCTGTTGCTCCAACCATTCTACACAAAATCAATAATCTCTCTCTCTCTTTCTCTCTCTTCTCTCTAACTCACCCTCTTGAGGCTACTCTTTCCATTTATTGCTTTCATACTTGTTCTTCATTTATTGCTTGATATTGGCCATAAAGAGCCTTCTTTAATTATATCTTAGCTATTATCCCCTTCTCGGTTACTCCTGATAGCTCGAGCTCGAGTCGGATATCGAACTTGAGGCCTTTCATCGATCAATCCGAAGCCCGGGTAGCAAGCCCCTCGGTTTGATTATTGCCCCATTTTAACTTGTATTTCATCATTAAACTTCATACGCCTAGCATCAACTGCTCCAACAACTAGCATAAAAATAGATCACGTATTTTTAGAGTCCCATTTAGAAATTTAATTGTTATTACCATTTTCACGGTAAACAAGGTTGTAACATTTAATTGTACAAAAAAGTAGGCATGCTTGCAGTTCAAGTAAAAGCTCAGCAGTAAGTAAATACAACATGATCAGTACAGAGTATAAAGCTTAGGAAAACTCTAAGTACCAATGCACAAATAGCATGATAAATGTTCCGTATACCTCCACTCACAAGTGCTCAACCACTCGGTACTGTATATGGCCATCCGGCCCAGGGAAGATCCATCCCAGAATATATGTACATCACTGACCGTAGTCATCCAGTACCGAGGAAGGCCATTCAAGCCCTCTGGAGAAGATCCATCTCCAGGGAAGATCCATCCCTTAATATCATCAACTACGCTCACTGGGGTGTAAAGACTCTGGAGGGGCTTCTCTTAGCCCAAACGCTATAACAAGTCAATGAAGGCATGTTCAATATCTCGCTACGGCGCGAAGCCCGATCCCATACTGTCACTCAACATTAGGCTCTTGACCTCACTTAGTTATTACTCTCCAGTCTCACACACACGGGCTCAAAATGTCATGATACTAGCCCGAACAATGATATGATATGTTAAATAGCAATAATTTAGACCGAGGCAAGATATAATATGCATGAACGGGACTGAGTATAGAATATAAATGAAGAAAATGACATGACAGCAAGAAACGACTTCTTGGGTCTCAACAGTATTGGCGTGAAGCCTTAACATGATAATTAGCATGATTTGCAGCTCATTAACTTAATCACATAGTTACAACACAGATATCAGCTAGAAAGAGTCACTAAATGATGCCATGGAATGATCCAGGCCGCATTCCTCACGGTGCACACCCACATGCCCGTCACTTGGAATTGGCGTCACCTTAATAGTAATCATAGAACACATAGTTCAGGGTTTCGAACCCTCGGAACCAAGTTTGGAAGCGTTACTTACCTCAAGCCAAGCCAAACTCTAGCCCGCGACGCCCTTGCCTCTTGATTCGGCTCCAAATGTCCCGAATATAACCAAAATCAGTACATAACCATCAAAATATGCTAAAGGAGTGAAACCCATACGAAAATTATCAATTTAACTCAAAAATCCCAAAATTGGCCAAACCCGACCCCTGGGCCCACGTCTCGGATTCCGATAAAATTCACAAAATCAGAATCCTTACACCCTCACGAGTTCATACATACCAATTACACCAAAATCTGACCACAAACAACCCCTCAAATCCCTAAATCAAACTCTCCAATTTCAAGCCCTAATTCCCCAATTTTAGGCTTTAGATTCCACAAATTTAATGTCTAATTAGGTAGAAATCACCATAGAATCGAGTATTGAGTTCGAAAATCTTACCTCCAAGTATTTTCATTCGATTCCCTCTTCAATCTCTCTCAAAAAGCTTCAAAATCACCCAACAATGGTGGAAGATAGACCAAAACTCGCGAAAATGGTTGTTTAAACATTCTGCTCCAGGTGAAATTTCCTTCTTCGCGAACGCTGTCAAAGCCTCGAGTTCGCAAAGCACAGAAATCCATTGACCACTTACTCCTTCGTCGCGAATGCAACATACTCCACGCGAACGCGATGCTTCCACCCTCCAAGCCTTCGCGAACGCGACTGAACCTATGCGAACGCGAAGCACAAAATCCTGGTGACCCAGCCGCTCCAACTACTCTACGCGAACATATGACCTTCTTCGCGTTCACGATGCACGCTCTGCCTTAACCTTCGCGAATGCGGGACCAACATCGAGAATGTGAAGGGGAACTGGTCAGCTTCACTCGTTCGCGAAGAGATGCAAAACTCTGCAACAGAACTAAAGAAAAATCTGCAACTTTTAAAAACAAGGATTTGATCCGTTAACCACCCAAAACTCACCCGAGGCCCTCGGGACCTTAATAAAACATGCCAACATGTCGCATAACATCATTCAAACTTGTTCCAACCTTCGGAACGCTCAAAACAACATCAAAACGTCAAATGATCATCGGATTCAAGCCTAAGAAATTCCAAAACTTCCAAATTTCGCTTTCGATCAAAAAGTCTATCAAACTCGTCAGAATGACCTGGAATTTTTCATACACGTCCCAAATGACACAACGAACCTACTCCAACTTCCGAAATTCTATTCCGACCCATATATCAAAACTCCACCACCAACCGGTAAACGTCAAAATTCCAATTTCGCCAATTCAAGCCTAAATCTACCTCGGACCTCCAAAACACATTTCGATCATGCTCCTAAGTCCCAAGTCACCTCCCGAAGCTATCCAAATCATAACAACCAAATTTCGAGATCGTTTACTCACAAGTCAACTTCCGGTTGACTTTTTCAACTAAAAGGCCAACTTAAGAGACTAAGTGTCTCATTTCTGTACAAAACCACTCTGAACCCAAACTAACCAACACGATGCGATGAAATACAGCTAAACAACACATAAAGAAGCAGAAATGGGGGAGACGGAGTGGTAACTCATGAAACGATCGGCTGGGTCGTTATAAATTTAGTTATTAGTTGATAACAAGTCCTCGTGGTTTGACATCAGACTTTTAGTCACTTTATTACTTGACGACAACGTACACTTGCTTGTGCATTTGGCCGCAATAAGTTTTTGGCTCCGTTGACGGGGACTTAGAAATTAGCTAGTTTCTAGTTTAGACTTTTACTTTTATCTTTACAAGTTTTGTTTTGTTTTTTTTGGTTTTTTTCCAAATATTTTTATTTTTATATAACTATTTAATTTATCTCTTAGTGTGTTTCTAGTTCTCTCAGATGATATCTGGGGATGAAATATACAGAGGTAAGGTTATTGATGAAGATGCTTGGTTAACGGAAGACTTTTATTGCTCGTATTTTTGGTCTTGTCGTAGCCTGAACTCTTATAAATCCGGATTTGAATATGGGAGTGAGGGTTGGTATTGGGACGAATATTCTCGATTAAGGAAATATGCAAAATGACGTTGTCTTCTAACAACGTTGGTGAATGATTGGTCGAAGGAGAGAGTTGATCTTGCACAAGAAATTAACAGTTAGGCTTGGCTGTGCACAACTTGAATGTAGATTTGAGTGCAAAGGTTGATGCGTGCAACACCCAATAATTTAGTGATAAGTCGTGTCAAGCTGGAAAAAATCTTCTAGATCAATTTGATGATCTAAAACGAGAATACCAATCATTAGACCATATTTCCCTTGATGGTGTCAATGTTGAGAAGGGTGCTCTAGAGTCATGTGAGAGAGTAGATAACATAACTTTTGCAGACTCTAGTATATGTAATTATGGGGATGTAAATAGTAGTAAAATTCATGAGTTAGGACACATTAAACCTCATTCCAATCATTTTTCCACATTGTGTTTAAATCGTAAGATAGTAATCGAGCCATCTGAGCCTATGAGAGAGTCAAAGAGTTAGCATGAGAGTGCCTATATTCTTGAATTTGTTTTTCCAAAAAGCCAAAATTACATTCCTCATTTAAAGGCCGAGAAGTAGAGTGAGAAATTTATTAGTTGGCCCGGTTATCTTTGTAGCCCCACCAAAGGAGCATAGCAAAAAACTTGAAGCCAAATTAAGGGCTCAATTCATAAGTTCGAGATGGAGGCACAACGTGTCTTTGGTTCATATCGTATCGCGACATTAAATTAGGCGCTTGATGGGAGGCTACCCAGCTTTACTGCTTTTTTTTTTTTTTTTATTTTTTTTATTTTTTTATTATTTTGTAGTGTTTGTTTTTGTTTTGTTGGATTATGAGTATAGGAAGCAAGGCCATAAGATGCGCAAAAGCAAGCTAGATGATTAGAACTAGTATGAGGTACCCGCACAACGGACCATTTTTGGGAGAAGTTTGAGTACACCGTGAGCTGATATTGTTTCGGCCTTTGGCCTTTCAAGGAGTTTCTTGTCTACCCTTTTTATATTTTCTACACTGTACTCTTTTAAGTGTGGGGTTCGAGAATTTTAGTAGTAGTATGTTAGTAAAAATGTTAACTTCTTATTTTTGTTTTTGTAGTAGTGTAGTATTTTAGTAATAGTTTTAGTAGCTTAATTTTTTTATAAATGTGAAAAATTAGAAAAAAATGGACTTCTTCCAACGATAGATCTCCTAGGTAGCTTTCTTGAGGGATTAAAGTCTAACCAAAAACACAAAAATATTTCTTTAGGTAGTAATAATCCCCCGTGGTTTTTCTTTGTGCCACAGTTCTTTTCCATGGGATGTAGTTTGAACCGGGTAATTTTTTTATTTTTATTTTTAGAGTAGATTAGAATTTAGGAAATAAATGAAGGAAGAAAGGTTATTTTTTCTCGGCACCTTTGAGTTGTTTGACAATAACATATTTATGCTTTGGCATGTGTAGTATGTTCCCTATAATTTGAAATTGTTTATGATGTCTTGAGGAGTTGGATAACATGTTATTGACGCCTATGTATCATTTACTTGATTATTATTCACTTTGTGCTTAATGCTTAATAACTCGTGGCTTTGTGGATACTTGCATTAGTTTGAGAGTTGGAATGAGACTGTCTCTAGTGAGTCATGTGCCGTATGTGAAGTAAGTTGTTTATGTAGTCCTTGTATCATACTTGTATCTAGAACTTGCCCGACATGTGAGTTGAAGCGAAATTTGAGGTGATGCTCGATTTGAAATTAATTTAGGCTTTCTTTGATCTTTTTGAGTTTCAATATGTATCATAAATAAAATCTATCCATACTTAACCCTTTTGAAGCTATAGACTTTTATTTGGCACCCACATTACAAGCCAACATCCCTTTTGTTCTTAGTTGATATTATTTTGATCATTTTACCTCTTAAGGCACTTTAATTATGAAATGAGTGTGAGAAGAAGTAAGGAAAGAATTTCGGGTGACTTTCGAGAGGAACCAATGAAAAAAAGAAACGTGCACTTATTTTGTAAAATAATACACCACTAGCAGAAATTGAAAAGGGAAAAACAATAGTATAAAAAATGAAACGAAAAAAGAAACAAGATAAGAAAGAAAAAAAATATGTAGATGAATAAATTGATATGCTGTTCTTGCTAGTGGGATGAATTAAAGTAGTGCTTAAAGAAAGAGAGCATATTTTTTGGGAGTGATCTTGTTTGTGAAATTGAAGTGGATTGAAGAATTTGCGCTTAAAGTTTATTATGTGATATGTTAAATGCTTAGGAAAGTGAAGCACTATTCCTAAACATATCCTACCCGTCCCTTAGCTTACATTACATCCATAAAAAAGTCCTAATTGATTTTACATCAAGAGAGCCTACATTAATAAGATTTACATTATGGGCAAGCCTATGGTACCAATTGCATGCATGCGACTTCTTTGTGAGAGTGAAGGGTTTTCTTTGATACATGTGAGTCCTTAAAATATATCTGAGCATTTGATTTGAATGTGTGGATTCAACTTACTCTCTTGTTCTTGTTGTGAGGGAACATGGTTTCACGAGGGATAAGTAACGTTATTAGACTTCTATGATATTGGGTATTCAACCCATGAGTGTATTGTGACATTGAGTCGGTTTTTGAGGCTAGGATTATCATGAGCATGTTGTCTTTATAGTGAATATTTCTTTTGAAGAATGGCATAAGAAAAAGGGAAGTGCTTGTTGAATGCTTCAAATGTATTAAATATAAAGTGCTCAAAAATAGTGTGAATTGTTGGTTGACTCGAGGACGAGCAAGAATTTAAGTGTGAAGTGGTGATGTTCGGCTAAAAAATGCATATATTTAATCATTATTGCCTCATAGTCTATTATCTTTAATCGTCTTTTGAGTACTGATTATATGATTTTATGCTTAATATTATATTTTAACCGTGTAGGAATAAAGCAATGTGAAGATGAAGAAATTTGGAACAAAGTTGAATAAAACATGCAAGAAAAAGAATGGAAATAAAAAAATAAAAAAGAGAGGAGAGGAATGGGAGACCCCCCCCCCCCGTGTAGGACAATAAAAAGGGGAAATAAAATTTGAAGTGAAGAAGGAATTTGAACATGAAAACGACAAAATGTACTGCTTGTAGCGCTCTGCTTTGCAGGATTTTTTCTGTTTCGCTCGGGACAAGCTTATGTCGGCTCTACACTGCCCCAACTTGTATAAAAGAGGTTCAAAACCTATTTTGGAGGGGAGGACATTTTTTAGAGGAACTTTTGACCAAGGGAGAACACAGAACCGCCGTGGAGGCCGGGTTTAATCTTTTCTTCTACGATACTTAATAGTTTTTATGTTTCTTTGTATGATTTGTTGTGTGGTTACCATGTCTATATTGAGCTAAACTTCACGTTCTAAGGTCGTGGTTCTTCATGAATATTGTTATACGACTATTGATTTTGATTTCTTGATTTATCGTATTGATTTATTTATTCAATCTCGGGCTTAATTATTTAATTGCTTAATCATCAATTGGTACTATATATGAATCTAGAATTGAACTCGAAAGTGGGAATTCTGGATTGTACCTAGGATTGCATAGAGCAAGTTCTTGAACCTGGGCATCGGGGAGATTCGCGGTTAGGATAGACATATGCTAATTGCCTTGCTTGGTTATTATACGGGAACTATAAATGCGTTGTTGTTGATTCTAACTCTATAAACATATAGGCATTGGGTAAGCTTGAATAGGCGAGTAGGAGATCGACAAATTCTTATGAGCAATATTAACCCCGTCAACCAATAAATCTGATAAATTAATTAATCAATTCACGTGCAGAATGAAATATGATTGTTACATAGCCTATGACCCTAGATCATTTTTATTACATTGATATAATAAAAATCTGCTTTTTCCTAATTCAGAGTTCACTATTTTTTGTTTTATTTATTCTAATTAATTAGATTTAAACATTTCTAGGTTAATTCTTGTTTAGATAATTAGGATAGTCTAATTTAGTTAATAATTGATAATAAGTCCTCGTGGGTTCGACATCTGACTTTTAGTCACTTTATTACTTGACGACTGCGTTTACTTGTATGTGTGTTTGGCCGCAACATGTACTCTGTAGGTATCCTGACTAACCTTGATGAAGTAGTGACAGGGTTTTAAGTCAAGGATACTCACTTTACTTAACCTGTAGAGCTCAATAACATATACATGTACACATCACCAATATCGAAATCTAAGCTTGAGGTACAATGAATGCCATCAATGCATATAGAGAAGATATGCACAAGTATCGTAAACCAACTTATAGTTTATGTCACGATCCAGATTTCCCACCCTTGGGAGTCGTGATGGAGCCTACTAGTGAAAGCTAGGCAAGCCAACCTTTTGAATTATTTACCTTTTCCCCATTTTTTAATCCTTTAACAACTAAGAGCCAACATTATATAAACAACGGAAATTTAAAAGCGAAAGACTAAAACGTAATATATTAATAAAGATGCCAGTACCAATTCATACATAAACTACCCAAGAGTGGTGTCACAACTTCACAGACTGTCTAGGAATGCTACAAATAAAGGTCTGAAAGATTTATTACAACACTATCTCTGAAAAAAATAGAAGAAATAAGGTGAAAGGATGGAAGGAGATGCCAAGGCATGCGGACACCTGCAGGACTACCTCGGGTCGCCTGTTGAACTGAAGGCAACAATCTTACTACGATCCAAAAGCTACAATACTGGGATCTGCACACAATGTAGAGTGTAGTATCAGTACAACCGACCCCGTGTGCTGGCAAGCGCCTAGCCTAACCTCGGCGAAGTAGTGACGAGGCTATGACAGACTACCAAATAAACCTGTGCAGTTAAATCATATACAACGGAGAATAAAAGCAGAAATGTACAGTTAAGGATGGGAGGGGGAAACATGTTGCGGGGACATTGAATAATAACATAAGAACAACAAATAAATATAAGGATCACACAAGTTCAATTGAAGATAGGATGGGGGAATCATGCTGCGGGGTACAACAAGTATCAACAGAAAACTAAAAATTAAATGTAGAGAAACCATAACTCAGTTATCAATAAAAATCAGGAAATCAAGACAAGTGCACGACATCACCCTTTGTGCTTTAACACTCTCTCACAAAAACAATGCACGACATTACCCTTCGTGCTTTTAACACTCTCTCACCAAAATAGTACACGACATCACCCTTCGTGCGTTACACTCTTCCTCACCCAAGAAACAATCACAAAGCAAATAGGGAAAGGGAATCAATAACATCAAAATAAAATCAAGTAACAACAGAAAATCAGTAAATAAACGTAAAGGACAACATAACTCAATTATCAGCAAGAATAAGGAAAATCAAGGACAAGTGCACGACATCACCCTTCGTGCTTTTACTCTCGTCCTCACCAAAAAATCAATACTAAATGGCACGGAATTGTACATCGTGAGGCACGACATCAACCTTTGCGCTTTTGGACTCTTCCTCACAAAATCATACACGACATCACCCTTCGTGCTTTAACACTCTCTTACCAAAACATGCACGACATCACTCTTCGTGCTTTAACACTCTTCCTCACCCAAGCAACAATCACAAGCAATGAGGGCAAAGAAATAAATAAAATTACAATAAAATCCCGGCAAGGGAACAATGGTACAACAATCAAATCCCGGCAAGGGAACAATATCAAAAGCATCAACATCCCGACAATGGAGATAATATTAAAAGCAACAACATCCCAGCAAGGGAGACAATATAATAATCCTCTTCTCTTTTTACATTTACTTCACAACTCACTTCACAACTTGAGCCAATGCTCTATAAGGTTCAATTGTCAATTATACTTCCACAATTCATTTTTACAACTTGAGCCAACGCTCTTCTATATTCAAATACAAATATTACTTCCACAAGCTTTGCTCAACAATAGAAATCATCACATAAGACATGAACAATACAAATGGAGTCGCATTAATCATAGTATAAGACTCACAGACATGCTTGACTCACCATGCCTATACGTCGTACTCAACAAATAACACATAGCAAATAGGACACAACTCCTAATCCCTCAAGTTAAGGTTAGACCAAACACTTACCTCAAACTTCCACGGCCAACTCAAGCCTTAAACACCGCTTTTCCTTTAGAATTCGCCTCCAAATAACTCGTATCTAGTCCAAATTGACTTAACAACATCAATAAATGCAAAAGAATTCATGCGCAATGGTTAATTATAGGTTTTCTATCATTTTTCCCAAAAAGTCAAAAATCGACCCTGGGCCCGCATGGTCAAAACTCGAGGTTCGGACCAAAACCCGATCACCCATTCACCCACGAGCCCGAATATGCAATTAGTTTCGAAATCCGACCCCAAAACGAGGTCTAAATTCTAATTAATCAAAAAGCCCTAACTCTACCCCAATTCCTATGTTCGCGTAGAGCAACATACCCAAAGCTCCGCGTTCGCGTCCCAATCAATGCGTTCACATAGTGTAAACTAGCCTCCTCCCCGTTTGTTCAGTGCGTTCGTGTGGGTTACCACGAGTTCGCATAGAGTAAAAGTCTGGACACCAGAAAACAACAGATACACCAGATACACCAGATTTCTAAGTCCAAAAACACTCCGACGCCTATCTGAAACTCATCCGAACCCCCGGGGCTCCAAACCAAACATGTACACAACCTCAAAAGCATCATACAGACATACTCGTGTGATCAAATCGCTAAAATAACATCTTAAACAACGAATTTAGCATAGAAATCAAGGAAAAATCTCAAAACTTCCAAAGTTTCAAATTTCACAAATACAGGTCCGAATCACATCAAATGACCTCCATTTCTTACCAAATTTTACAGACACAACTCAAACATTATGTTGAACCTGTATCGGGATCTGGAACTAAAATACGGGCCCGATACCATAAATTTCAAATATAATCAAATTTCCAAAAACTCTTATATTTTCAGTAAAATAATTTCTTTCAAAATTCATTTCTCGGACTTGGGACCTCGAAATTCGATTCCGAGCATACGCCCAAGTCCCATATTTTTCTACGGACCATTCGAGACCGTCAAATCACAGGTCCAGGCCCGTTTACCCATAATGTTGACCGAAGTCAACTTAAATTCAATTTCAAAGGCTAAATTAAAATTTTCATCACATTTACACATAAAAGCATTCCGGATATACGCTCGAACTGTGCACGCAAATCGATATGAGGAAAAAGGATTCTTGTAAGGCCTCAGAACAAAGAATTTACTCGTAAATCAAGTGGTCATCACATCCTCCACCTCTAAAACAACCGTTCATCCTCGAACGGACACAAGAAGTAATTACCTAAGTCAGAGAAAAGATGGGGATAACGGCTTCGTATATCGGACTCGGACTCTCAGGTCGATGACTCAGCAGGCTGACCTCCCCAGTGAACATGAATAGAAGGGAAACTCTTCGATCTCAACTGACGGACCTACCGGTATAAAATAGGTACCGGCTCCTCCTCATATGACAAGTCCTTGTCCAACTTGACAGTGCTGAAATCTTACACGTGGGATGGATCACCGTGATACTTCCGAAGCATGGACACATGAAACACTGGATGCATAGTTGATAAACTCGGCGGCAACGCAAGTCTGTAAGCCACCTCTCCCACTCGATCAAGAATCTCAAATGGGCCAATGAACCTAGGGCTAAGCTTGCCCTTCTTTCCAAATCTCATCACGCCCTTCATAGGCGACACTCGAAGCAGCACTCGCTTGCCATCCATGAATGCAACATCACGAACCTTACGGTCGGTGTAACTCTTTTGCTTGGACTGAGCTGTGCAAAGCCTATCCTGAATAATTCTAACCTTGTCCATGGCATCTTGTACTAGATCCGTACCCAACAACCGAGCCTCTCCTCGCTTAAACCATCCAACCGGCGACCGACACCGCCTACCATACAAAGCCTCATAAGGAGCCATCTGGATACTCGACTGGTAGCTATTGTTGTAGGCAAACTCTGCTAAAGGCAAAAACTTATCCCACGAGCCTCCAAAGTCAATGACACAAGCTCGGAGCATATCCTCCAACATCTGAATAGTCCGCTTGGACTGCCCGTCCGTCTGAGGATGAAATGTTGTGCTTAACTCGACCCGTGTGCCCAACTCACGCTGAACGACTCTTCAGAAATGCGAGGTAAACTGCGTACCTCGATCAGAAATGATAGACATAGGCACACCATGAAGATGAACAATCTCCCGGATATAGATCTCAGCTAACCTCTCAAAAGAATAGGAGACTGCCACATGAATGAAATGCGCTGACTTAGTCAGCCTATCAACAATAACCCACACTGCGTCGAACTTTCTCTGTGTCCGTGGGAGTCCCACAACAAAGTCCATAGTGATACGCTCCTACTTCCACTCGGGAAGCTTAATCCTCTGAAACAAACCACCAGGTCTCTGATGCTCGTACTTTACCTACCGACAATTCAAACACCGAGCCACATATGCAACAATATCCTTCTTCATCCTCCTCCACCAATAATGCTGCCACAAATCCTGATACATCTTAGCGGCGCCCGAATGAATAGAGTACCGATAACTATGGGCCTCCTCTAAAATTAACTCTCGGAGCCCATCCACATTAGGCACACAAACTCGACCCTGCAACTTCAAAACCCCATCATCTCCTAATGTAAGCACCACCGTGCTGCATCATGTCCCTAAGGACACACAAATGAGGATCATCATACTCCCGATCTCGGATACGCTCTATAAGAGAAGAACAAACAACTTTGCAAGATAACACATGGCTGGGCTCAGAAACATCCAACCTCACGAACTGATCGGCCAAAGCCTGAACATCCAAAGCAAGCGGTCTCTCACCGACCGGAATATATGATAAACTGCCCATACTGGCTGACTTTCTACTTAAAGCATCGGCCACCACATTGGCCTTTCCCGAATGATATAAGATAGTGATATCATAGTTTTTCAATAGCTCCAACTACCTTCTCTGCCTCAAATTTAGCCCCTTTTGCTTGAACAAGTACTGTAGACTCTTGTGATCCATAAACACCTCACATGACACGCCATATAGATAATGCCTCCAAATCTTCAACGCATGAATAATGGCTACTAACTCCAAATCATGAACTAGATAATTCTTCTCACGAATCTTCAAATGACGCGAAGCATATGCAATAACCTTGCCATCCTGCATCAACACTGCTCCAAGTCCAATACGAGATGCATCACAATAAATTGTATATTGCCCTGAACTTGTGAGCAAAACCAACACTGGCACCTTAGTCAAAGTTGTCTTGAGCTTCTGAAAGCTCGCCTCACACTCGTCCGACCACCTGAGCTGGGCACCCTTCTGGGTCAACCTGGTCATCGGGGCTGCAATAAACGAAAACCCCTCCACAAACCGATGATAATAGCCTGCCAAACTCATGAAACTCTGGATCTCTATGGCTGATGCTGGTCTAGGCCAGTTCTTGACTGCCTCTATCTTCTTCGGATCTACTTGAATTCCCTCTGCTGATACAACATGACCCAAAAATACAAATGAACTTAACCAGAACTCACACTTCAAAAATTTAGCATACAACTGACTATCTCTCAAAGTCTGAAGAACCACTCCCAGATGCTTCTCATGCTCCTCCCGGCTGCGGGAGTAGATCAAAATATCATCAATGAAGACTATAACGAACGAATCCAAGTAAGGCCTGGACACTCAGTTCATCAAATCCATAAAATCTGCTGGGCCATTTGTCAACCTAAATGACATCACCAAGAACTCATAATGCCCGTACCGAGTGTAGAATGCTATATTAGGGACATCGGATGCCCTAATCCTCAACTGATGGTAGCCAGATCTCAAGTCAATCTTCGAAAATACCTTGGCACCCTGAAGCTAATCAAACAAATCATCAATCTTCGGTAATAGATACTTATTCTTGATTGTAACCTTATTTAACTGCCGGTAATCTATACACATCCTCATCGATCCGTCCTTCTTCTTAACCAACAATACCGGTGCACCCCAAGGCGAGACACTAGGTCTAATGAAGCCTTTCTCAAGCAAGTCTTGCAACTGTTCCTTCAACTCTTTCAACTCAGGCGGGGCCATACGATACGATAGAATGGAAATGGGCTGAGCGCCCGGAGCCAAATCAATGCAAAAGTCAATATCCTTGTCGAGTGGCATACCCGACATATATGAAGGAAATACCTCAGGAAACTCACGAACAACATGCATAGAATCAATAGAAGGGACCTCGGCACTAGAATCATGAACATATGCCAAATAAGCCAAACACCCCTTCTCGACCATACGTCGAGCCTTCATATATGAGATAACACTACGAGTAGAATGACCAGGAGTCCCTCTCCACTCTAAATGAAGCAAGCCCGACAAGGCTAAGGTCACAGTCTTGTCATGACAGCCTAAGGTAGTGTGGTAAGGTGATAACCAGTCCGTCCCTAATATGACATCAAAATCAACCACGTCCAAAAGTAACAAATCTACACGAGTCTCAAGACCCCCGATCACAACTATACATGAACGATGAACACGATCTACCACAATAGAATCACCCACCGGTGTAGACTCATATATATGAACATTCAAGGAATCACTAGGCATGACCAGATACGGTGCAAAATAAGATGACACATAAGAGTACATAGATCCTAGATCAAATAGAACTGAAGCATCTCTACTAAAAACCAGAACAGTACCTGTGATAACTACATCGGAAGCCTCAGCCTCAGGCCTGGCTGGAAAAGCATAACATCGGGGCTAGGCCCCACCACCCTGAACTACATCTCTAGGACGGCCTGCTGCTGGATGGCCTCCACCTCTAGCGGCCTGAGCTCCACCTCTAACACCTCTACCTCCACCTCTAGCTAGCTGAGTGGGCTGAACGAGTCCCTCAATGAACCTCCTAACACTCTCTCTCTTAGTGGGAACTATAAGAAGAGCATGACAGGACAAATCAATAAACCTGATCTTGTACTAAGTAGACGCTCAAACTGCCTCCGATAGATCTCCCTCTGAGTGACAAGAAGAAACTTCTCCAGAAATAGCTAAGAAAACTGATCCCAAGTCAAAGCTGGTGACCCAACTGGTCTAGCCAAGTAATAATCTCTCCACCAAGTCTTGGCAGATCTAGACAAGTGAAAAGTAGCAAAGTCAACCCTATTGGTCGCCACTATCCCCATGTTCCTAAGAACCTCATGACAACTGTCTTAATAATCCCGGGGATCCTCAGAAGATGCACTGTTGAAAGTGGTAGTGAAGAGCTTGGTGAAACCTATCCAACCTCTACAAAGCCTCCGAAGACGTAGCTGATCTAACACCGGTCTATCCTGCTGTTCATTTGAAGAAACGGTATGTGACCTCGCCATTCGTGAAAGAACAAGAGTAGATGGTTCAATTTAGGAGTGAGAGAACAAAATCACACGACAGAGAAGAATATATGTGAAACTCCAGCCAAACACTTACCTCAAACTTCCACGGCAAACTCCAGCCTCAAACACCGCTTTTCCTTTAGAATTCGTCTCCAAATAACTCGTATCTAGTCCAAATTGGTTTAACAACATCAATAAATGCTAAAGGATTCATGCCAAATGGTTAATTATAGGTTTTCTATCATTTTCCCCAAAAAGTCAAAAATCGACCCCGGGCCCGCTTGGTCAAAACTCGAGGTTCGAACCAAACCCGATCACCCATTCACCCACAAGCCCGAATATGCAATTAGTTTCGAAATTCGACCCCAAAACGAGGTCTAAATTCCAATTAATCAAAAAGCCTAACTCTACCCAAATTCCTAAATTTCTACCTTTAAGAACATGATTTAGGCCTAGAAATCTAATGGGTGTTAATAGAAATTGAAGAAAACAAGTCTAAGAACACATACCTATGGTTTTGTGGTGAAATCCCCCTTCAAAAATCGTCGAAGTTTGAGTTTCAATGAAAGAGTTATGAAATTTTGGAGAAAACCCATTTTCTTACTGTTTTTAAAAAGACTGGACATGTACTCTATGCGTTCGCGAGCCATTGGCCGTGTTCGCATAGTGTTATGGCCCACCCATTCCCTAGCTCTCCCTTAGGCAGTGCGTTCGTGTGGGACTTAGACGCGTTCACGTAGAGCAATATACCCAAAGCTTCGCGTTCGAGTCCCAGTCAGTGCGTTCGCATAGTGTAAACTAGCCCCCTCCCCATTTGTTCAGTGCGTTCGCGTGGGTTACCACGCGTTCGCATAGAGTAAAAGTCTAGACACCAGAAAACAACAGGTACACCAGATTTCTAAGTCCAAAAATACTCCGACGCCTATCTGAAACTCACCCGAACCCCCGGGGCTCCAAACCAAACATGTACACAACCTCAAAAGCATCCTACAGACTTACTCGTGTGATCGAATCGCCAAAATAACATCTTAAACACTGAATTTAGCATAGAAATCAAAGAAAAATCTCAAAACTTCCAAAGTTTCAAATTTCACAAATACGGGTCCGAATCACATCAAACGACCTCCGTTTCTTACCAAATTTTATAGACACAACTCAAACATCATATTGAATCTGTACCAGGCTTTAGAACCAAAATACGGGCCCGATACCATAAATTTCAAATATAATCAAATTTCCAAAAAAAAAACTCTTATATTTTTAGTAAAATAATTTTAAAAATTCATTTCTCGGGCTTGGGACCTCGAAATTCGATTCCGGGCATACGCCCAAGTCCCATATTTTCCTACGGACCCTCCAGGACCGTCAAATCACAGGTTCGGGTCCGTTTACCCAAAATATTGACTGAAGTAAACTTAAATTCAATTTTAAAGTCTAAATTAACATTTTTATCACATTTCCACATAAAAGCATTCCGGATATACCCCTGAACCGCACACGTAAATCGAGGTGAGGAAAAATGAGGCTTCTAAGGCCTCAGAACAAAGAATTTACTCGTAAATCAAGTGATGACCTTTTGGGTCATCATATCCTCCACCTTTAAAACAACCGTTCGTCCTCGAATGAAAACAAGAAAGAAGTACCTGAGTCGGAGAAAGGATGGGGATAACGGCTCCGCATATCGGACTCGGACTCCCAGGTCGATGACTCAGCAGGCTGACCTCTCCACTGAACACGAATAGAAGGGAAACTTTTCGATCTTAACTGATGGACCTGCCGGTCTAGAATATCTACCGGCTCCTCCTTATATGACAAGTCCTTGTCCAACTGGACAGTGCTGAAATCTTACATGTGGGATGGATCGTCGTGATACTTCCGAAGCATGGACACATGAAACACTTGATGCATGGCTGATAAACTCGTCAGCAACACAAGTCTGTAAGCCACCTTTACCACTCGATCAAGAATCTCAAACGGGCCAATGAACCTAGGACTAAGCTTGACCTTCTTTCCAAATCTCATCACGCCCTTCATAGGCGACACCTGAAGCAACACTCGCTCGCCAACCATGAATGCCACATCACGAACCTTACAGTTGGCGTAACTCTTTTGCTTGGACTGAGCTGTGCGAAACCTATCCTGAATAATCCTGACCTTGTCCAAGGCATCCTACACTAGATCCATACCCAACAACCGAGCCTCTCCCCGCTCAAACCATCCAACCGGCGATTGACACCGCCTACCATTAAAGCCTCATAAGGAGCCATCTGGATGCTCGACTGGTAGCTGTTGTTGTAGGCAAACTCCGCTAATGGCAAAAACGGATCCCACGAGCCTCCAAAGTCAATGACATAAGCATGCTTAAGCCATATCATGAAGATAAGGATGATCGGAGTAGGGGCCAATCAAGTCAAGCACCTATTACTATCATCGCTCGCATGATCGAGAGATTGAGGCTGTTATAGATTACCAGGCCAGGCGAAAACAAGGGCAAAAAGCCACCGCTATGTTCCCCGTCCATTGGAAGGGGCAATCACCGGAGGAGACCACGTGGAAACGATATGAAGACTTATGGCAATTCAAAGATAAGATCCGAGAGTTTATTGCACCGGGGTCGTTGCAATATTAGGTGGGGGAGAGTGTGATGACCCGCCATGTCATCATGCCACATATGTGTCATTTGGCATATATTAATGTCATGTGGAAGCTTACATAGGAGGAAGGCTAGCATTTGTGAGAAGATTCTAGAGAAGTATGGACATTTCCTTTGGAAGACCCTAGATCCCTATGGATTTGCTAAACAATTCTCGAAATCTTCTAGGCTTGTAGAGAATTCTAGAGAAAGCCCTTATCTTGTAAATATTAAGGACTTGTATAACAATTAATATTCACTCACTAGCCCCTAGGAGACTAGTATATAAAGGGGGCCATTCATTTGTAGCTCACCAAGCAAACAATTCAAGTTCTCTCTAATACAAAGCTTCCCTAAACAAATTCTCTTGTGTTCTTTCTAACATTCTCTTAGCGATCTTGAGTGTAGTAAGGCTGACTTGGGATAGCAAGAACGTGATCAAGTTGTGCAAGATCATGAGCGAGTTGTCAAGTGCCGTACGTGTACTTCGTTAATGACTAAGGACGTGACATATTGCATTAAAATTTTGTTTAATAAAACATGTAGGTTAGAGTATTGTATGGGGTAAACTGTAGGCCGGTTAAGAAAAGAAGATGAAAGTAGCAGAAATGCGAATGTTGAGCTCGATGTGCGGGTATACTAGGATGGATAAGATTAAAAATGAAGATATTCAGGAGAAGGTGCTTGTGGCTCCTACAGATGACAACATGCGGGGAGTGAGGCTCAGACGGTTTGGGTATACGCGAAGGAGAAGCCTTGATACCTCAGTAAGAAGGTGTGAGGGGTTGACTTTGGCGGGTATGAGAAGAGGTAGAGGGTAGCTTAAGAAGTATTGAGGAGAGGTGATTATGCAGGACATGGCGTGCGTTCAGATTTCAGAGGACATGACCCTTGAGAGGGAGGTGTGCAGGTCGAGCATTAAGGTTGTATGTTAGGAGGTAGTTGAGCATTTTTCTACTTTGTATCGGGTGTGAGGCTAGTCTGATAAGGTTTGTCTTAGACTTCAAGTGGTTAGTATTGTGTTCACACTATTCTTCCGTTTTTCATAGCACCAGGCCTTATTTACTGGTTATTGTTATTGCGTTTCATCTATTTTCTGGTTCTTATGATTCTGTTATTATTTCTATGGTTTCTGTTGATGGTACTAATATATTGTCTCTTTTCGTCTTTTTTCGTTTTCTTGAGCCGAGCCTCTGTTAGAAACAACCTCTCTACTTTATCGGGGTAGGGTAAAGTCTGCGTTCACACTATCCTTCCCAGACCTCTGTTGTTGTTATTGTTGGCTAGGGCTAAGGTTGTATTTTAGAGTTCCAGTTCTAACTTCAACTATAGAGTGACTGATGTATTTTAGAGTGGATCTTCATCCATCTCCAATTTCATCTTGGACACGGACTCTTATCTTTCATAAATGTTCGTTTGAGATCAATTTTAGAGGAGTGTTTAAAAAAAAAATCTCCAATTAGAATGATATCCCAGCGTCTTGGAAAAACTGGAATTGATTTAACAAATGTCAATATCTACCTAATAATTTAAGGAAACTGCCTTCCTGTGAGTGATGTAGCTTGTGACTCTAATGTTTTTTTTTTTTTCACAATTAAAGCACATTGAGGAATATGCTAATCTGTCCTAATAATATATTACTAATTATCTTACAATATGTACAAAACAAGATGGCTTTAAAATATTTTCTCAAAAACCTAACAATTTGATGTTAATTATTTTGGAAATCAATCCAAATCAACATCCATTGGGTGAAAGAGAACAAAAGATTGAGCACGTTTTGATAAAGACCTAAGATAGTTTTTTGATTTCAATTCTTTCCTAAAACTAAAAGTATTCGTATGATGTCCTGCATTAACCAACATGATCTAATTAAATGTTAGTTCCACTTAAAATACGCCGTAGACAACATCAAACGTTTCTTTCGGTGAGGCTATAGCATAATATAATATAGAAAATACTTTTTTATTTATTATTCTTGTTTGAAATTCTCTCCAATTATATCTTTCAAATGTGACAAAACTGAAGCTTTCTGTATGTGGAACACTATCTAGGATACCGAAGACAAAACATTGATGGGTATTCTTATTTTATTCCAATGATTTAGCTAAAATATGATTTTGTATGTTCCTTTTATCATAGTGGATAGGACATGAAATAATTTTTTTTCTAAGTAATTTAATTAAATATAATGTAATTGGCATAAAGTGCAACATATAGTTTGCATAGCCACCTTGGTGACTCTAAAAGAAAAAAATTTATATATTACTGTGGAGATAATTGAGGGCCTAGCTTCACCATGGGGAATGTTTTATTAAAGAAATATTTATATTCTTATTATTTAATGATTTTATTCTGATTACTTTCTTTTAAAGATTTCGACAATGAGGATAAAGTTTGTCCCCTTATGTCCACTTTGTGCAGAATTATAAACATTCTACCTATTGTGAGATGCTCTTTTAATTCTTTTGTAGAGGTTCTATTCAATACCTAACTAGCCTCTATTAGCGATGCTAAAATTTAGGGGTCAATATTATATAGGATTTGTGATTCTTTACAAACTTGTTCTTAGTTTTATGATCTTATCTTTTTTTTTTTTATACATGGGAGATTTATTTTTACACATAAAAAATTTATATTTTACACGTAAGAGATTAAAAAGATAATTTTTTAACTTTAAAATTATAAAAGGACAAGATGTACAAATAGCACTAAAAATTTAGAATGTCGATATCAATTAAATTGATATAAAAATTAGTCATATTTAATAAATGATACAAATAGCATTTTATGTTAGTTAAGACATACTTACTATCTATTGCTCCTGAAGAAAATAATTGTCTGTGTGAAAGTGCACAAATACCCGATTTTGGGACCGCCGTTTATGTTGTACCTTAAGTTTAAAATCACCCGCTTTGGATACAACATAGATATACGTAATTGAAGTAGTAAAATTGGCGTCTAAAATTACAAATTTTTTGTTTGAAGTTGAAAAGTCACATGCATGATGAACTTCAGATAATTATGACTAAAGTTCATGCATTTTTGCGTGCACTTCAACTATATGAGGCTGAAGTGTAGCAATTTTTGCACGCAGGAACATATGACTAAAGTGCACCCATTGTTGTCTGCATTTTAGATGCACAAGTCTTAAGTGCATGCAAGAAATTGGTTGCACTCCAGTCATGACTTGTTTAAAGTCCAGTCATTTTTTACACTTAAGGCACACATGACGACTGGATTGCAACCAGTTTTTTTGCATGCGCTTGAAACATGTACATTTGAAGTGCAGATGTTCGTTGAATTTTTTTTTTTGCCAAGAAATGAAGAAAAAATTAAAATAATTTAATTGTAACGATCCGCTCGGTCGTTTTAAAAATTAACGCCTCGATCGCCTATTAACTGCTTACCCCGTATTTGTTTATGCTATTTTGATGAGTTTCGGAGTGTTTTGGGACACTTAGTCCCTAAATGAGAGCTTAAGCTTTAGAATTTGGACCGTAGTCGGAGCGGGGTGAAGACGAACTCGAAATGGAATTCCGTTGGTTCCGTTAGCTCCGTTGGGTGATTTCGGGCTTAGGGGCGTGTTCGGATTGTGTTTTGGAGGTCCGTAGCTTATTTAGGCTTGAAATGCCGAAAGTTGAATTTTTGAAGTTTCCGTGTTCGATAGTAAGATTTTGATATCGGGGTCGGAATGGAATTCCGAAAGTTGGAGTAGTTCCGTAGTGTTGAATGTGACGTGCTTGGAAAATTTCAGGTCATTCGGGCGAGGTTTGATAGACTTTTCGATTGAAAGCGTAATTTAAGAGTTTTTGGAGTTCTTAGGCTTGAATCCGATGTTAAATTAGCGTTTTGATGTTACTTTGAGCGTTCCGAAGATTGGAACAAGTTTGAATGATGTTTTAGGATTGGTTGACATGTTTGGTTGAGGTCCCGAAGGACTCGGGTGTGTTTCGGATGCTCGACGGGTCATATATGGAACTTAGAGAATTGCAGAAAACATTGCAGCAGTCAGTTCTGGTTTCCTTCTTCGCGTTCGCGAGTGGGGTCTCGCGTTCGTGAAGGTATTCCCACGTTCGCGAGGCTGTGGGGTCATATACCTATGCGTTCGTGAAGATGGTCCCACGTTCGCGTAGGAGGAGGGAAGATTGTCATCGCGTTCGTGCGACTTGGACATCGCGTTCGCGAAAGAGGAAGATTGGCCAGTGGATTTTTGTGCATCGCATTCGCGACTGGTGTCTTGCGTTCACGAAGAAGAACGCATCTGGGCAGAACTTAAATTTCAAAATCGAGGGTTTTGAGTTCATATCACAAAATTGAATTGGGAGCTCGGTAAGAGATGAATTTTGGAGAGATTTTCGGAGGGAGTTTGCGCGTAATGTTTCTTAACTCCTTTTCGCTTATAACCCATTAATCTAAATATGAATTCATTATCTAATTTTGTATTTGGGGTGAGAAATTGGGAAAAAATTTGGAAAAGTTCATAGACCTAATTTTCAAGTATTGATTGGGTATTTGACATTGGATTTGGATAATTTTGGTATGGTTGGACTCGTGAGTGAATGAGGGTTCATTATCCGTAACTTTTACCCGATTCCGAGACGTAGGCCCTGGGGCATTTTAGTCAGTTTACCTAATATCGCGTATTAGCTTAGAATTTATTTGTGGAATCAGTTACTTGAAGTAATATTTACATTATGCAATTGAATTGAATAGATTTGGGCCATTTGGAGTCGAGTACTTGTGGCAAGAATGTGATCTCGGGTTGATTTTGAGCCGGTTCGAGGTAAGTGACTTGCCTAACCTTGAGTGGGGGGAAACTCCCCTTAGGATTTGGTATTATTGATATTTGAAATGCCATGTACGTGAGGTGACGAGTGCGTACTTGTGCTAATTGTTGAAAATCTAATTTTCATTCAGTAATTATAATTGTGTTTCTTCTCCGGTTTATACTGTAGACACGGGATTTTTGACCCTCCCCGAGAATTTTCACATTTTTAGCGTGAATATGTGAAATTGGGTCTAGTATAACTATTTTAACTATTTTTACTTTATTTCGTTGCAAAAAGGAAAAAATCACAAAAAATACATATATAAATTTTAGTTTATGTATTTCTCATAAACTTGAAAAAATACAAAAAATGTACTTTATTTTGGTACTTTATATAAATTCGAAAATTACAAAAAAATATAATTAATGTTTCGTAGTCATTTTAATTTTGAAAAAAATACAAAAAATATTACTTTATATTTTGTCTTTATTAAAAAACGAAAATTACAAAATAGTTTTATTAATATTTTGTAGCTATTTTAATCAAGAAAATATTAAGAAAATAATAATATAGTTTTGTTTTAAATATTTAGTCTTATTTTAGTAGCTATTTTGCTTACATAATTAGTTAAGCAACGTCGTGTTCTTATTCTCGGATCCGGGCAAAAGAATAATATTCGGGTTCAAACTACCCGCTTTTAGGTCTAATTTTCGGACCTAGCCCATAATAATCCGAGTCCGCCACACGTGGGGAACACGGACGGAATCCCATACACGGGGAACCCCACCACGCGTGGGGGACACAAGTCTCGAACCCCACCACGCGTGGGGCTCATTTTTCTGGGCAAAACCATTACAAATGCACGGACAAAAGTTTTGGGACGGGTGGACTTTGAAAATTTGGACAGACTGTGGAAAAATTTTGAAAGCTTGGGACTGTTCATTCATCTTCTCCAAAAGGAGAAGAACAAAAACCCTAGTGAAACCCACCTCCGACCAGCCTCACCAGTCGACGACCACGACCAACAACGACCCAAGTACCACCTCCGTCGACACCACCCAAACCATTCGCACCTCTCCCTGATGCCGGAATCACCGCCCAAACCAGTCCGGCAACAGCCTCACGACCTGCGAAAACCCTTCACCAACCCACGTCCAAACGCCATAGCCCCCGGGAAACCACCTGCGTCCAAGCACCACCACCAAAACCAACCAGTCCGACACCCCCTCGACCTTACTGTCATCGCCACCACCCAAACACCATGTCCGAAAACCACCCTCAACCCTAACCCAAAACCACCGTGAAACCCACCACTACTGTCGCGTCCCCAGCAGTGAACGAAACCAGCTCCCTCCGTCGACCGCCTGCTGAACCAACAATGCCATGAACGACCACTCCTCCTTCTTCTAGCTCCATTAAACCAGTCGACAACCAATCAACCAAACCCAGCTCGCCTCCTTCCCCAGCGACGAACCAGTGCGCTATGCCAAGCGATTATCCAATCGCCACTCGCATGTCCAGTTGCTGCGTTGCTGTGTCGTTGAGCAGCTCAGCCGTTGCTTCAGTCCGGTGAGGTTGTTTTTGCTCGTCGAGGTCCGGTACGTCGAGGTTGTTGTCCGAGGCGTCAAGGTCCGCCTACGGTTCGTCGCGTTTCAAGGATAACGCTGCCTCGCGGTTAGTTGTTTTTTTTCCAGATTTGTTTGAGGCATTTGTTTGACATTTTCCCTTGTTTGCTTCAGCAGATTTTTAGTTGTTCCCTGCTCATATGTATATGGTTATTCACTTGTTTTGTTTTATATGAGCATATGGTCGAGATTCTGGCAAAAGGTGCATAATTATGCCTAGTTTTCTTTTTGTTGTTGTTTTGTTTAAGTTTTGTTTCTATTACTTGTATTATTAGGGAACATTGAAGTTAGGTTATAGATTTATTTTTACGCGATTTTGCTCAATAGACATAGTCTAGTGCCATGCTCTTAGGAGTTGCGTAAATATGGGCTTAAACCGTTGGTAGGAGTAATTCTTTGAAATCAGAATCCTAAGTGTCATTTTAGCAAATTCTATGTTCATCGCAAAGTAGCAAAAAACGTAGTTATTCTAGCCTTGTACTTTTTCAAAAAAAAAAAAAAAGAAAAATAAATAAATCAATAAAATGAGACGGGCTTCGAAAAAATGCACAAGCTGCGGGGCCCTCTAAATGTATGTATTAAAATAATTAGACTTCGGGACATACCGTTTAGCGAATTTTTACGGCCTTCCACAAAATAACAACATGCTAGCTGCTTTAGGCGCGCCTTTAATAATTTATTCTCCCTAACTCGGGGGCACATTTATGTGACCCAAATCCAAATCTCAGCGAAGTTGAAATGTGTCTCTAAATCGCGGGTACATTGATTGTAACGTGGTTCGAGATGCATGTCCACGACGTTGCAAATTCCTTTTAAAAAATAAGAATGAGATGAGCCTCGCCGAATAAAAATACAAATTGCGGGGCCCTCAGTAAATACTTGTTTTAAAATTATTTAGAATTCAGGAGGGTCGTCTAGCGAAGTTCACGGCCTTCCCAAAATAATAACACGATAGTCTCTTTAGGTGTGTGTTTAATAATCTACTTTCTTAAACTTGGGTGTGCATTTCATGCGACCCAAATCCAAATCCCAAAACATCAAATAAAATATGTTCCGGATTGTGGGTGCATTTCATGTGACGCAGTCCAAGGACATATGTTCACATTCTTTAAAAATCACAATAAAAGCGGTCAAGAGTAAAATTTGCACATAAGTTCATATTGTATAAAATCAGATAATCAAGCCGAATATAACAGTTGAGCGACCGTGCTAGAACCACGGAACTCGGGAATGCCTAACACCTTCTCCCGGGTTAACAGAATTCCTTATCCGGATTTCTGGTACGCAGACTGTAATATGGAGTCATTTTTTTCCTCGATTCGGGATTAAAATTGGTGACTCGGGACACCCTAAATCTCCCAAGTGGCGACTCTGAAATAAATAAGCAAATCCCGTTTCGATTGTCCTTTAATTGGAAAAAACTCCCTTGCACCCTCTCAGGTATGTAAAAAGGAGGTGTGACAGCTCTGGCGACTCTGCTGGGGACAGACCCAGAACCACTGGTTCAGGGTTAGAAATTCGAGCTTAGAATAAATTGTTATGTTCAGCTTTATCTGATTTTGTTACATGATCTGTGCTTAATGTGCTAATTGGTTGCCTTTTACCGCTTTGATATTGCGTGAACTGTATATAAACTGTGCCGAAACCCATCTCCTCTCTGAGTCTTCTAAATCATGAAGAAGGGTGTACTTCGTACGACTTCTTTTCTGTATAGTGTCAAATCCCAATTTAGAACGAGGTTCGGACAAGTTGCTAAGCCGGTGAAGCTTCTGTATTCCCGGTACGCTGCCCCCCTCGGCTCGAGCTGTCCGCTCGGGTAAGCCAGGTCTAGAACAAACACCCAGGTTCTGAACCTAGTATAACAAAGCCACATGCCGGATCCCTAGTAGGAACGTTTATTTGCATCATGTGCATTTGACTTAGGGGACTCAACACAGGGGTTGGGTCCGTCTAGGACAAGCAACCTGAAAATAATAGACCATCTTTTGGCATCCTATGTGCTATATGTTGTATTTATTCAAGGGCGAGTGGGTCATTTGGTCATTTCCAGCATGATGTTATTTTAATCAAAGCATGGGGAACATTTGTGGAATCCGAGAAGCCTTGGAATTCCCTATGTCCCCCACGCTTCATTTTTCGGGAAAAGCACAAGGGGAACATTTGCGGAATCCAAAAAGTCTTGGAATTCCCTATGTCCCCCATGCCACATTTTTGAAAATATAAAAATATAAAAAATAATATATATATATATATATATAAACATTGAAAATTCAAAAAAAAGATTGTGTATGTTTTTCATCACCATCCACAATAGAAAATAGTGAAAAAGAGGAGAAAATAACAGCGTATAGAAAAAGTTCGAGTAGAGTCGAAGCTCTGCCGAAATTTTGAGAAAATGATAAAAATGTCTTATTAAGGTTGTTTTATTAGCAAGCCTTTTTTTTGAAAAAATGTCAAAAAGTCCAAAAGTTTTATTATGTTATAAAAAAAAAGGAGTCGGGCGTTGAAAGTGGTTTTATTATTGCAAATATATATAAAAAATCCAAAAAGTTTTTCTTTATTTCCAAAAACTGTATATATATCTTTATCTGTTGCAAGAACATTTGTCTTGCCAAAAGTTTTTAGAATCCCAATTCTCAAAACAAATAATCCAAAATATTTTTCATTATTGACTTCTTTAGAAAGTCTTTCTAATTTTTTTTTAAAATAAAAAATAATAAAAATATATATATAATATAAAAAAAAACAAATCCGAAAATATTTTGAGTCTTCTTTCAAAAATTGAAAAGAAAATTCAAAATTCAAAAAAATATTTTAGAAGCATTTCTTTTATTAAAGGTAAAATTCCAAAAAATATATTCTTCTTTTTATTTAGAATAAAAAATAATGCAAATGAAAATTCAAAAAAATATATCTTAGAAGTGTTTCTTTTAAAAAGAAAATCAATCAAAAATAAAAAAAATACTTCCTTTCTTCTTTTGAAGCAGTTCTTTCACAAATTCCAATTTTAGAAAAAAATGTTAGTTCATTTACTTATTTATGATCTGCCCGAACTACGCGGGTTTGATTTCACCGGATGTGAGATACGTAGGCAACCCTCATCGGGTCCAACCCCACCATTTTGCTAAAAAAGCCAAAAATAAATAAATAACAAAAATATATGTCAAATTTTGGTGATGCTGTTTTGTCATAAATAGCCGAATGTTCCCGAAAGGGACGCCGGAAGGCTGACTTTGCATAAACAGCCACCTTTGGGTCATTTTTAAGACTTGGTCCAGTTGACCTCCACAGCCTAAAAATCTTTGTCCCCGAGACGTTGAAAGGCCGTGTTTGCAATATTGACTTTTCTAATTTGAAAAACGATAAAAAAGAGTTATAAATAAGTCAGGTGATGCTGTTTTGTCATAAATAGCCGAATGTTCCCGAAAGGGACGCCGGAAGGCTGACTTTGCATAAACAACCACATTTGGGTCATTTTTTAAGACTTGGTCCAGTTGACCGCCACAACCTAAAAATCTTCGTCCCCGAGACGTTGAAAGGCCGTGTTTGCAATATTGACTTTTCTAATTTGAAAAACGATAAAAAAGAGTTATAAATAAGTCAGGTGATGTTGTTTTGTCATAAATAGCCAAATGTTCCCAAAAGGAACGCCGGAAGGCTGATTTGGCATAAACAGCCACCTTTGGGTCATTTTGAGATATGGACCCACACAGCCTTAAAAATCTTCGTCCCCGAGGCGCTGAAGGGCCGTGTTTGCAACACCAGGTTTTTATTGCAATTTGAAAAAAAAACAAAGAGTCAGCGGTCAGGTGAATACCGTTTGGATTTTTGGTCAAAATAAGCTGAGCCAGCTTCGGCCGCGTCTTAAACCGTTCTTGCCGAAATAGCCTTAGAGTATCTTTCAGTTGTCGAAAGGTTATTTTCGTAAAAGAACGGACAAGTTTGTAAAGTGTCATAAAATAATCCTCCTCGGCCTCAAAATTCATGTGAAATTTGGAAGGGGCCGCATTTGCAAAATTAACCGTTTGGTTGCATTTGTCGAACAGAGAAAGGGAGCTAGCCTTTTGTTTTTGAGTTTGTAAATCTCTTGATTAGAATATATGGGTTGTTTGATTTTCGAGTTTGTAGGTCATCTTTAAACCTTTGAAACCCAGTTTGTTTTATTATCAAAATTGATAAGAAAAAATGTTTATTATTGTTTATCTTTTATTGGTCCGAACTACGCAAGGTCTGATTCATGCGGGGTCATGATACGTAGGCAATCTCCATAAGATTCGACCACAACAAAAAGAAAAACAAAAAAAAAGAAATGAAAACAAAGCAAAATGAAAAAGCAAAAAGAGAATGAAAAAAAGAGAAAGGAAAAAGAAAAAAAAAGAAAAAGGAAAATCGAAAAAAAGAGAAAGAGAAATGAAAAAAGAAAAGAAAAAAAAACGTTGCTAATAATGAGGACCGACTGAGTCCATTCTAACCTGTTTGTTTCACAGAGAAAGTTAAGGTGGTTGGTTTGTGGTAAGCCAGACAATGACACCCAGAATCCTTTACGTGCACCTCATGATACACACTCTGCTGGGATCAGGCCTGATAACAGAAGCACTCGAATCCTATTGGGGACTTGTTGACTAAGGTTGATGATAGTGAAGTTGGTAATGGCCTAGGCAATACTGATGCGAAGCTCAGTGGCTATGGTGCCAAGTTTGATAAAATGGGAGGACGCTCCGTTCTTTGGTTGGCAAAATGAGAAGTTGGTTGTGGCTTATTTTGTTGTCATTTCTGTTGTCCGGATTATTCTTAGGGTTGTAATCCGAATATTTTCTTGTGTCAAACCTTCCTATCTTTCCATTTTGGCATATCAGTTTGTTTAAGTTTTGTCGAGTCTGTGTTAGGATTTTATTCTGGTTGTTTTGTTTGTTTTATTATTCAAACCATTTCGCCGATAGTCTAAAGCAAATCCGGTCTTTCATTATTTCCAGTCATTTCTTTGTTTAGTCCTTTTGTCATTTTGTTCAGCGCCGATTCTAGTAACATGACATGCGCACGCAGTTTGAGCCTAGTCTTTAAAGTTAATCATAAAACCCCGGAAAGGCGATCAGATCATTTAAAGAAAATAAGGACGGTTGAGATTATTCAGAGCTCGAGTCATATGGAACTGGGGCAAGTAAAATATGAATAAAAACCGTTAAAAGCAAGATTCGCCAAATTGTCATGAGGGTCGTTCATGATAATGAGAGTGTCGACCAACGGTGCTTTAGAAGTGACAAATGAACAAACAGATGTTGAATATAATTGTCAAGTCCAGCGCCATCAGAAGAGGCTACAAATTTTAATTGCGTTGTTTGCACTTGGCATGTTTTGAAGACTGGAATGACGAAGGCATTTTGTTCTGCTACCTAAACACTTTATCCTTCGTTAGCCCTTTGAGCCTTATTTATTTTCTTTCATACCCCTCGTTCGGAACCAGTAGCAACGACTAGAAGATACGAACATGGAAAAAAAAAAGAAAAAAAAGAGAATAGCAAAATGACAAAAGAAAAATGAAAAAAGAGAAAAGATAACAGAAAATGAAAAAAAAAACAAAAGAAAGTAAAATGAAAAGAGGAATTGGGAACTACGTTTGACCTGATTCCTCAAAGAGGATACGTAGGCGCTTCACGGCTCGGTCATAGTTTTGAAAAATGAAAAAAAATCAATTAAAATATCCCCAAGCAAGAAACTGGGGCAAAGGTTGCGTGTGTTGTAAATAAATCTAATTCCGAAGGTTGTAACTAATAACCCAAAAATTAATGTATTTTTGAGCCTTTTATACCCTTTCTTTCTAGCCTATCCAAAACCCACATTACGGTCCAAAGAAAGACCTTCTGATCAGTCTTCAAAAGATGCCAAGTCAGACAAATGAAGAGTCTTACCGGCGAACATAACATTCTGCTCCACAACAGAAAGGACTCTAATCTCCAACAGAAAGAGTCATACCGGCAACACTCCAAATCCCCCCAGCTGGAGAGAGATATAAAACGAGAGAGTCTTATTGGTGAAAACCTTCACAGGCACCATAAGGCGATGAAAGCTGAGAGAAGAACCCAAAAATGAGAGAGACTTGATAGTGAAAACCCTTCGGGCACTACAAGTCAAATAAGATTGAGAATCAGATGGGGAATCGTCAATTGAAGATCTTAAAAGATGATTGACGGTAGAGGATATGCCACATACGCATGTCATGGCCATTAGAGTCGGTATCTGCGTTTGATAGATTTTTATTTATAGTTTCTTTTGCAAAAGAGTCATCGTTTCCTTTGTCTTTTATTTTGTTTCTTTTATCTTTCTCCTTTCATAGAAAAATTCTCCAATAGAGTCTGTCTGGTCAGAACAAGTATGAAATGACTTCAAATATGCCATCAGCTTTTCAAGATGAGATCTGACTAGTACCTCCAAATGATATAGTCAGCAAGGAACAAGCGCGAGGCCAGTGTCAACAAAAATATCCCCAGCAAAAGGGAATTGACAAAAGGATTGACGAGTATCAAGAGGGATACCCTTTCCAAAACCAAGGTTATAAACCTCAAGGCCAAGGCCCATGAACAAAGCAAGGAGAGCAGTGAGCATGATTCGGCGAAATCCATACTAGACTAAAAGGTCGGGGAAATACCAGTTTCCAAGCTATGCCACAAAAGAAGAGGGATAACCCCAACACATAATATCATCCCCAACAAGTCGTGGAGCACAGCGCAATGAAGGAGAAAGGGAAAGCAATCCCAATAGGAGTATCACAGCCAACCACCATGTTTTAAACTAACAAATTTTGTTTGATTTGAAACAGGTAAAGGAAATGGCATTGATGCAGAAACGCATGCCACAAGGGATATTATCAAACTGGGGCAGAAAATTTTCCTTCCATTTAGAAAATTTTCTGGAAGTCAGGTACCCCCAGCTGATAACATTTTACCCCCCAACAGGTAAGTAAATCAAGGGAGGTAGTATTTGAAGGAAGAAACTATGCAAAAACAAAACAAAAAAGGAATAAAAAAAAGAATAAAAAAAAGAAAAACAAAAAGAATAAAAAGATACAAAAAAAAAACAAGACCTAGTCTGACGAACCTTCTCCTAGGATCAAAATCTTAGTCTGATGAATCTTTCTCCTAAGATACCAAAAAACAAGACCTAGTCTGATGAACCTTCTCCTAGGATCAAAATCTTAGTCTGACGAATTTTTCTCCTAAGATAGAGACCTAGTCTGACGAACCTTCTCCTAGGATCAAAATCTTAGTCTGATGAATCTTTCTCCTAAGATACCAAAAAAACAAGACCTAGTCTGATGAATCTTTCTCCTAAGATACCAAAAAGAAAAGACCTAGTCTGATGAACCTTCTCCTAGGATCAAAATCTTAGTCTGACGAATTTTTCTCCTAAGATAGAGACCTAGTCTAACGAACCTTCTCCTAGGATCAAAATCTTAGTCTGATGAATCTTTCTCCTAAGATAATAAAAAGAAAAGACCTAGTTCTGACGAACCTTCTCCTAGGATCAAAATCTTAGTCTGATGAATCTTTCTCCTAAGATACCAAAAAAGAAAAGACCTAGTCTGATGAACCTTCTCCTAGGATCAAAATCTTAGTCTGACGAATTTTTCTCCTAAGATAGAGATCTAGTCTGACGAACCTTCTCCTAGGATCAAAATCTTAGTCTGATGAATCTTTCTCCTAAGATTCTCCTAAGATAGAGACCTAGTCTGACGAACCTTCTCCTAGGATCAAAATCTTAGTCTGATGAATCTTTCTCCTAAGATACCAAAAAACAAGACCTAGTCTGATGAACCTTCTCCTAGGATCAAAATCTTAGTCTGACGAATTTTTCTCCTAAGATAGAGACCTAGTCTGACGAACCTTCTCCTAGGATCAAAATCTTAGTCTGATGAATCTTTCTCCTAAGATACCAAAAAAACAAGACCTAGTCTGATGAATCTTTCTCCTAAGATACCAAAAAGAAAAGACCTAGTCTGATGAACCTTCTCCTAGGATCAAAATCGTAGTCTGACGAATTTTTCTCCTAAGATAGAGACCTAGTCTGACGAACCTTCTCCTAGGATCCAAATCTTAGTCTGATGAATCTTTCTCCTAAGATACCAAAAAAAAAAAATGACCTAGTCTGATGAACTTTCTCCTAGGATCAAAATCTTAGTCTGACGAATTTTTCTCCTAAGATAGAGACCTAGCCTGATGAACCTTCTCCTAGGATCAAAATCTTAGTCTGATGAATCTTTCTCCTAAGATGCTAAAAAAAACGTTTTGAGAAAAAAAGAGTCATTTTCCTAAACCCAGGCGCCCACCTGTATAACGAGAGGAATACATTTCAGTCTTTTTCATTTCAAGTGTTGAAGCCAGACGCCCACCTGTATAACGAGAGGAATACATTTCAGTCTTTTTCATTTCAAGTGTTGAAGCCAGGCGCCCACCTGTATAACGAGAGGAATACATTTCAGTATTTGCATTTCATGTTCCAGGCGCCCACTTGTATAACGAGAGGAATACATTTCAGTATTTGCATTTCATGTTCCAGGCGCCCACCTGTATAACAAGAGGAATACATTTCAGTCTTTACATTTCAAGCATTGAAGGGAATACATTTCAGGTTATATTTTATTTTAGGAGACTCACTTCCTAAATTGAGATTTTACCCGTAGGAGATGCACATCCTAGTCTAGTCTTTAGTTCACTCTCAGCACTGCATCAGCAGTATCGGCGGGTTGCGATTTTGCTAATGACTCACAAACCTCCCTAGTGCAATCTGGGTTAGGAAATTTCATTTGTGTTGTTTGTTTTGGTTGTCAGGAGCCTGCCTGTAGAGCGGAGGTTGTTATATGTCAAAGATTGAAGAAGTTTGGGGTCCGCCTGTAGAACAGCGGAACATCGTTCAAAGTCAAGCCGTAACCCATTGGAAGGCAGAAGGCTACAACAAAAATCCCCAGCACTCAATCCAAGATAGAAGCAACAAGAAGCTCGCCCCAAGAATGCGAGTCAACAGTCTGAGAGGGTCAACAAAAGCTAGTCACAAAAAAAAAAAAAAAAAAAAGAAAAATGAATGAATCCAAAGCACGAAAGTGGAGAACAAATGTGATCTGCTCAAGAACTAGCGCCTACAACTAGCAAGTATCAAGGTTCAAATCCAAAGTCTGTATGAAGCACCATTCAAAACTCAAGATCAAGTTTCAGAAGACTTAGAGATAGGAATCCTTGTAACTAGTAGCTGATAGGTTTAGTTAGTCTTTTTCAGTTATCATTTTTGATGTAATGACAGGACCACGGACCGGAACCTCAACGGAACGGAACCTTGATCGGCTCTCCACCTCGGTACACTCCACCATCTCTCTCATTCCCGAACTACACGTGGCCTGATTCCTGTATAACCAAGGATATGTAGGCAGCTCAGATACCAGGGCTCGGTCACATTCCCTCCCTTTCCTTAGTGTAGTCCGTCCAAGTAATGGTCGGGTCAATAACATGTCTAGTCGTTCTTTGTCGTAAAACTCTTCGTGTTTCCAGTCAAAGAGGGGCAGCTGTAGACACCGGATTTTTGACCCTCCCCGAGAATTTTCACATTTTTAGCGTGAATATGTGAAATTGGGTCTAGTATAGCTATTTTAACCATTTTTACTTTATTTCGTTGCAAAAAGGAAAAAATCACAAAAAATACATATATAAATTTTAGTTTATGTATTTCTCATAAACTTGAAAAAATACAAAAATTGTACTTTATTTTGGTACTTTATATAAATTCGAAAATTACAAAAAAATATAATTAATGTTTCGTAGTCATTTTAATTTTGAAAAAAATACAAAAAATATTACTTTATATTTTGTCTTTATTAAAAAACGAAAATTACAAAATAGTTTTATTAATATTTTGTAGCTATTTTAATCTCGAAAATATTAAGAAAATAATAATATAGTTTTGTTTTAAATAATTAGTCTTATTTTAGTAGCTATTTTGCTTACATAATTAGTTAAGCAACGTCGTGTTCTTATTCTCGGATCCGGGCAAAAGAATAATATTCGGGTTCAAACTACCCGCTTTTAGGTCTAATTTTCGGACATAGCCCATAATAATCCGAGTCCGCCACACGTGGGGAACACGGACGGAATCCCATACACGGGGAACCCCACCACGCGTGGGGGACACAAGTCTCGAACCCCACCACGCGTGGGGCTCATTTTTCTGGGCAAAACCATTACAAATGCACGGACAAAAGTTTTGGGACGGGTGGACTTTGAAAATTTGGACAGACTGTGGAAAATTTTTGAAAGCTTGGGACTGTTCATTCATCTTCTCCAAAAGGAGAAGAACAAAAACCCTAGTGAAACCCACCTCCGACCAGCCTCACCAGTCGACGACCACGACCAACAACGACCCAAGTACCACCTCCGTCGACACCACCCAAACCAGTCGCACCTCTCCCCGACGCCGGAATCACCGCCCAAACCAGTCCGGCAACAGCCTCACGACCTGCGAAAACCCTTCGCCAACCCACGTCCAAACACCATAGCCCCCGGGAAACCACCTGCGTCCAGCACCACCACCAAAACCAACCAGTCCGACACCCCCTCGACCTTACTGTCATCGCCACCACCCAAACACCATGTCTGAAAACCACCCTCAACCCTAACCCAAAACCACCGTGAAACCCACCACTACTGTCGCGTCCCCAGCAGTGAACGAAACCAGCTCCCTCCGTCGACCGCCTGCTGAACCAACAACGCCATGAACGACCACTCCTCCTTCTTCTAGCTCCATTAAACCAGTCGACAACCAATCAACCAAACCCAGCTCGCCTCCTTCCCCAGCGACGAACCAGCGCGCTATGCCAAGCGATTATCCAATCGCCACTCGCATGTCTAGTTGCTGCGTTGCTGTGTCGTTGTGCAGCTCAGCCGTTGCTTCAGTCCGGTGAGGTTGTTTTTGCTCGTCGAGGTCCGGTACGTCGAGGTTGTTGTCCGAGGCGTCAAGGTCCGCCTACGGTTCGTCGCGTTTCAAGGATAACGCTGCCTCGCGGTTAGTTTTTGTTTTCCAGATTTGTTTGAGGCATTGTTGGCATTTTCCCTCGTTGCTTCAGTAGACTTTTAGTTGTTCCCTGCTCATATGTATATGGTTATTCACTTGTTTTGTTTTATATGAGCATATGGTTGAGATTCTGGCAAAAGGTGCATAATTATGCCTAGTTTTCTTTTTGTTGTTGTTTTGTTTAAGTTTTGTTTCTATTACTTGTATTATTAGGGAACATTGAAGTTAGGTTATAGATTTATTTTTACGCGATTTTGCTCAATAGACATAGTCTAGTGCCATGCTCTTAGGAGTTGCGTAAATATGGGCTTAAACCGTTGGTAGGAGTAATCCTTTGAAATCAGAATCCTAAGTGTGTCATTTTAGCAAATTCTATGTTCATCGCAAAGTAGCAAAAAACGTAGTTATTCTAGCCTTGTCCTTTTTCAAAAAAAAAAAAAGAAAAATAAATAAATCAATAAAATGAGACGGGCTTCGAAAAAATGCACAAGCTGCGGGGCCCTCTAAATGTATGTATTAAAATAATTAGACTTCGGGACATGCCGTTTAGCGAATTTTTACGGCCTTCCACAAAATAACAACACGCTAGCTGCTTTAGGCGCGCCTTTAATAATTTATTATCCCTAACTCGGGTGCACATTTATGTGACCCAAATCCAAATCTCAGCGAAGTTGAAATGTGTCTCTAAATCGCGAGTACATTGATTGTAACGTGGTTCGAGATGCATGTCCACGACGTTGCAAATTTCTTTTAAAAAATAAGAATGAGATGAGCCTCGCCGAATAAAAATACAAATTGCGGGGCCCTCAGTAAATACTTGTTTTAAAATTACTTGGAATTCAGGAGGGTCGTCTAGCGAAGTTCACGGCCTTCCCAAAATAATAACACGATAGTCTCTTTAGGCGCGTGTTTAATAATCTACTTTCTTAAACTTGGGTGTGCATTTCATGCGACCCAATCAAATAAAATATGTTCCGGATTGTGGGTGCATTTCATGTGTCGCAGTCCAAGGACATGTTTTAAGCGATGTTCACATTCTTTAAAAATCACAATAAAAGCGGTCAAGAGTAAAATTTGCACATAAGTTCATATTGTATAAAATCAGATAATCAAGCCGAATATAACAGTTGAGCGACCGTGCTAGAACCATGGAACTCGGGAATGCCTAACATCTTCTCCCGGGTTAACAGAATTCCTTATCCGGATTTCTGGTACGCAGACTGTAATATGGAGTCATTCGTTTCCTCGATTCGGGATTAAAATTGGTGACTTGGGACACCCTAAATCTCCCAAGTGGCGACTCTGAAATAAATAAGCAAATCCCGTTTCGATTGTCCTTTAATTGGAAAAAACTCCCTTGCACCCTCTCGGGTATGTAAAAAGGAGGTGTGACATATACTACTTGCAATTTAAGCCCGTTGTTAGCTTAGGGAAGCATGTCTAATTGACTTAATTGCTTTACTTGTTCAAACTACCTTATTTGGATTATGTGCAGTATGCTAGGCTAGAAATACCAGTTTTACCTTGGTATGAAATATGAATTGAATTGTGTATTCTTCGTGTTGTTGCTGTGTGTTTACTTTGGGACTACGGGACAATATCCCGGTAGATCCCCCTGCATGTTTACTTTGAGACTACATATCGGTATTCCGGGAGATCCCCCTGCACTTTTATATTGGAACTACGGGACTGCACCCGGTAGATTTCCCCTGTACTAAGTATTTACATTTGGAACTACGGATCGGCATTCAGGGAGATCCCCGCGCATTATGAGTTGGACTACGGGACGGTATCCTAGAAGTTCCACCGGATATATATATTTGGGACTATAGGATGGTATCCTGAGAGATTCTTAGTTGTTATCTCTGTGTCGAGCTGTATACCTTCTGTGATTATTTTGTCTCTATGGTAGCTGTTGCTATTCTTTCTCTCCTATGTTACTTCTTACTATTGCACCTAATAATGCCATCTTATTGTACATTGTTATACCTTGTATTTATTTTAACCTCAGTAGGGCCCTAACCTTGCTCGTCACTACCCGACCGAGGATATGCTTGGCACTTACTGAGTACCGCTGTGGTATACTCATGCCCTTTCTGCGCATGTTTTTCATGTGTAGATCCAGGTACTTCCACTCAGTCTTATCATCCTTGAGGCAAAGCGCTTTTGTAGAGACTTCGAGGTATATCTGCCATATCCGCACACCGAGGAGTCCCTTTCTATTTTATGTACTAGTATAGCCCTTCTGTATTTTTCCTTTGATAGACATTCCTGAAGTTAGAGCTTTTTATGTATCTCTTAGCTTGTGCTTCATGGGGTTCCGGATTTTAGGAGTGTCGGGTTGGGATTCCTGTACTGTTATATGACAGGTGGCATCTTAAACACTGTTTCATTTTGTTATCTCGGTTTTTTGATTATTTTCTTTCTGCAATTATTCTTTTTCTACATTTGTTAGGCTTACCTAGTTGTAGAGACTAGGTGCCATTACGATAGTTCACGGAGGGCGAACTGGGGTCATGACAAGTTGGTTCTAGCTTCATAGGAGTTATGAATCACAAGCCAGTTTGTTAGAGTCTCGCGGATCGGTACGGAGATGTCTGTACTTATCTACGAGAGGCTATGTAACTGTTAGGAAAATTCCACTTCATTTAATTTCCTGGCCGTGCGAGATTTTGATATCACAATTCTAAACTTCTATCTTCTATTCTATCACAGATGGTAAGAACACGTGCTACTAGAGAGGATCAGGCACCCGCACCCCCTATTGGAGCCGTTAGAGGCCCGGGCCGGGGTAGAGGCCAAGGACACGCACGCAGTGCAGCTAGAGCACCAGCGCAAGCTGCCACCGAGGTGCCACCAGCAGTTCCAGCGGAGTCCAGGCACCTGATACGCCTATTGCTACTACTACTCCAGCACTCTAGGAGACTCTTGCACAGTTCATGAGCATGTACACCACTCTGGCTCAGGCAGGGTTGCTTCCCCTTGCTGCAGCCACATCTCAGGCCGGGAGAGGAGCACAGACTCCTGCCGCCCGCATTCCTGAGCAGCGAGTGCATGTTGATGAGGTCCTAGAGATTATACCTGTACAACCTGCAGTCCCAGATTAGCCCGAGGACAGGGCAGCGGTTTCCGAGGATGGGCAGCTGAGGTTTGAGAGGTTCAAGAAGTACAAGCCTCATATATTCAGTGGTCTAGCATCAGATGATGCTCTGGGATTTCTAGATGAGTGCCACCGTATTCTCCGTACCATGGGTATATTAGGGTCGAGCGGGGTTTCCTTCACCACTTTCCAGCTTCAAGGAGCCGCCTATGAGTGGTGGCGCACCTATAAGTTATCCAGTCCAGATAAGGCTACTTTCCTGGCTTGGACTCAGGTTTTAGATATGTTCCTAAGAGAGTATGTTCCTCAGAGCCTCAGGGATGCATGGCGCATAGAGTTTGAGCATTTGCGCCAGGGTACTATGACTATCTCGGAGTATGCTATCCATTACACTAGCTTGGCTTGACATGCCCCAGCCTTGGTTTCTACTGTTCGCGAGAAGGTTAGCTGGTTTATTGAGGGGCTTATTCCCAGCATCAGGTCTAGCATGGCTCGTGAATTGTTGATGGATATTTCTTATTAGCAAGTGCTGAGCATTGCTAGGAGAACTGATGGTATGCATGCTAGGGATACAGAAGAGAAGGAGTCCAAGAGGTCTCGAGAATCGGGCCATTATTCTGGTGCCCATGCCCCAGCTGCAGGTCGTCATGGTAGGGGTTGTATGAGTCGCCCTGTTCATTTAGCTCTTCCAGCAACTAGTGGTATTCTAGCTCCTCCTAGGCCTTAGGAGCCTTATTATGCACCTCTAGTATCTAGTGCGCCTCCTGCGCGGGGTGCTTTCAGCGGTCAGTCCAGCAGACCTGGCCTGAGCCAGTCATAGCTGCCACATCCTCCTAGAGCTTATTTTGAGTGTGGTGACACATGCCATATGGTGAGGGATTGCCCCAGAATTAGGAGGGGTGCACCTCCACAGACTTCTCAGCCACAGCGTGCCCCGCAGAGTTCTCAGGCTATGGTTACAGCTCTAGTTGCTACTCCACCGGCTCAACCAACTAGAGGTGGAGGCCGGGGAGGTAGAGGTTGCCCTAGAGGGGGAGGCCAAGCCAGATACTATGCCCTTCCTTCCCGTACTGAGGCTGTCACCTTCGATTCTGTCATCACAAGTATTGTCCTGGGTTGTCATAGAGTTGCATCGGTTTAATTCGATCCAAGCTCCACCTATTCTTATGTGTCTTCTTATTTTGCTCCGCATTTGGGTGTATCTAGGGATTTTTTGAGTTTCCATATTTATGTTTCTACTCCTGTAGGAGATTCTCTTATTGTGGGTCATGTTTATCGGTCGTGTGTGGTTGCTCTTAGTGGTTTTGAAACCAGAGCCAATTTATTATTGCTCAGCATGGTAGATTTTGATGTTATCTTGGGCATGGACTGGTTGTCGCCCCATTATGTTATTCTTGATTGTCACACCAAAATTGTGACACTGGCTATGCCAGGTATACCGCGAGTAGAGTGGAAGGTTACCTTAGATCATACTTCTAGTAGAGTTATTTCTTTCCTTAAGGCTCAACGTATGGTTGAGAAGGGGTGTGACGTGTATCTAGCTTATGTGAGAGATGTCAATATTGATACCCTTACAGTTGATTAGTCCTAGTAGTACGAGAGTTTCCTGATATGTTTCCAGCTGATCTTCCGGGCATGCCGCCTGATAGAGATATTGATTTTGGCATTGATCTGTTGCCGGGCACTCAGCCCATTTCTATTCCTATCGTATGGCCCCTCCTAAGTTGTAGGAGTTGAAGGATCAGTTACAGGAATTGCTTGATAAGGGTTTCATTCGGCCCAGTGTATCACCTAGGGGTGCTCCTGTCTTGTTTGTGAAGAAAAAGGATGGTTCTATGCGTATGTGTATTGATTATTGCCAGTTGAACAAAGTTACAGTGAAGAACTGTTATCCTTTGCCTCGTATTGATAATCTGTTTGACCAGCTTCAGGGTGCACGAGTGTTTTCTAAGATTGACTTGCGCTCAGGTTACTATCAGTTGAAGATTCGGGAGCCAAATATCCCAAAGACTGCTTTCAGGACTCGGTATGGTCATTACAAGTTCCTTGTTATGTCATTTGGGCTGACCAATGCCCTAGCAACCTTTATGCATTTGATGCATAGTTTGTTCCGGCCATATCTTGACTCGTTCGTCATTGTTTTTATTGATGATATTTTGGTGTATTCCTAGAGTTGGGAAGATCATGAGCAGCAACTGAGGACTGTGTTTCAGACTTTGAGGGAAAAGAAGTTATATGCAAAGTTCTCAAAATGTGAGTTTTGGTTGGATTCCGTGGCATTCTTAGGCCACGTGGTATCGAGTGAGGGTATTCAGGAGGATCCAAAGAAAGTGGAGGCAGTGCAGAGTTGGCCTAGACCATCCTCAGCTATAGAGATCGCAATTTTCTTGGCTTGGGGGGGTTACTACCATCGTTTTGTTGAGGGGTTTTCATCGATTGTAGCCCCTATGACCAGACTGACCCAGAAGGGTGCTCCGTTCCAGTGGACGAAAGAGTGTGAAGCGAGCTTTCATAAGCTCAAGATAGCTTTGACTACAGCCCCAATTTTGATATTGCCTACAGATTCGGGGTTTTATACTATCTATTGTGATGCCTCGAGGATTGGCCTTGGAGCAGTATTGATGTAGGATGGTAGGGTGATTGCCTATGCGTCCAGACGATTGAAGGTACATAAGAAGAATTATCTTGTCCATGATATCGAGTTAGCTGCTATTGTTCACGCCTTGAAGATCTAGCATCATTATTTGTACGGTGTGCCTTGTAAGATTTATACTGATCACCGGAGTTTCCAGTATCTATTCAAGCAGAAAGATCTTAATTTGCATCAGAGGAGGTGGTTAGAGCTGTTGAAGGACATGATATCACTATTTTGTATCACCCGGGCAAGGCCAATATGGTGGCCAATTCTTTGAGTCGCCGGGCAGAGAGTTTGGGGAGTTTGACTTATTTACCAGCAGCGGAGAGACCCATAGCAATGGCTGTTCAGGCCTTAGCCAACCAACTTGTGAGATTGGATCTTTCGGAGCCTAGTCGGGTTCTAGCTTGCGTGGTTTCTCGGTCTTCCTTATTTGATCGTATCAGGGGCTGTCAGTTTGATGACCTTCATTTGCTTGTCCTCAAGGATAAGGTTCAGGACGGGGATGCCAGAGATATGACTATTGGTGATGACGGGGTATTGAGGATGTAGGGTCGGATATGTGTACCCAATGTTGATGGGCTTTGGGAGTTGATTTTAGAGGAGGCCCACAGTTCACGGTATTCAATTCATCCGGGTGCCACAAAGATGTACCAGGATTTAAGGCTGCACTATTGGTGGAGGCGGATGAAGAAATATATAGTTGGGTTTGTAGCTCGATGCCCCAATTGTCGGCAGGTGAAGTCTGAGCACCAGAGACCGGGTGGGTTACTTCAGCATATAGAGATTCCGGAGTGGAAGCGCGAGGGGATCACCATGGACTTTGTAGTTAGGCTCCCACGGACTTTGAGGAAGTTCGATGCCATTTGGGTGATTGTGGATCGGCTGATTAAGTCCGCGTATTTCATTCCTGTGTGTACTACCTATTCTTCGAAGCGTCTGGCGGAGATTTATATCCGGGAGATTGTTCGTTTGCATGGTATTCCAGTTTCCTTCATTTCAGATAGAGGTACTCAATTCACATCACGGTTTTGGAAGGCCGTACAACATGAGTTGGGTACTCAGGTGGAGTTGAGTACAACATTTCACCCTCAGAAAGACGGACAGTCCGAGTGCACTATTCAGATTCTTAAGGATATGGTCCGTGCGTGTGTGATTGAGTTTGGAGGGTCTTGGGATCAAATCTTTCCATTGGCAGAGTTTTCCTACAACAACAACTACTAGTCCAGCATTCAGATGGCACCATATGAGGCTTTATATGGTAGGCGGTGTAGATCCTTGGTGGGTTTGTTTGAGCCGGGTGAGGCTAGATTATTGGGCACAGACTTGGTTCAGGATGCTTTGGAGAAGGTTAAGGTGATTCGGGATAGACTCCGTACAACCTAGTCTATATAGAAGGGTTACGCGGACCGGAAGGTTCGTGATGTTTTCTATATGGTTGGAGAGCGGGTTCTGCTTTGGGTTTCGCCTATGAAGGGCATTATGATATTTGGGAAGAAAGGGAAGTTGAGTATGAGGTTTATTGGTCCTTTTGAGATATTGCAGTGTGTTGGGGAGGTTGCTTATAAGCTTGCCTTACCTCCTAGCTTGGCAGGAGTTCATCCAGTATTTCATGTTTCGATGCTCTAGAGGTATCACGGTGATCCATCGCACGTGTTGGATTTCAGTTCAGTTCAGTTGGATAAGGATTTAGCTTATGTTGAGGAGCCAGTGGAAATATTGGACAGGCAGGTTTGAAAGCTGAGGTCAAAGAACATTGCATTAGTAAAGGTTCAGTGTCGGGTTTAGTCGGTCGAGGAGGCGACCTGGGAGACCAAGCATGATATGCACAGCCGTTACCCTCATCTTTTCACTACTTCAGGTATGTCTCTATACTCGTTCGAGGATGAACGAATGTTTAAGTGTAGGAGGATGTAATGACCTGGCCGGTCATTTTAAGAATTAACGCCCCGATCCCCTATTAACTACTTACCTTGTGTTTGTTTCTGCTATTTTGATTCGCCGGGATGTTTGGTTTTGAGTTTCGGAGTGTTTTGAGACACTTAGTCCCTAAATGAGAGCTTAAGCTTTAGAATTTGGACCGTAGTTGGAGCAATGTAAAGACGGCCTCAGAATGGAATTTCGTCGGTTCCGTTAGCTTCGTTGGGTGGCTTAGGGGCGTGTTCGGATTGTGTTTTGGAGGTCCGTAGCTTATTTAGGCTTGAAATGCCGAAAGTTGAATTTTTGAAGTTTCCGGTTCGATAGTGAGATTTTGATATCAGGTCGGAATGGAATTTCGAAAGTTGGAGTAGCTCCGTTGTGTTGAATGTGACGTGCTTGCAAAATTTCAGGTCATTCGGGCGAGGTTTGATAGACTTTTCAATCGAAAGCATAATTTGAGAGTTTTTGGAGTTCTTAGGCTTGAATCTGATGTTAAATTGGTGTTTTAATGTTGTTTTTAGCGTTTCGAAGATTGGAACAAGTTTGAATGATGTTTTAGGATTGGTTGGCATGTTTGGTTGAGGTCCTGGGGGCCTCGGTGTGTTTCAGATGCTCAACGACCCATTTTTGGAACTTAGAGAATTGCAAAAAAAAAACAACAGTTAGTTCTGGTTTCCTTCTTCGCGTTCACGAAGAGGAGCTGGGGCTGGTGAAGGCTTAATGCTTCGCATTCGCGAAGGTATTCCCGCATTCGCGAGGTTGTAGGGTCTTATACCTACGCATTCGCGAAGAAGGAAAAGGGAATATGGACATCGTGTCGCGGCTTGGACATCGCGTTCGCGAAAGAGGAAGACTTGCCAGTGGATTTTTGTGCATCGCGTTCCCGACTGGTTTCTCGCGTTCGCGAAGTAGAATGCGTCTGGGCATAACTTAAATTTCAAAATTTAGGGTTTTGAGTTCATATCACTTAATTGAATTGGGAGCTCGGTAGGAGATGGATTTTGGAGAGATTTTCAGAGGGAGTTTATGGGTAATGATTCTTAACTCCTTTTTGCTTATAACCCATTAATCTAAATATGAATTCATCATCTAATTTCGGATTTGGGGTGAGAAATTGGGGAAAAATTTGGAAAAGTTCATAGACCTAATTTACAAGTTTTGATTGGGGATTTGACATTGAATTTGGATAATTTTGTTATGGTTGGACTCGTGTGTGAATGAGGGTTCATAATCCGTAACTTTTACCCGATTCCAAGACGTAGGTCTGGGGGAATTTTGGTTATTTTACCTAATTTTTCGTATTAGCTTAGAATTATGGAATAAGTTACTTGACGTTATATTTACATTATGCAATTGAATTGAATAGATTTGGGCCATTTGGAGTTGAGTACTCATGGCAAGAACGTGGTCTCGGGTTGATTTTGAGCCGGTTCGAGGTAAGTGGCTTGCCGAATCTTGTGTAGGGGAAACTCCCCTTAGGATTTGGTATTATTGATATTTGAAATGCCTTGTACGTGAGGTGACGAGTGCGTACTTGTGCTAATTGTTGAAAATCCAGTTTTCATTAAGTAATTATAATTGTGTTTCTTCTCCTGTTTATACTACTTGCAATTTAAGCCTGTTGTTAGCTTAGGGAAGCTTGTTTAATTGACTTAATTGCTTTACTTTCTCAAACTACTTTATTTGGATTATGTGCAGTATGCTAGGCTAGAAATACCTGTTTTACCTTGGTATGGAATTTGAATTGAATTGTGTATTTTTCGTATTGTTGTTGTGTGTTTACTTTGGGACTATGGGAAGGTATCTTAAGAGTTCCCTGCATGTTTACTTTAGGACTATGGATCGGTATTCCGGGAGATCCCCCTGCAATTTTATATTGGAACTACGGGACTGCACCCGGTAGATTCCCCCTGTACTAAGTATTTACATTTGGGACTACAGATCGGTATTCCGGGAAATCCCCACGCATTATGAGTTGGACTACGGAATGGTATCCCGAGAGATCCACCAGATATTTATATTTGGGACTACAGGATGGTATCCTGGGAGATTCCCGATTGTTATCTCTATATCGAGCTGCATACCTTCTGTGATTAATTTGTCTCTATGGTAGCTGTTGTTGTTCTTTCTCTCCTGTGTTACTTCTTACTATTGCACTTAATTATGCCATTTTATTCTACACTGTTATACCTTGTATTTCATTTAACTTCAGTAGGGCCCTGACCATCCTCGTCACTACCCGACCAAGGTTATGCTTGGCACTTACCGAGTACCGCTGTGGTGTACTCATGCCCTTTCTGCGCATGTTTTTTCTTGTGCAGATCCAAGTACTTCTACTCAGTCTTATAATCCTTGAGGCGAGGCGCTTTTGTAGAGACTTTGGGGTATATCTGCCGCGTCCGTAGACCGAGGAATCCGTTTCTATTTTCTATACTAGTACAACCCTTCTGTATTTTCCCTTTGATAGACATTCCTGGAGTTAGAGCTTTTTATGTATCTCTTAGCTTGTGATTCATGGTGTTTCAGATTTTAGGAGTGTCAGGTTGGGATTCTTGTACTGTTATATGCCAGACGGCATCTTAAACATTGTTTTATTTTGTTATCTCGGTTTTTTGATTATTTTCTTTTCTCAATTATTCTTTTTCCGCATTTGCTAGGCTTACCTAGTTGTAGAGACTAGGTACCGTCACGATAGTTCACGGACGGCAAACTAGGGTCGTGATATTAATACACAATTTAACATCCAAATCTACTCCAGATGAGCTCAAATTTGAAACATAAGTTTCAACTATCATAAAGAACGAACTCTAATTTTTAATTTGTTAAAACATCAGCAAATCTAATAAACTCATCTTGCAACAATGGCGATTTAATAATGTTTTCAAGTCTAATTTTTAATTTGTTAAAACAACAATAAATCTAATAAACTCATCTTGCAACAATGGTGATTTAATAATGTTTTCAAGCTTTTCTAATGATACCGTTTGATTTAAAACTCACTTTTTATATTTAAAATTCAAGACTCACTTCTTCAAAGCATTATACTTCATTGGTATAAATTCAAAACCACTATTGTAAAACAACTAAGAAGAAGGAGGAGTAGGAAAAGCATAGAAGGAACAACTTGTCTAAAGTTACCTGTACTTTGTGTACCAGTTAAACTTTTTGAAAAAAGTGAGTACAAATTAAATAAGAGTGACAAATTAGAGTGCCTCGTGAAATATTTACTAGTTGGAGTAGAAAAGACGAGGGGTCACAATTGGGAATCAAAATAAGAGATAAAAGAGATTTTTCTGAATTTACGAGAAGACCTCCATTATAGTGGAATAGATATGATTCATCCATTTCGAATTAGTTAGAATCCTAATGTTGCTACTGAACATCAAGTGAAAAATAAAAAAAATAAATAAAAAAAGAAGTAAAATTCACAAGAAGTACAAGAAAAGAAAAATAGAAATCACAAGTAGAGGGGAATACTATCCTTTCTCGTCATTTTTTATTGCGTCTGAAGAAATTTAAATATGAATAAATTAAACTTTAAATAGCTACAACTAAAAATAGATTAATATATATTCTTTTGGAAGATTATGTTAATAATTTTTCCAAATATGAAAGAAACATTATTGATTAAACTATCTAGACATAATTATTATACATAGACAAAGAGTCTGGAACCTAAATAATAACTATTTGGTCTCAAGAGATCAAAATAGGAGAAAAAAAAGATGAGTACTAATTTATATATAATTCTTACTTTACATGTGCTATATCTTAACGAGCAATTACCTCGTTAAAGTATAACACATTTAATACATACGTTATACTGAATATTATGACTTTCGTGATGATTAACAGTATAATGCATGTAATACATGTGTTATATGTACAACAGTCACGTGCCTAAGGAATTTATAGCTGCTTACTTAAGGACGAATGTTCATTCTTGAAAAAATTATTCTTGAGTGAATTTGAACTAATTTGCCTTTCTTCAACATCCTTGATTCGGTGCAAGTTGTAGAAGTTGAAAGTTCATTAGTTCATTAGACTTGAATTGAGATGCGATTAGCGGTTTTGATGTTGTTTGCTATGATTTGAGGCTTAAAAAAGGTCCGTGTTATGTTATGAAACTTGTTGGTATATTTGGACGGGGTCTCGGGGGACTCAGATGGGCGACATGTCATTATTTTATGTTTTGAACTGCTGGTTATGATATCTAATGTTATTCATCGCGGTCACGATAAAGAAATCGCGTTCGCGTAGAGATTTCTGTGGAGGCAAGCACTTTTGTTCTTCGTAGTTGCGAAGAGGCGGATGCGTTCACGAAGCTTGGAGTGATATAAGTGGCTATTATACGAAGCAATACAAGTGTCTATTGTGTTATTGTCTGGGTGGAGTGATAAGAGTGGCTACTATGGTGTTGTCAATACAAAGAGATAAAGGTGGTGATATCAAGGATGATATGCGATGACTTGGGGGCATAATGTTGATGATATTCATGTGATGGTGTGAATTGCTTGGTGCATGTCATGCACCTTACGTGAGTTGTTGTATTGCTTCCACTGAGCTACTCGATGTCTTGAATATTTCTTGTTATCTTGCATTGTATTAGTACACTCGCACAAGCATACACCGTAGCGTGCTACTTATACCAATTCAGAAGTATGAAACTTGACATTTATTGTTGTTGCACATGTATTCTTGTATTATCTACTTCGACTGTGATATTGAGCATGTGACTATGTCGAGAGGATTGTGATATTGAGCCTTTGACCATGCCGGGCAGATTGTGATATTAGGCATGTGCCCACGTCGCGCGAACTGTGATAATGAGCCATGATAATGTGGGCACGAGGTGTCGTGAACATATGATTTGTGGTTTTTGACTCGTGACTTGTGATTATGAGGCAAGGTATCTCGGAGTAATGTTGTTGTGAAACTTATGTTAAAACGATTTGATTAGTTGGTTGCCATTGTTTTTACTGGTGCTTTAATAGTGTTTGATTACTTTACCGTTTATATCACATGTTTATTCCATGTTGACATTTACCGATTCTTGCTTTCATTATTAGTTTTATACTTATATACTACACAGGTTATTATGACTAGTAGGTGTCTTGACTTGTACCTCATTTTTACTCCACCTAGGTTAGTCTTGATACTTACTGGGTACCGCCGTAGTGTACTCATATTACACTTCTGAATATTTTTGTGAAGATTCAGGTATTGGAGATAGCAGACTAAGGAAGAGTTAGCTTCTTGATCGTGAGGATTCAAGGTAGAGCTGCTTGGTCGTTGCAGTCCCTTAGAGTCCTTTTCCTTTTGATTGTATTGTTAATTCGATATCCGAACAGTATTATATTTTGTTTGAAGATATTTCTATGTATTTAACTAGAGTTCGTGCATCTGTATTACCTAGTCTTTGAAGGTTGTTGTGATTATTATCGCGTAGTCTTGTTTCACCTTTGTTTCAGTATTTAAATTAAATTCCATTTTAAAATATTATTGTTAAACTGACTTAATTGTTGTAAGTAATCGGCTTACCTAGTCATAGAGACTAGGTACTATCAAAACACCTAAGGTGGAATTTTGGGTCATGAAAAGTTGGTATCGAATCTCTAGGTTCATAGGTTCTACAAGTCATGAGCGGGTTTAGTTGAGTCTTGTGAATTGGTACGGATACGTGTACTTATCTTCGCGAGGCTACAGAACTACACGAAAAATTCTACTTCTTTCATTCCCGTTGTACGAATTTGTTGATTTTGAAGTTTGAGCCTTTGTATCTCCATTCTCTCACAGATGGTGCGGGCACGTACTACTGGATCATTCGAGCAGACACCTGCACCCCTGCTAGTAGCTCTAGTTGGGGGAAAGGCACTGGAGGCGCCTGTTGTTACCCCTGGTCTTCAGGAGACTTTAGCGCAGTTCATGAGCATGTTTGGTACATTGTCTCTGGTACTTCACAGACTGAGGGAGGAGCTCAGACTCCGCCGCCCCTACTCCTGAGTAGTAGGCTCATGGTGGTCCTACTCTAGGTGTGGTGCCAGTATAGCCTATTATCGCAGTTCAGCCTGAGGTTAGGCCAGAGGCATCTAAGGAGGAACAATGGAGACTTGAGAGGTTCAAGAAGTATCACCCTCATACTTATAGCGGAAAAATAACTGAGGATGCGCAGGTTTTTTTAGAAAAGTGTCACCGTATTCTCTGTACCATGGTATTGTGGAGGCGAGTGGAATTGCTTTTACTATATTTTTGCTATCATGAGCAACGTATCAGTGATGGCAGGCTTATGAAGAGGGTAGGCCAGCTGATGCAGCACCACTAACCTGGACTCATCTTTCATAGATGTTTTGGGGGGAGTTTGTTCCCCAGACCCTCCGGGATACGCCACATAGAGTTCGAGCAGCTACGTCAAGGTGCTATGACGGTGTTGTAGTATGCCATCAAGTTTAGTGATTTATCCCATTATACACCTACTTTGGTTCCTACAGTCAGAGAGCAAGTGTGCAGATTTATCGAGGGCCTCAGTTATGGTCTTAGATTAGACATGTCTCCGGAGTTGTAGGCTAATACTCTATTTCAGCAGGTTGTAGAGATTGTTATGAGGTTAGATAATATTTAGGATGATGATATGGAGGATAAGGAGGCCAAGAGGTCTCGAGGTTATGGAAGATTTAGTGGATTTTACTATTCGGCTATGACCCATCACAGTGGAGGCTTAGGCAGTTGGCCAGCCCAGTACGCACTTTAGACTACTTATGGTGCTCCATCTAGTCAGGGACCTAAGAGTACTCTTATGGGGTAGTCTTCTTTTAGTGCAGCACGGGGTTCCTACATAGGTAATTCTAGTTATCCGGCATAGACTCAGTACTACCAACCACACTCGCGAAGCGGTTGTTATAAGTGTGGCGATACTAGGCACATCATGAGAAATTGTCCCAGACTCGGGAGAAGTGAATTTTATCAGGGCACTCAGGCTATTGGCTCCATTCTAGTTGCTACTCCACCTACACAGCTAGCTAAAGGTGGAGGACGGGCAAGTAGAGGGCGTCCTAGAGGAGGAGGATGCTTTCCCTAGTAGGGCTGAGGCCTCTACACTAGATGATGTCACTACATGTATGGTTTCGACATGTCTGGGTGAGTTTCGTGATTTTCTTACTCTGCTAATGTGTTTACCTCTGTTGAGTGATTCTATAGTGGTAGCCCATGTCTATAGTTTTGATTTGTGTCACGCCCCGAACCTGGAGAGGGGGAGAGGGGGGGGGGGCGAGACCGGCACCCGATGCCTCACATATCATTGCGTACCAACTTGCGACTAAGGGACTCTGAACATATGATTTCATTCTATGGATATGGGCCACATTGCAAGAAAACTGCGTATGATGACTAAATATCAATATAAAGCTGGGCCGACAAGGCCGTCATAATTACTACAGCTGACAAACGAACTAAATGCTGCACTAACTGACAGGATATATCTACAAGCCTCTACTGATGGATATACTGCGATCAGAATAGGGTCTCGACCTACTCATAACATATATACATATATACACGAGATGTACATAAAGCTCTAGACCCGACAACTCCGAAGGGCATGGAGCTTACCGATCAAGCTGAACAAGGGCAACACCTAATGAGGAGGTCTATCTATCTGTCTATCTGAACCTGTATCGCACGAAATGCAGCACCCCCAGAAAAGGGACCTCAGTACGAAATAATGTACCAAGTATGTAAGGCAATATACTGAAAGTTGAAATTAAACTGATAATATAATAACTGAAAGTAACTGGGGGTCAAAGATAATCTGAAGATATGCTCACCTGATGATACTGACTCAACTCTCTCAATATAGTAAGTAAAATAGTTGTCCGACCTTATAAGGCTCGGTATATGTATATATCTGCTCGGCCGTAGTATGCTCGCTCATAGGTGCTTGGCCATACTAGGCTCTGTATCTCGGCTATGCTAGGCTCGCTCATAGGTGCTCGGCCACAGTAGGCTCGGTATATAACTTACCATCTGATTAGAGGTTGCCCAATAGGGACCTGCCCATCGATTTTAACTCGATGGTAATGAAAATAGTGTAATACTGTATACATAGACTCTCTACTCTCTTGACTGGAAGAAGTAAATACTCAATTAAATATGAAGTCCCGATAAGGAAAATATTGTAACTTACAAAACTAGAAAAATATACGTAAATTCCGGGATATGAATTTTTCTTTATGACTCGTTATCAAACTCATGTAATTACGAGATAATGCAAAATGAATGAAGAGCTTAGGTTAACATACCTGGAGTAGGAAAAAATCCGTATGATATTCTTGGAAAAGGTTGTACCGTACTCCCTTAGAATTACAAAATGCTGTTGTTATTATGTAATGCAACTTCGTATGAATTTCTTTATAAATCTAAGAATTTCCGTCGGTATTGTAACGTAATGTCATATATGAATCTTCAAGAATTCCCTCCCTTCATTCCTTGTCTTTCCTTTCTATACATTTCTTTATAACAAAAGACTTTGATAACCTTTAAAGGTAAGATAGAGATGGCCAAAATTATCACTTTCTACGTGTAAAAATAGCCTAACATTTGTTGTCCATGTGCCTATTAGTTAGCTTGTGTAAAGGCAAGTCATTTAACGTCACTTCATATGCTTCCATGTGGGGGTTATTTGTCCCCACCTACAATTATTCACAAATCCTTAATTACATGGTTAATCTTTCATTAAACTAATAATTAACCAATTACCGACATAATTAAGAATTGTCTCAAATTATTTTAAATTCTACTTATTTTTAATACATTTTATACATCATACTATCATGGTCATATGGTACCTTTTATTGTACTAGTCCATAAATATCGAGTATTATTGCTCAGATCGTATTTTATCCCAACATGTCAAACTTGGACGGAAATTTATTTTTTTGAATTGCTTCCCCTCTCACATTCACGAATTTACTCATCACTTGTTTGAAATAGCATAATGCTTATAATCTCAAAATAATCCCATTCCCGAACTTATGTCAATTAACTTACAACGAAACTTTAACATACGAAAATGCGGGATGTAACATCTCATTTTTGAGCTTCCAAAAATTTATTTATGGCGTACTTTCACATACGAAAATATAGGGTGTAACAACAGTCCCCCCCCTTTGGAACATTTGACCTCGAATGTTGACTGATGCACTTATCATTTCCATAACTTATAGCTCTTGTGAATACCTTGATACTCTTATTGCCATTTAGGCAATTGTTCTGTGAATAAATCCAAAGGCCAGGGCATTCCCCCTTTTAGGCCTCTTTCTCACGCCACGACTTGTGGTCGGAATCCTTCCAATCTCATAACTGTTGCTACCTTCTTTCATGCAGCTTGTACGATTCTAACCTTGTAAGTGTGCCTATGTGACTCTTCTTTCCTTTTCCTCCAACCTTTAGCCAATCTCTAGGCCTTACTTTGTGAACATATACAAAGCTTGACAAAATGTCTCTCTGGGCATCTATAGGTATACTTAAGTTCTTCGCTCGGTACTTTGTTGAACTTACGAATATTGCTATGCTTTATTTCATAGATCCGTTTATCCATTCGTATGACTTTACTGCATCAATTTAGGTCATACTATACCATAACTCTTACTTCAATTTATCATTGCTGAGGTATGTTACCAAACTCCCAGTTACTTTTGTTTCTTATCCTTTAGGTATAAATCTCAGTCCTTTAATGCTTCTTCATTACCGTTCATCTTAAGAATGATGGCTTAATCTCATGTCATACTTTGTAACTTGTATCCTTCCATTGTTGATTCACCTCAATGTTAATCTACAATCCACCATTTGAAGACTTGAAACTTCTTACGTAATACATTGCCGCTAGGACCCACGTCTCATCGGGGATATTTAGAGTAATTAGGTTGATCCACATAGGGGTGATACTATACTTCCACAACTATATTTTATATCATCCCAATGTGACTCACCTTATATGGGTATTTTTGTCCCTTACAATTCATGAAATCCTCTTCAAGTCATTACTCAATCAAAGGCCCAAACGTCATCCGTTATCTATCACAATCACACCCTCATTCTACTACCAAGGCATCATTCCATCTCTTCTAAACGCTACTAATCTTAGACTCCTTTGAGTTCGTTCAGGCTATACTGAGCTTTCTATAACTTAGAGGAACCATCATCTCCCTTGTTTTCCTGGGGTTAATTCCGAGGACTTATATATTTCTTGTCACCTCCTCACTCGCACTTTCTTATCCTTACTCCTGTCTTCCTAAAACCTGTTGCTTTACCATACTTTTGCTTGTGACCGATTTCCTTATGCTTTTCTGGGACATCAAGCGAGATATCATATCGTCTCTAACTCTCCTTTTACTCTATAGTTAGACCTTTCAGTACTTAGAAACCATAGTCTGGAAAGTATGCCACTAACGATGCTGCTATCATTCCTAGATACTGAATCCACGTGCTTCTAGCCTTTTATCCGCAGTATGGACTATACACAACCTTCTACATTTGAGTATCTCGTATGTTGTTCCCCTTTTACCTTTTTTAGCTTAAAATCTTGCATCATATCTTCTATCTCTTTCATGACCTCCCTTTCACATAGGTACAATTCACGTTCACAACTTGAAGCTCTATTATAATACTTACACCTCTGGGAATACACAATTTGGTGGTAGAGTTATACTGACTTCTTAAGAGGTTGGTACTTCCTCTAGCTGGATTTATCGCAGAGCCGTTATAGAATATGGTTGTTGTATTATCTCTCTTGTACCTTTGATATTAAGAGTAATTCTGCAATATTCTCAATCACGATTTCTATAATTTTCTGGGTCCAATAATCAGACTCCCGATTTACTTCGTTGATGTAACTCTTTAGTTTCCTCTTCCTTCTGATCAACCTTTATGTAGGCTTAAGCCATCTTCCAATATGCTGCTCATGGTATTACTTTAGCCCTTCATGGACGCTAGGGAATATTCAAGATACAATCTCCTAACAATTCAATCCTTTGTATATGACCTGGATTCAATTCTTTCTTTTAACTTATACCGAAGTTTTCTATGATTGTATGATTGTCAACATATATGCTGCATGGCTTATACTCCGAAATTTTAAGTGCGTTCATAACGTAACTACTGGGGATCATTGATCGAATAATCCCTTTTGTTCCTTCTTAGCTTTCTTTAACGTACGCTATCACTTTTCCTGGTCTTTGTGCCCCCTTGTTGCGTGCATACTTAGCTTATCTTAGTTCCCACACATGCCATAGTTTTCGTGCAACTCATATGATCCCAAATACTACTTTTAATTTTACTTCCCGTTCATTAGCCACGGTAGGTGCCACTTTCTTATGGAGTGCATACAATGTTGTTTTGAGACTGTTGTTATAAGACCGTTTCCTCTTTAGATCAATGAGTTTAGGTTGAAGATTTCTTCCTTATTTTCCTTAGCTAGTCTTTCATTGTAGTACTTAGGCAAGACCCTCTGGCTCTTGTAAAGCTGTGAGCCTATTACATTGTATACTTAACAGACCTTCTGATGTCCTTCCTTGCCTATACTTATCCGTAGTTACTTACCTCTATGCCCTTGTGCTTGTGGGGTTGCTTCTGAACTGATATTTTGATTGTGTTTCCAGTGGCACTCTCTTTTATTTTTGTAACACTCATACGGTACATTTAACTACCCCAACTCTTATTTGAATGTATCTCAAGTATTATAATGACATTACTACGAGGCTGAATTCTTCATGTTGGGGTTTACTATATTTATCTTGCATGATTTGTTGATTTGTCTATAACCTCTTGTCTAGTCATGACTAGGCTCTTCCTGAATCACCTACTAACTACTCGTTGGCCCATTCTCAAATCCATATTCCGCGTAATCTCTCTTGGGTTTATTTCCTTTGTCTTAACTCACCTCACGTACTAGACCCTTATCTATCAATAACATCCTGGGCAGGAACCCTTCTTTTTCTTGACGTCGTGCTTACATAATATTCTGGAATCATATCATATCTTTAATATTTGAATAAGTGCAATCTCATCCATTTCTCATTTTTTATCGCATTCTTCCTTTATTATTCCATAATTACTAGATCCACTTAATTCTGACTAAATACCACATCATTCCATATTCCCCCCTTTAGGGGAGTACTAAGAATTTGAGCTACAACGACCTGCCTATAGATGTTTTTCCTTTTCATCTTTGGCGTCCTTTCATATCATCAATGACCCTTACTCGCCTTGCGGTAATCCTTCTATACCAAGGATAACAAAATTCCTTACTCGCGGTGGTGACACTTAGTGTAACTAGCACATACAGTCCCTTAAGCTTAACTTTGCTCACATTGCTTGCTTTAGGGAAGCGTCTTCCTGAATGACCATTCTATGAATTCATCATGGATCTTTTTCTGTTGTCCATTATATTATCGCCAGAACGCAATATGAAATTCTCATGATGCTGAATATTATCAAATCACTCAGTCCCTAATTCATGTTTAGTTTATCTTGTTCACCAGTCCATACTGATTTCTATTACTCTGGGTCTAACTTTTCCTTCTGTTAATCACGTTAGAGTTACGAACTTATTTCTCGAAATGAGAATGTGACTGTATGGCCTATACTCTTTTGTTGTCTTAAGTCCCATCACCCCTCGTCTCTTTCTTAATTTGACTATAGATTCTATAACACTCCGCCGTTGTCATCCATGTATCACATCTCACTCACAATGCTTTATTATCCCTCTTCTACTTTCCTGCTAATATTTCTATCTATCACTTTATTCTGAAAATTTTTAACAAGACATTCTTTTGCTTTTATCTCCCCTTTCTCCATCTACTGGCTCTTCGGGCTGCCTAACATTTTCCCTCTGCTAGGGACGGGAGCCACACTAAGATATTATTTATCCCTTCAAATCTTCCAGTGCTTATCTTTGTAGTGTTCATATCTAGCTGTACTATTTTAGAGTGCAACATCTGGGTATATCACGAGGAGATACATTAGCACATTTGCAATATTCTTCGGAAATGTCAACTGATGCAATAATCCATCCATCATTTTGGGTTATTCTAACCTCAGCCGGATCCTGATATCCTGTCTTTCTCTTATACTATTTTTGTTAACCCCCATAGGGCATAACTGGAATGGGTGTGACCAATTGTACATACCTTTCTACTATTGAAGGTAACTCAAAATGCTTATGTCTCTCTGCCTGAGTTGAAAAAATCGATAATTTTCATTAACTAGGTACCTCGTACCATTTTTCACCTTGCTTCTGTTACTTGCTGGAACATATGTCTACTTTTCGATTCTCTTTTTCCTTTTTATCGTAAACGTGGATAGGCATTTTTGCCTTAGGGATCCTTATCAAGAAGCTTACACATGTTAGTATATACATGGTTTGTTGAATACTTCATGTTTATCTATCATAAGCATGATACAAAAATCTAATTCTTCTAACTCAACTCTTCCATGATTATATCTCTTACCACCTGCCTTTCTAGATGTAAGCATCATCGTATTATGAATAAGATAGCGTTTAGAAAGTTGATTTCTTACAACTGAGCTCTACCACACGATTTAGAGTAAGAAGAAAGAGTGACAGTCCTAAATGCCTTGTAGCCTCCTCCTTATAAGTGTGGAGCACGACACAACAATAAATAATACTCTACCAGATACGGCTTGTAGATTCCCCAGGACAGAACTGCTCTGATACCACTTTTGTTATGCCCCAAACATGGGGGCATGAGACCGGTACCCGGTGCCTCATCTATCCTTGCGTACCAACTTGCAACTAAGGGACTCTGAACATATGATGTCATTCTTTGGCCATGGGCCACATTGTAAGACAACTGCAAATGCTGAATAAATATCAATATAAAGTTGGGCCGACAAGTCGTCATAATTACTACAGCTAACAAACCAACCAAATATACATACAAGGCCTACAAGCCCAACATGCTACACTAACTGATATGATATGTCTACAAGCCTCTATTGATGGATATACTGTGATCGGAATAGGGCCCCGACCTACTCATAACATATATATATACACACACACGAGATGTTCATAAAGCTCTAGACCCTGCAACTCCGAAGGGCATGGACCTTGCCGATCAAGCTGAACTCGGGCAACACATAATGAGGAGGTCTACCCGTCTGTCTGTCTGAACCTGCATGCATGAAATGTAGTGCCCTAAAAAGGGACGTCAGTATGAAATAATGTACCGAGTATGTAAGGCAATATACTGAAAGCTGAAATTGAACTGATAATATAATAACTAAAAGTAACTGGGAATCAAAGATAATCTGAAGATATGCTCACCTATTGATGCTGACTCAACTCTCTCAATATAGTAAGTAAAATAGTTGACCGGCCTTATAAGGATCGATATATGTATATATCTGCTCTGCCGTAGTAGGCTCGCTCATAGGCGCTCAACCATACTAAGATTTGTATCTCGGCCATGATGGAATCGCTCATATGCGCTCGGCCATAGTAGGCTCGGTATATAGCTTACCATCTGACTAGAGGTTACCCAATAAGGGCCTGCCTATCGATTATAGCTTGATGGTAATGAAACTACTATAATACTATATATATAGACTCTTTGCTCTCTTGACGGGAAGAAGAAAATACTCAATTGAATATGATGTCCCGATAAGGAGAATATTGTAACTTACAAAACTAGGAAAATATACGTAAATTTCGGGATATGAATTTTTCTTTATGCCTCGTTATCAAACTCATGTAATTACAAGATCATGCAAAATGAAGGAAGAACTTTGCCTTAACATACCTGGAGTAGGGAAAAATCTGTAGGATATTCTTGGAAAAGGTAACATCATACTCCCTTAGAATTGCAAAATCCCGTTGTTATAACGTAGTGCAATTTCGTATGAATTTATTTATAAATGTAAGAATTGCCATTGGTATTGTAACGTAACGTCATATATGAATCTTCAAGAATTCCCTCCCTTCACTCATTGTCTTTCCTTTCTATACATTTCCTTATAATAAAAGACTTTGATAACCTTTAAACGTAAGATAGAGATGACCAAAATTATCAATTTCTACGAGTAAAAATAGCCTAACATTTGTTGTCCATGTGCCTATTAGTTAGCTTGTCTAAAGGAAATTCATTTAATATCACTTCATTTGCTTACACGTTTGGGGTATTTGTCCCCACATACAATTATCCACAAATCCTTAATTACATGGTAAATCTCCCATTAAACCAATAATTAACCAATTACCCACATAATTAAGAATTATCTTAAATTACTTAAAATTTTACTTATTTTTAATACACTTTATACATCATACTATCATGGTCATATGCTACCTTTTATGGTACTAGTCCATAAATATCGAATATTATTGCTCTGGCCGTATTTTATCCCAACATGTCAAACTTGGACGAAAATTCAATTTCTTTGACTTGCTTCCCCTCTCACATTCACAAATTTACTCATCACTTGTTTGAAATAGCATAATACTTATAATCTCAAAATAATCCCATTCCCGAACTTACGTCGATTAACTTACGACGAAACTTTAATATACGAAAATGAGGGATGTAACATCTTATTTTTGAGCTTCCATTAATTTATTTATGGTGTACTTTTACATAAAAAATATGGGGTGTAACAGTTTGTTCACTATTGAGGGCTATGAGCCTAGAATGAACTTTTTGTTACTCATTATAGTAGGTTTTGATGTGATTTCTGGATAATTTAGTTATGATATGTTATTTAGGTGCTCTGCTGGTATGGGAAGTCCGTTACGTGTTGTGATTTTGTTTCATGGAATTGAGTTAGTGGAAGGTTTTGGTTGGTGTGATGTCTATTCTACTTGTGATTTAGAGCTGAGGATGGGATCCTCGTATTTTCATATATATTGATATGTTTTGATCAGGCTACGTACCACGGTGGATTTATTTTAGGATGAGATCCTTGTGATTAATTCATATGTTTTGTTTCTCCCTTGTGGAATTCATTCGTAATATGATACCGATGGGGAGTTATGCCTGTTGGACTTGTTCGATAGTTCTCTCATGTTTTTCTCTTTCCATATTCAGTCATATTCGAGTTGTTCTTGTTGGATTTAGATTGCGAGGTATGTTCCCAGGTGGCGTTTGGAGTGAATTGTTGATTTGAGTGAGTGGTTGTAGGATCTTCATGTTTCTTGCATCGTTGTCAATGTTGTGAAGGTTTGGAATATGGTTCTAGTCGATATGCGGCTATTTACCGGTACCGAGTTTGGTAATGGATAGTTATAGAAGTCAGAGTTGTTTCTTTGGGCATATGGATGCTGCATTACGTCGTGTGGTTATACCTTGTGGGAGTAGGTAGGAGCTGTTGAAGCTGGTTGAGGTTGATACACTATGTTTATGCAGGAGTCGGGTGTTTGGGAAGGGATCGGATGTTGAAAATTTGGTTCTAAGGCTTATCAGTATGGGTGGAAGGAATAATCTTTAGTTGAGATGGTGTTGTCAGGCTTGTGTGGATTGGGGTGATGTGGAGTCACCCACGAGTATATGTATGATGAGTTCATTAAGTGATTTCGTGGCTACAGAATGGTTCTTAGCACGTTCGAGCGTGTACCTGGATTATATGTGGAAAAGTTAATTGGTTTAGACTCTTAGGCTTCTTCCATGTATTTATTTAAAGTTGTTTGCACATGTTACATCTTTTATTTGCCAAGTTCACTCTTATATGCTTTATCTGAAGTTGTTACCTCTTTTATTATAATGTGACCTCCTTTGTTGTGAGTCATTCTTAGTTGAAATTCTTGTTACATGATATCCTTTCGTTGTCAGGTTATTCTCATGCATCTATACATAGTTGTTAGATGATACCATCTCTTACATTGTTAGCTTATGTCATACATTAGAATTTGAAGTTGCCATTTCATGAAAATACCTTTATTATTGAGTTTATTCTTACACAATTAATTGGAGTATAATGTGTTTACCGTGAAAATGGTAATAACAATTTTGATTATGGGACTCTAAAAATACATGATCTATTTTTATGCTAGTTGTTAAGCAGTTGATGCTATGTATGTGAGACTTAGAAACGAAATGAGATTTAAGGATAGGGTGATAATCAAACCGATAGGCTAACAATCAGGGCCTCGAGCTTGTCGATTCAGGGGCATCGAGGTCGATTCCGGAGCTCAGCTGGGAGCTATCGAAGGTAATCGAAGTATGACTAACAGTTGGAGTAAAATTAATGAAAGATCCTTATAGCCAATGATAAGCAATAAATGAAGAACAATAATGAAAACAATAATGAAGACAATACATGGGGGCAACAATATCAAAGAATATGTTAGAGAGCAAAGAGACTGTTCTTGTATATTTCTCTTGGAGCAACTGAAGCAACAGGTCCCTCTAAAATGATAAGAATCCCCTTTATATATGAGGGGAATCCTAACATAGTACAAGATGCACTAATTACAAAGATAGGGGGATGGGACAGCTAGATGACACCCTGATTCAGGGTCAGGGTAGTCCACTAGGCTCTATCAGTCCTAGTTGTGTACCTTGGGAACTCCCCATTTCTGCCATAGCTGTGGTCAACATTATTTCAAGGTCGGGTATCGATGAACCTCGAGGGGGCAAACCCGATCATAGCCTTGTAGCCTCGAGGCTTCGAGATGAACTTCTGAGGTGCCTCAATGATGAGGAATTGGACCCTCCGATTTTACCGTATACAGAAGGTCCCCACGTTTCTTAGAGAGGAACGACAAGAAATGATTTTGACACCAACTCTTCAGGCTTCCCACGATGATGTCACATTGATGATATCATACTTATGACGTAAGCCTTCATGATAACCGGGACATCCCATGGACTAGTCTTTTCAGAGTTATTCAATGTGGTGCCGATTCCCATTCTTCAAAGCGACTGTATCGCCATCGATTCAGTTTCCAATGACGCATTGATCGCGCCTGCCGATCCGTCTTTCAAAGGAATTAATGGCATTGTTGGCCATACTATCACCCCCTATAAAATGGAGCCTTCCAGTACTATCTTTTTATCCAACTGCCTTTCAACACCTTTCCATTCCTTTTTCCCACAATCCTCCTTTATTGCTACACACCATGTTTGGGGTATATGGTCTTAAGGTCTTACAGCGACGTTCCCATCAGCCACGCCATGGCCTTTTGCCTGGGCTTTTCTTTGCCGAGCGAGATTATACTATCTTGTCACTGTTGTTGCTATTGTTACGATTGTTACTGCTGTCGTCATCAGTTTGAGGTGATGAGATAAGGGGGCTGACTTCTTCCAACTTAGGAGGACATTTAGACTCTACACCGCTGCTCGGGAGAGCGTTCAGACTATACACTGCTGCTCACTCTCCTACCCTGGCCTGGTGTGGCACTTCATCCCCTTGGTTTTACAAGGGATAAAATGGCACCACCAGCCATTAGTCTTGCACGACACAATGTCATGGAAGGCGGACCCAGAGCCGTGCAAGTAGGGTTGATGCCCGCCGAATCTTCAACCTCTGGCTTCAGCGGGCTATGTCTCTTTTTTCTGCTTCTTCTGCGTCACTTTCCTTTTTTTCATCTTTGCCTTTTCTTCTTCTTCATCTTCACCCTCGGAGATATTATTCTGGAGGATCGAGATGAAACCCCAGAGGAGGTGGCGATCAAAGGTATTGTCGCTGGGGATGCATGCCTGAAGAGATGGTGCTCGAAGATGCTGCTGTCGAGGATGCACCTTTGGGAGTAGATTAGGCTCTTGTCTTTTTCTACGTGTGTATATTTTTTTTTTCTTTGTTTCTGTGTAGTGACCCATTGTGGGCTTTTGTAATCACATGTAAAGAACCCTCACGGGCTTTTGTAATCAAATTTTTATGAATGTGAAGATGTTTCTTCAATTTTGTCTACGATTTTTGCTTTATTTCCTTTTATTTGCCTTTATGGAGACTCTTAATGCATGATTCTATCGGCTACTACCAATATCGAACCCAGATGCGAGTGTTTTTTCTGACCTTTGACTGACTAATACGACCCCTCGTGGAACCCTTCGCCCTTCCTTGGATTGAGCCTGGATTGAACTGATAAACTCGGGTCATCGGGACTATTACTTTGAGTTGAATGAAAGTAATGCTTCGAGCCTGGACATCGTGATTTATCACTTAGGCTCCGCAGTAATCTTTAAGGAGAAATTCGCTCGAAGGCCCGAGGATAGGGACTGCCTTTGAGCTTTCAAGGGCAGTCCCCGAGTGGAGGTTCGTTCAAATCCGGACCACCTGGAAACTTGCTTTGAACTTAGCGTAGATAGCCATAAGGCGCTATAGATAGATCCCGGAAGGAGGTTTGCCCTAATTCAGATGGCACCTCGGGACCAAGTCTATGTGGGTGGATCTTAAATGCATGTTTTCTTGGAGCCTAACTCCTTTTTGGCGAAAGTCCCCGAGGTTGGGTACCACCTCGAGACTTGTAACGATATCATTTGCTTCCTGGAGCCTAACCTTTTTTTGATGGAGGTTCTCGAGGTTGGGTACCACCTTGGGACTGGCGATGATGCCGTTGGCGTTTTAGAGCCTAACTTATTTTGACGGAGGTCCTCGAGGTCGGGTACCACCTCGGGCTTGACGATGATGACGTTGGCCTTTTAGAGCCTAACTTCTTCTTGATGGAGGTCCTCGAGGTCGGGTAACACATCGGGACTGGCGATGATGCCGTTGGCCTTTTAGGCAGGCGAATCACTGCCATTTTTTCCATAGATAGGGTCGCTTCTGCTTCTTTGGAGATCCCATCATTTTAAGTAGTTACCCTTTTTATACGTTAAGTCTCTCATCACTTCAATATTAACGTACTAGCATAGATTCCTGCTTTAGCTCTCTAATTTTGCCATATCCATAACTGCTATATCGGGGTCTGTTCGGCAGGGAAGGGATAGTTCTGCCTCTGGCGTTCAGCACCAACGAGAGTATACCTTGAATATTACTTCTCTGATAGGAGAAAAACACCTTGAGTTAGTGAGAAAAAGCTGTGGTGGGGGGAGAAAGTAGTGTTACAGACATTTTCCCCGAATAAGGGCATCATAGATCGCGACGATGGGTTTTTGAATGTGTACACATATCCTTTTACATTGTGCCCCCTTGATAGGGTTTTGCTCGACTTCTGTTTGAAGTATCATGTTACCTTGGCACAGATCCACCCGTCATTTTGGCGAATAGTGTTGATGATGAGATTTTTTGCGGAGAAGGCGAGGCTTGAACTTATTCTCAGTCATCTCATTAGGCTGTACCGACCATTTTACCATCGAAGTCTGCTAACCTTGCGATGTCGATCGACCACACCCTTCATTGTTAATGATAAGGAAGATGGAGACCGGGAGTGGATGAGTCGCTTAGTTCAAGTTCGGAGCGCTGACGTTATCCCCGTGGAGCTTATGCCATTCCCTGAGGAATGGAATCATGTGCATAAGTGGTGCATTCCGTGCCTTCTCCGTTTTGTCTATGGCTAAAGTTGGTTTCGTAATCGTGCCTTCTTTTCCTTTTCTGCAGTGGTTTCAATGGGCGGCGGGCACCGTTCCTGATCTACAGGATTGGATGCAGAAGATGGAGACCTACTCGACCTGCGATGAGCACAAGTGGAGAACTTTGTCTCGGGGAAAATGGGAAGCAAAACATCCTAGTACGTGTTGTGCTATTTTTTCCTTTCCCTTCCTTCATTTGGAGAGGCATTTTCCTTTTATGCGTATTAATCTTGCTGTTGTAGGCATCGAAGAGTCTTTTGAGGCGAGGCCATGCTCCTTGGAGAGGGGGAAGGGTTTCCAGCTTCCAGGATAAAGAATGACAACAATAAGCAAGAGACGCTTTTACCGAGCGATGATGCTCAAAGCAAGGGAAAACGGGACCGGGGCTTCGGAACGGAAGCATCGTCCGAGCCTGCCGCGTTCGTGGTTCCTGTTTCTGGAAAGAGGGTTTCTCCATTGCTGTCGCCTTCTTTTTCCGTCGACAGTATTTTGAGAGATACTAGAAACCCGGGGTCGCATACACCGAGCGACTGTGGCTCGACCGGAGTCGATCCTTTCATAGCTGGGGGAACTAGGTTGGCAGATGTGCGCTTGGACTTCGAGGAAGCCCAGCGGCTTCACTTCGTGGTGAGTTTCAACATAGGCCTTTCGAGCTTCGCACCTTCCCTTCCTTATTGGGTTTTCTTTTGTAGGCCTTCGACAAGCTTAAGTCCGGGCTGCATCATTGTGAAGCTAGGTTACGGAAAGCTCTAGATGAGGAAAGATCCCTTAGGCTCCTTTGTGATGAAAAGGAAGTCGAGTTTGTGGGTTTGTGGTATGAGGTGAGCCGAAGCTTGAATTATGAGAACTACTTGAAGGAGCAGGTAATTTTCTGTCTCGTGTGAGCGTACATTCCGCCTTCTAGCTTATGAGGCTATCGCTTTGTTTATTTTAGTTGCAGAAAAAGATGGAGGCCTTGGAGCACCTCTGGGATGAAGCTGACCAAGCCAGGCATGAGTATGATGAGCTAAAAGCTCGGGCGGAGGCTCAAGATTTAGAGGGGAAGGGTGCTCTGGCTAAAGTTCCCGCTTTTGAGGCTCAACTTTGCTTGACTCATGATAATTCTTCGGTTCAAACTGATATGATTAAGAAGCTCGAACACGAGCTTTCGAAGGTCAGGGCTAAGATCGTTGATGTCCGGGCTGAAGTCGTAATGAGCCGAGCTAAGGCTGACCAGGAGATGGAGATCTATTTAAAGGACGCTACCGATGCTCAAGCTGAGCTGAGAAGGATCCTCAACCACGAAGAGAGGATCAAAGAATATGCTTGTTGCAAGTATCAAAAGAAAGGCCCTCAAGGAGATCCGTGCTAGAGGTTTCAACCTCTCGAAAGAGTTGGCACGAGCGAGGGCGGACGAGCGTGATGCTCCGTTACTTCAGTTCGACACCGAAGAAAGTGAAGATGAGGCCGGTAGGCCATAGCTCCCAGGGGGCATAGATTTTGCCATTTGTATATAGCATTTTCAAAGCATGTTTGTAGATGGAGATTGCATTTTTTTGTATATGGGTATAAAAGAAAACCTTCCGGCTTTACTTCCTCTGTATCTCTTTATGTCTCAAATTTGGCCAGGTGAACTGGTCTTTAAGTTGGTAGGAATCCTTAGATTCGTGATATGGCCCTAGGGCTCATTAGGCTGGCCCGTAGGCTCTTACGCGCTTTTGCTCTTAGGCATATTTAGACCAACTGTTTTGGGCTTAGTCCCCGAGTTGGGTATCGACTCGAGCTTATTTGACCTTCAAGTTGCCGAGTTTTAGGCTGGAGATAGTGGCTCTTATGCTTTTGGTCGATGCGACCTTTTTAGTTAACTATTTTAGGTTCAGTTTCCGGATAGGGTTACGACTTAAGCTCATTTTATCCTCAAGTTTTCGGGTTTGTGTGGACTGGCGACAATGGCTCTTACGCCTTGGGCCGATGTGGCCTTTTAGTGTGGGCTGGCGACAATGGCTCTTATGCCTTGGGCCGATGCAACCTATTAGTGTGGGCTGGCAACAATGGCTCTTACTCCTTGGGTCGAAGTGACCTTTTATTGGCTTTATCTTTCCCTTGTTAAGGACTTTTTAAAATGATTTTTGCCTGACTCTTTGATGGTTCGAGAAGAACCTCGATTACGAGTCGTTATGTGGTGATGATCGAGCACCTCGGGAGTTTTGGCTCGGAGGCTGAGTATCTCAAAGCTTGTGATTTGGAGCTGACGTGGTCGAAGCTCTTTTACCTATATTCAGAGTAGCCTGTTTAACAGGTTCTATTCGAAGTAATTGAAGGCTTGTGATTTTGTAGCGATGGTCGGGCGTCCCCGAGTCACGTTAGTTCTGCTGGTACAACCTTGTGACCGGAGTCATTTGTGTTTGGCCGAAGCTTTTAAGTCCCGAGTAAAGTAGTTTCGGCATCAATATCGAGGGTATGCCTTTTTAAGGGTCTTACAAGTTCGATATATAGCCGAAACTTTGGGATCAGGTATGCCTTTAGTAAGGTCTTACAAGTTTTAGACGACTTTGAGGTCTTACAGTTTTGGATACTTGGTACAAGTATTGTTCATTCCTTGCTTGAGGTCTTACAGTTTTGTTGCTTCCTTATGTAGGTCTTACGAGACAAAGTCTGCCCGCTCCGGGTCTTATGGCCTCGGGTTTTTTAATGAATGGTGATTGGCAACAGTCCCCGAGTCATTGAGGGTATCTTGGATCGGAAGCCGTTACTTGTAAACTTTGTATTTCCTTATTGAGGGATTACAATTTCGGAGATCCCGACCCTGAGGTCGTGCGATTTTTGAGATTTTGACGCTAGTCTCCGAGTATTCGGGGCACTTTCGGCCTTGGAGATGTTTCACGGTTTTCACGTTGCCTCGTTGAGGGCTTACGAGTTTGGAGTCCAAACCCGGAGGTCATTTAGGTGTTGAATTGCTAACACCAGTCCTCGAGTGTTCGGGATATTTTCAACGGAGGAACCGTTTTTGCGAAAATGCTGAGTTTCTTTTGTAGTAAGAGATGCTTTGACAAAAGGTATTCTTTGATTACTTGGTACAAGTATACACGTTTTCGCCGTTGGGGCTCGGCTATACGAACACGGTTCGTTCGACCGTTTTGCCCGGTAATCATTTTCCTATTAGGACCCCATTTGGCATTTCTTGGCTTTTCCGAGCGGATGGCCTTCCGGGGGGATGCCCCCCATGCCCCTAGTGTTCGAGGTTGATTGCAAAATAAGCCTTGAATACTTATCGAGTCGTCCTTAGGTAGCATGTGAAGGTTGCCTCATTAAAAACCCTTCCCGATAAAACCCTTTCCGGGATAAAAACTCGGTCGAAGGAAAAGAGTGCAACGAATGCTTTAAAACCTTAAGGTCTTCGGGTTGGGTTAGCGCTTTGACTGCTTCGGTCGGGCGCCTGTATAAGGGTTAGTGTGAAATATATAATGAAAAGGGAGATGGTTATACCTTAGTGCAGGATGTGCTGACGATGTTTTGAGGTCCGATATGTCTCAGTCGCTTGAGATGAGGATGTGGTACGGTCCTTTGTTTTGTTTAATCGGGCTTAATTGATGATGTAGTTTGATTACCCTTTGGCTTTTTTGTGAGTAGAGGTATTGGTGCCGGCGCCACAACGTGCACCGCGAACATCTCCCTCGCCGCATGTTGTTCCCCATAGACAGTTTTAATCCCATCCTTTGTCGGGAATTTCATCATTTAGTGGACGGTAGACGGTACTGCTCTTATGCAGTGTATCCACGGCCTGCCAAGCAATGCATTATACCTTATGTCGCCATTGATGACTTGAAACTTGGTGTTCTGAACCGTGCCGGACGTGTCGATTGGAAGGGTGATTTCTCCTCTTGTTACTTTGCTGGTCAGGTTGAAGCCGTGGAGGACCCGGGAGGCAGGTATGATCTCATCGTGCAACCCAAGCTGTTCTACTACCCCTGGCCTGATTACGTTGGCCGAGCTTCCTGGATCCATGAGTACATGTTTAACTTGAATGTTGTTTAAAAGAAATGAGATTACCAGCGCGTCGTTGTGTAGTTCTGTCAAGGTCTCGAGATCCTCTTCGCTGAATGCGAGGGTGTCTTCGGCCACGCGGTCTCGGATTGGCCCTTCTTATTGCGGCGGATATTTTTGTCTGCTTGATCATGGGCCCTTGGGGAATGTCGATCCATCCAATAATCATATGAACGATATGCCGAGGAATCTCTTTTGTGCCCAGGTTGGAACAACCACACCATTCTCTCCTCGGTTTTCGAGGTAGTTGTTTTCATCTCTATTTATTGATTTAGGCATTTCAACCTGAAATTTGAAGATCTTGGACAAGAACAAGTGTGAAAGATAACTTGCGTTATGTGACGAAACCAGCAAGAAAAAAATCACTATTATTTTTAACCCCATGGTGGCGCCATAATATTTACCGTGAAAATGGTAAAAACAATTAAATCTGATTATGAGACTCTAAAAATACGTGATCTATTTTTATGCTAGTTGTTAAACAGTTGATACTAATAGGGTGATAATCAAACTGATAGGATAACAATCAGGGCCTCGAGCTTGTCGATTTGGGGGCGTCGATGTCGATTCTGGAGCTCGGCTGGGAGCTATCGAAGGTAATCGATGTATGACTAACAGTTGGAGTAAAATTAATGAAAGCTCCATATAGCCAATGATAAGCAATAAATGAAGAACATTAATGAAAACAATAAATGGGAGCAACAATATCAAAGAATATGTTAGAGGGCGAAAAGAATGTTCTTGTATATTTCTTGTGGAGCAACTGAAGCAACAGGTCCCTCTAAAATGATAAAGATCCCCTTTATATATGAGGGGAATCCCAACATAGTACAAGATGCGCTAATTACAAGATAGGGAATATGACAGCTAGATGACACCCTGATTCAGGGTCAGGGCAGTCCACTAGGCTCTGTTAGTCCTAGCCGGGTACCTTGATAAATCTCCATTTTTGCCATAGCTGTGGTCAACATTATTTCAAGGTTGGGCATCCATGAACCTCGAGAGGGGAAACCCGACCATAGCCTTGTTGCCTCGAGGCTTCGAGATGATCTTTTGAGGTGCCTCGATGACGAGGAATTAGATCCTCCGATTTCACCGTATACATAATGGAGTATTATTAATTGTTGAGTTATTTTTCCCTATTCCATTTTGTTGCTATCGAGATTCTTGTACACATTTTGGTTGAGCTGTGGGCTCTACGTTGTGATGATATTGGTATTGTTGTTTTGGAAAGGGTTGTGGCCTATGGGCACTTGTGTTATGAGTTGATATGTTGTGTTGTTATGATGTTAGCACATGTGATATGTTGTGTGGTTTGATTGTAGTTATGTGAAGCATAAGAGTGATATTTCATTGTTGTTGATTGAGTGAACTGATATGGGTGGCTATTGTATTAATGTCTGGGCGGAGTGATACATATGTCTATTATACGGAGCAATATGGGTGGCTATTGTTTTATTGTCTAGGCAGAGTGATAAGGTTGGCTATTATGATGTTGTAAATATGGAGAGATAAGGGTGGCGATATCAGGGTTGACATGTGATGACCTGGGGGCATAATGTTAATGATATTCATGTGATGGTGTGATTTTCCTAGTGTATGTCATGCACCTTACATGACTTGTTGTGTTGCTTCCCATGAACTACTCGATGCCTTTGATATTACTTGTTGACTTGGACTTTAATATTACACTCGCACAAGCATACACTATAGCATGACACTTATACCAATTCAGAAGTATGAAACTTGACATTTATTGATCTTGCACATGTATTCTTGTATTATCTACCTCGACTATGATATTGAGCCTGTGACCACACCGGGTGAATTGTGATATTGAGCCTGTGACTATGCCAGGCGGATTGTGATATTGAACCTCTGACTATGCTGAGCGGATTGAGATATTGACACGTGAGTTGTCCATGTGACTGTGATAAACAATGTGGGCATGAGGTGCCGTGGGCATATGATTTGTGGTTTGAGACTCGTGGCTTGTTATCATGATATAAGGTATCTCAGAGTAATGTTGTTGTGAGACTTGTGTTAGAACGGCTTGATTAGTTAGTTGTCATTGTTTTCCCTTATTTGGTTTCACTGGTCCTTTAACGATGTTTTGATTACTTTACCATTTATATCACATGTTTTATTCCTTGTTGCCATTTACTGATTCTTGCTTTCATTATTAGATTTATACTTATATAATGCACAACTTATTATGACTAATAGGTGTTTTGACTTGTACCTCGTCACTGCTCCACCGAGGTTAGTCTTGATACTTACTAGGTACCGACCGTGGTGTACTCATACTACACTTTTGTGCATTTTTGTGCAAATTCAGGTATTGAAGATAACAGACTCATGCAGAGTTAGCTTCTTGATCATGAGGATTCAAGATAGAGGTTCTTGGTCGTCGCAGTCCCTTGGAGTCCTTTTCCTTTTTGTTGTACTGTTAATTTGATATCCGAACAATATTGTATTTTGTTTAAAAACATTTCTATGTATTCAGATAGTCTTGGGAGGTTGTTGTGATTATTGCCGCGTAGGATTGTTTCACCTTTATTTCGATATTTATATTAAACTCTATTTTAAAAAATATCATTGTTAAACTGGCTTAATTATTGTAAGTAATCGGCTTACCTAGTCTTAGAGACTAGGTGCCATCACGATACCTAAGGTGAGATTTTGGGTAGTGACACGTATTCACTTACTCCACAAGGTGTGGCGTGCTATACCGAGTTTAGCAACAATGATGATGAAACTTTGCAAGATTTTTTACGGACACCAGATGAACACATGGATGTTCTTTTGTTAAGTATGTTGGAAATGTACGTAAAGTCCGAAGACGCCAATAGTACTAATGTTCCGCAAACTAAAACTAATGCTCAACCATCTAGTGATGTTTGCGGAGCTGCGTTATCCTAACAGGTTTGGCGTGAAAGAGTTTGGCCAGATTTAAATTTATTTTCAAGGGTTAACAAGGAGCGAGGACATAATTTCTTGCTAGTGCAACAACATGGAGAGTTGCCAAGTTTACAGAATTCACAGATCGAGTGGTAGATTGAAATTTACCTTGTTTTAGTATAACTATTGGGTTTATGTATAACAATAGTACTAACTCTGATATCTTTCATATGCGTTACCATCCAGATATAAATTTTACAAGTTATGAACTAATCAACAATTGGAATCTACCTACTTTTGGAGTGATGGATCATGCAGGTCCATCCTCGAGTCATTAGATATTTAATAATGTGCATCATGGGCTATCTACAAATTATTAATTGTACATTTAAGTTTCGAAGTTAATATATTATGTTAAGATGAACAAAATATCAACTATTTCATTGGTTTTATAGTGAAAATAAGAAACATGATGGTCTTGTCCGAAGTGAGTTGTGCATGATAATATTTTCAATCAGGATATGGTAGATGCACAAAGTGAGGAAGATGACGGTGATTATGAAAACGAAACTGATGAGCCAGGCGATGAAACACCCTTCCTGATGAGAGCAATGATGAGGAACCGCATTTCGCAGGTGAGAGTGACAATGATCAACTAGATTTGACAATGGAGCATGATGCCACCACTCAGCATGCTTCGTATATGCAGACTCCACCTACCGTTAACCACCAGTGTACGAGTCGTGTGTGTCCATTCATTTAAGGGAGATTCCCTACCTTGATCACTTGCCAACTGTGCCGGATGTGGATGCCCTCACAAGGGGTCTTGATGATATTCATATGGAAATGTGGGACGAAAGTAGACCAACAGAGCTTTGTAAAAATATGCTTTTCAGTGACAATGCTCACCTCAGCAGGGCTATGCAAATTTTCATCATAAAAAACAGATGTGAGATCAAGGTTGCTGAGTCATCTAAAAAACATATAAGGTGGTTTGTTATAGATGGGACCAAGGCTCTAAGGCTGCGTTGGAGAAAATTTAAAAATGTGGGTTGTGGGGAAATAGATTGGCAAGCATAATTGTAATATGGACACATTCAATAGGAATCATTTTAAGTTACACGTTGAGTTGATTTCCTTGTCTTGATTTCACACATTGAAATGTCCATAAGGTACAAGGTGAAAGAGTGCATACCATCAGTTGTGCATGTATATGGGCGTACCATTACCAAAAGAAAAGCATTTCTCGGGCGTAAACATGCGTTTGAGATTGTTATGGCAACTGGGATAAGTTATTTGTGGCTCTACCGAGGTACATGGCTAATTTGCAGTACTTTAATCCCAGGACTGTTGTTGAATGGAAGCCCGAACGACGTCCTGACATTCCACAAAAGTATTCAGATATTTGCCAAGGCATTTAAAAATCCATTGATGGTTTTGTTCATTTTCGGTTAGTAATCTCCATAGATGACACATATGTGTACCAAAAGTACGACATAAAGATGTTGATTGCCGTTGTAGTAGATGTTAATGGCCAAATATTTCCCTTTGCCTTTGCTACTTGTGCCAACGAAAGTCAAGAGACTTGGACATTATTTTAAACCACTTGATGGATCATGTTGTGAGACACGTTTAGGTATTTATCTAATATCGGATCGGCATACTGGGATTTCAGGTTCCGTGTGTGCTTTAGATGAATGGAAGTAGCCGTACGGCTACCACCATTACTGTATTAGGTACTTTAAGGCCAACCTCTAACGACCTTATATGAATAAGAGGTTGCATGATCTAATGTGGATGAATGTAACAAATCATCAAGAGAGAAAATTCTTGATGTGAATGGAATTGATTTGGTAGGAAGACGAAGTAGCTTATATTCCTGAGATTGAGAAATGGACTCGGCATAAGAATGGTAGTAGAAGATGGAGAATTTTGATTACAAATATCTCAGTCTGGCAATGGGTTATTAAAGTCAGCTCATGGACTATCAACCACTGCCATGGTGCTGATGTCACTCAAGCAGCTGGCAGAGAGGTTAGTTGATAGATTCCGAAGTGCATCCTCCTTGGTTGAAATGAGTGTTCAAGTTATGCCAAAACCGACGTAACAAAATGAGCTTTATAGGAAGCGGTCACAGTGGCATACATATTTGCAATATTACAGTACCTAAATATTTTTGAAGTTTGAACCAGTTTGCATCAAGGCTGTAGTAATAATACCCACACTATCAATGATAGCACTCGTTATGTTCATGTGGTAAATGGATGATTTATCACATTCCATACTCTCATGCCATGAAATGCTATCAACATACTTGGTTTGCAGCAATTAGGTATGTTAATAAAGAATATAGTATGGCTGCATACGCAAACACCTATAGTGGTAACTTCCAACCTTTGGGTTCTGAGTTTTATTGTCCACCAGAACCATTTGTAATTGTTTGTAACAAGGCATTTTTGTGTCATAGGGGAGTGCAAAAAAGAACGTAGATATGGAACTAAATGGATGTTGGGGATACTTTATATGCGCATAAATGTGATTTATGTTTCCAAACAGGACACGATTGACGTACATGTCCAACAATCGATTTGGGATGCGGTGCCAAACAACTCTTGGTGGCAGTTCATCCAACATTGACAACTATAACAACAACAACAACAACATACCCAGTAAAATCCCACTAGTGGGATCTGGGGAGAGTAGAGTACACAGACCTTACCCCTACCCCGAAAAGGATAGAGAGGTTGTTTCTAGTCGACTCTCGGCTCAACATGAGAGACAACAAGAAAAGAAACAAGAGAAAATGCACGTAACAACAAAAGATGCCAGAAAGAAAATAACAACAACGAAGAAGTGAAAGGACAATAACACAAAACTATGCAAAACAACAACGTGAGTACAACATAGACCGCTAACAAACCTACACAAAACTTTATCAAACTACCCGATACAAAGAGGGAAGTATCCCCTATCCTACCACCCTAATGCTCAACCTCTACATGTTCCTATAAAGAGCTATGTCCTCGGAAATCTGAAGCCGCGCCATGTCCTACCTGATCACCTCGCCCCAATACTTCTTAGGCCACCATCTGCCCTAATGTAAGCCACCAACACACCTTTCACCTCCAAAAACCTCCAAAGGATGCCCCTAGGGACCTTGTCATATGCCTTTTCTAGGTCAATAAACACCATATGCAAATCCCTCTTACTATCCCTGTATAGTTCGACCAACCTCCCGATAAGGTGGATCGCTTCCGTAGTAGAACGATCCGACATGAACCCAAACTGGTTTTCTAATATAGACACCTCCCTCCTTATCCTCCCTTCCATCACCCTCTCACAAACGTTCACGGTATGACTTAGTAACTTGATACCCCTATAGTTGTTACAATTCTAGATATCTCCTTTGTTCTTGTACATCGAAACCATTATACTCTACCGCCACTCATCAGGCATCTTCTTTGTCCGAAAGATAACATTAAACAACTCAGTCAGCCATTCCTAGCTTGCCCTACCCGCATATCTCCAAAACTCTACTGGAATCTCGTCTGGTCCGGTCACTTTACCCCGACTCATCTAACCCATTGCACCCACGACCTCCTCAACCTTAATGCGCCTATAATACCTAAAGTCTCGATGACTCTCGGAGTGCCCCAATTTCCCTAACACGATGTTTCTATCCCTCTCTTTATTCAGAAGTTTATGAAAGTATGACTGCCATCTTTGCCTAATCTGGCCTCTTCCATCAATACTCGACCGTCCTCATCTTTGATGCACCTCACTAGATCCAGGTTGTGAGCCTTCTTCTCTCTCGCTTTGGCCAACCGAAATAACTTCTTGTCCCCACCATTGCCCCCAAGTTCCTCATAAAGCTGACCAAAAGCAACAGTCTTAGCCTCTGTGACCGCTAATTTTGCCTCCTTCCCAGCATCCTTATATCTTTCTCTGTTCGCTCTCCTCTGATCCTCGTCGGTGCTCTCTACTAACTTAATGTAAGCCGCTTCATTGGTTTCTACTTTACCTTGGATCACGTCATTCCACCACCAGTCGCCTCGGTGCCCACTAGAGTAACCATTCAAAACTCCAAACACCTCTCTTGCTGCCTCCCTTATACAGTCCGATGTTGCCGTCCACATAGCGCTAGCGTCCCCACCACTCTTCTAGGCACCCATATTCGTCAGCCGCCTCTCCAACTCCTGCACATTATCCTTAGACAAAGCTCCCCACCCGATCCTCGACTGACCCCGTACAAACCTCTTCTTCCTTTTAATCAAGATATCGACGTCCATCACTAGGAGACTATATTGAGTTGCGAGGTTCTCACTTGGGATCACCTTGCAATCCTCGCACAACCCCCTATCACAACTCCTGAGGAGGGGATAGTCAATTTGAGTCTTAGCCATCATACTCCGAAAAGTAACCAAATGCTCCTCCCTCTTCGGAAACATAGATTTCACGATCACCAACTCAAAAGCTCTAGCAAAATCCAACAGTGAGGTACCACCCCCGTTCCTATCACCAAAGCTGAAGCCACGGTGCACTTCACCATAGCCACTAGCAGACAACCCAGTATGACCATTGAAATCCTCTCCTATGAATAGCTTCTCTGTAGGCAACATACCCCACACCACCTCATCCATCACCTCCCAAAAGCGCCTTTTAACCTCCTCGTTCAAGCCCGTTTGCGGCGTGTAAGTACTAATGACATTTAGAGTGCTCCCTCTAACTACTACCTTAATCGCCATCAATATGTCTTTCACCCGTTTAACCTCTACCACCGACTTTCTTAGCTCCCTATCCACTAAAATGCCCACTCCGTTCGTGCCCTTCACGACTCCGGAGAACCACAATTTATACCGGTCTACATACCTCGCCTTCGATCCTACCCACCTAGTCTCCTTCACACACGCTATATTAACCCTCCTATTATGGAGAATCTTCGCCAGCTCTATAGACTTACCCGTAAACGTCCCTATATTCCACGATCCAATTCTCAATTTACGGGCTACCTTGTTCCCTTTACACCCTTTGGGCCCCGTCCCACCCCCTGACAGTTGCCCTACCCCCTCCCCACAACCCGACCTCCCCGAGGACATGACCTTACTTTGCCACTACAAACCACAGTCTCCTTGCCTACGAAGGTCTAAAATAAAAAGGAGAAAAAACATCACATAGAACAAAAAAAGGAGCAAATAGTAACTACAAGCCCACTAGACTGACTAGACTAGTACAAAATACTACAACAACAAAGTAATTAACACAGGGGACAGAGAAACAAGAGGCTGGAGGTACCAATTTCGCGAATAGAACCTGAAACTTTCGACTTGGTATACTTCCGATGCTGCGGAATCCGGTGTATAGCTGCTACTCTACTGCTTGTGCGCGTGCACCTCCCAAAAGTGATACATGCAAAACACGCAAACACCCACGGAACCAAGAGAATAGGGGGAGAAAAAAACTAGAAAAATGATGGATTGGAGGATACCGACCACTAATGAACTAATTATTAATTACCGAACCGTTAATAAAACCACGATGGTTATAAAGAATATGAACAATCTAGTTATCCAATGACAGTATCTTCTTGCAAATCTTGACTCTGCCGATTTTCAAACCGTACCTATGGTTAAATCCTTCCTTTTTAATATTTCAACCTACCTTGAAATATTATCAGAAAACTGTACCAAATTCACCTTCTTTTGCAGAATCTCAACAATCTATCAATGCGTTCGCTTCAAAAAACCTTCGGTTTTTTACTTTTCTTCTGCTTTTTATGGAAATTAAACAGAATTGGGAAATAGATCAAAATAGTTTGGTTTGATTTAATACTATTTGAGAGTGATTTTTTCGTGGACAATTTTATTACACGGAAAGAATCAGAAAAACCAGAGTGTGATTTAGATCACTACAATAAAATGGAATGGAAGAATGACCATGCAAGCCCTAGGGCTGATTTTTCAATTTTCAACAGAGATTAATCAATTTTCAAAGATTAGATAATAGAGAGCAAATTGGGGATACGGATCTGAAAATGAACTGAGATCGAACGCCTTTTTTCTGGCACCTTAAAGTAAAAAGTCAGATTTGTGGGGCAAACCAATTTTCTTTTGAGAAGTATTTAAGACAACTGGAGGTGAAAATTAAAAAGAGGAATATAGGGAAGCTACAAAAATTAAGACTTTGTCTTAATGAGTAAATCAAAAATCCAACATTGACAACTATTAGGCATATTATTAGTAGGAACAAATGTCTGTAATAGTGCGTTTGCAATCAATGGAATAAAATTGTATTTCTAATAGTGTTATCTCTAGTTGACACTTAGCATTGAGAATTCAATAGAAAACATAACATATAAAATTTAAAAACAAATAAGACATTTTTCACTCGTCATTATCGTCACTATCAGGTACTAATTCATGGTTACTTTCATTTAGGTCTTCATTGTCATTTTCTTTGCCTTCATTGTCTCCATTTTGTTCTCATCCATCCGGACCCAGGGCATCATAATCCAGCCCCCAATTATCACACATTTCTTGTGTTTCATCACTAACATCAATAAGATCACTTGCTTGATTTCTACAATAATATCACACTCCAATGTTAAATGTCTGTAGCAGATATTTTCGTAGGCCCGCTCACTACATAACTGTTGGGAAAATAGGATAATCAATATCTCTATGCAACTTTTCCATTCTCTAATAAAGCTCAATGCAGATCCTCAGTCCTTTGGAGGTAGTTAAGATTATCCAGTGCATGATGAACGGCTAGTGCCTTTTTCATCTCTAAGATCTCGTTCATCAAATGCTGAACATTTTCTGGTTCTTCTCTATGTGTGGAAGTTTGGAACATTGCAGACAATGCTTGTGGTACAGATAGCCTATGCCAATGACATTATACCTCAATCGCACCTTTTTTGAGTATAGGGGAACCCACTATAGGTTTTCACTCCAAATTCGCACACCTTCAGGCTTTGTAGAATACGCCTCCCCTTCAATAATGTGTCCTACAATTTTTAGATCTATATGTACATTGATAGGTTTATTTTCTAATTGATGTAAAACACCATACAACCTATCATCCACCAAATCAGTATAGCAACCTAGCATATTTTTTTCAATAAAGGGATCAATTGTGTTTTGGCCCGTGCCATATGGATCTTCTAAGCTACCTTCATTCTTTTGCCTCTTCTTAAACTATTTATTAAAGGTAAGTGGCATTTTAGAAATGCTTGGTTAAATTAATAACTTAAAAAAATTGGTTCTACTTATCTAAGCGAAAATGTAGGTAGTTCAGCATGACACATGTATAATATGCGCTATTCAAGCGCACGCCTTGTCTTATCAACTTGAAAAGGTATGTATGCACTTGTACTATTATAATTCCTTTACGAGTTTAACATGGCACATGTACAATATGTGTTATGCAGTAGTTTAGAAAAATAGTACAAATTAAATACATGCCTTGTCTTGTCCAGCTAAAAAGGCATGCTCGCACTTGTACCGTAATGATTATTTTAATAGTTCAACATGGCGCATGTAGAATATGCGTTATGCAATAGTTCAAAAATAACTACAAATTAAATGCACGCCTTGTTTTGTCCAACTGAAAAGTCGTGCACGCACTTGTACCATAATAATTCCTTTAGTAGTTCAATATGGTGCATGTAAAATATGCGTTATGCAATAAATCAGAAAAAAGTACAAATTAAATACATGCCTTATCTTGTCCAGCTGAAAAAACATGTACGCACTTGTACCGTAATGATTCCTGCACTAATACAAGATGGCGCATGTACAATATGCGTTATGCAACCTAAAATCACTCATTCTTACCTTTAATAATCCCACACATGTTACTTCATTCTTTGGGAATCGTCAGAGTGTAAACAACCATTAATCTTAATTTCCATAAAATTTCAAGTCAAGCAATACAATATGTCTGACAACGATGAGGTCTTTACGTGTTACTGTGGAAACATGCAATTTTGAAATGATGCTGGGCTACTTGCCATCTAGGGCGCTAACGCTGGATATGTAAATACATCGTGAGTTATTGATATGAAAAATTTATGTTGTTTATTTGTATATTTATTTTATAACATGATACTGATAGTCATTTGTTATCATGACTATTCATACGAGAAAAATCAATGTAGTTTTAAAGAATGGTATGATGATCTCGTTAACCAGAAAATACTAAAAATCATGTTTACTAAACCTTTGGAAATGTACAAGGGAGTACAAAATAAAAATCTGAAAACTCGATGAAAAATGTTCCAACGTTGAAAAACAAGTGGAAACATTGAAAGAGAAACAAAAAGAAGCCGAAGAACAAAATAACCGACTGCAAAAAAAATTTCAGTATTTGAAGCAGAGAATAATAGGCGATAATGACTAAACGAACACATGGCTGCTTTAAGTGTATTGTTTATTTTATGTTTTAGATTTCATGTATTATGTGTTTTAACGTATTTTAATGTATTTTAATCTATTTTTTTATTTGTGATTCAAATATTTAATTAAGCAATAATACTAAAACTTAAAACACTAAGTTAATAATATTAAATAAAAATATTATTTACACCAAATTACTGTTTAGTATGAAATATATAACGCAAGCTAAATATAAATGTGTGTCACAACCTGTATGCTTTAGTGAATTGGTTGGCCTGAGGCGTATACCCTGCCGACCGACTATGCTATCAGGATCATCCTCATCCCGTCACCTTTTTATCTGAAGATGAACTGCAACATGATTATATGGAAGGCTAGCTAGATAAGTGGAGGGGTCAGTTGGGCTAGCAGTAATGTCACAACCCCAAATACCGGTCGTGATGGCACCTATCACATTACTAGGCAAGCCAATCGATCAACTAACCACAACTCATTTCCTTTAGTAATAAACCATTTTCAACACAGGTTTTAAATACTGATTTCATAATAAACGTTTAAAACGACAGAAAAATATGCGAAAGTCAAAATAACAATAACCTACACAGCCCCAACAATCTGGTGTCACGAGTCTAGAGCCTCTAATACAAGTCTGAATACCTAATACATCAATAGTCTAGGAATGCAGAAAGATAATAAGATAAGAGGGAGAGAACAGGGTTGTGGACGCCATGCAGCTACCTCAAAGTCTCTATCAAATACTGAAACAGCTGAAAGCCCTCACTCAGCTGCTCGGACACCTGGATCTGCACACAAGGTGCAGGAAGTAACGTGAGTACGCCAACTTATTAAGTAACTAGAGTAAATAGGGACTGAAAGTAGTGACAAAAAAATACATAACTGATTAATCAACAGAATATCAGGTCATCTTTACAGTTTAAAAATCAATTTTCGTTATAGAATCACATTTCCAGTTTAAAACATTAAAGTCAGTTGCTTAGCAATATATCCAACAGAGGCTTATTTAAAAGAAGAGTGAAATCAGTGAAAACATCATAACAAGGCCTCTCGGGTAAGGAATCACTCAGAATATGGCCCCTCGGGTAGCCTCTCAATCACTCGTGACTCGACTCTCGTCACACAGTACTCACTCTCAACATTCAGCTCTTTAGTATCTCATAATAATAGAAATCATAGTAACGACTGCGGCGTGCAGCCCGATCCGTAATTTATAGTCTACTACGCTCACTGGGGGTGTACAGACTCCGGAGGGGCTCTTACAGCCTAAGCATCATATTGCTGCGGTGCGCAGCCCGATCCAATATACATATCGCTGCAGGGTGCAGCCCGATCCAGTATATATATCGCTGCGGCGTGCAACCTGATCCATATAAGTATCGCTGCGGCGTGCAGCCCGATCCGCAATATATACATATCATATCCTCACTATTAGGTTCTCAACCTCTCTCAGTCATTAACCTCACAGCCTCTCGGGAACAACAATAGAAATTAGGGAACTCAGCCCAAACAATCCTCACAATTAGAAGTAGAAAGATAAACCAGTTTTAAATATTTAAATAAGTAAGACATGATTGAGGATATGTTTTTAGCAAGTAATAGTGAGGAAACATAGTCAAAATGCCCCTAAGGGTTTCTACAGGTCAGCACAAGGCCCGAACACATGGCATACAACCCATAATACAGTATAAATATCCAAAATACGGAATAATATAACGTTTCCAAATCAAATACGTGGCTTAATAGTCGCTACGGGACGGACCAAGTCACAATCCCTACCGGTGCACGCCCACACGCTCGTCACCTAGCATGTGTGTCACAAGACAAATCAAATACTGGGGTTTTGTACCATTAGTTCCAGATTTACAATGGTTACTTACCTCAAACCAGTGAAAATACTACTCCGCGACACCTTTGCCCCTCGAATCAGCCTCCACATGCATCGAATCTATCCAAAATCAGAACGAGGACGTCAAAATATGCCAAGGGAACGAAGATCAAGCGAAAACAATCAATTAATGGCACAAATCCCAAAATTACCAAAATACCACCCCAGGGCCCACGTCTCGAAATTTAGAATTTTTTACATCAATTCTCCCCACGAGTCTATGCATATCAAGAACACTAAAATCGGAGTCCAAATGACCCCTCAAATCCTCAATTTATGGCATCTTAAACTCAATCCCTAATCCTCCATTTTTAGCCCTTTAATTCCTTTAATTTCAGCCTTAATCCATAAAATACTTCCATAGAAATGTGTTTTAGGTCAAAAAATCTTTACCTTACGAAGTTCCCTTGAAAGCCCTCTTCCAAATTGCCCAAAAAGCTCAAAGCCGAAGTCCAAAAATAGTGAAATAACTAAATTTTGCAAAATGGAATAACTTATATATTTCGCCCAGACATTTTCGCATCTGCGACTCTCCAACCGCTTCTGCGGTACCGCATTTGCGGTCATGCCTCCGCTTTTGTGAAAATCACTTAAAGTCTAAAAATTGCATCTGCGATAGTCCATCCGCACCTGCGACTCCGCAGGTGCGGTCCCACACTGCATCTGCGGTTCCTGAAAAATCTCAACACTCCGCTTCTGCAGTTCATCTTCCGCACGTGCGGCGCCGCACCTGCGGTCCCCAAACCGCAGGTTTGAAAACACCAGAGGCAGCAAAAGTTCTACAATTCCACAAGTCTCAAACCTTCCTATTAACCTTCCGAAATCACCCCGAGGCCCCCGGGGCCTCGACCAAGAGCACAAACATAACCCAATACCTTATACAAACTTGTTTCCAATCATCAAAACACTTCTAACAACATCAAATCAATTAAAACACCTCGGATTCAATCCTAAGTTTCTAAAATCTTCCGAAATACGCTTTTGATCAAACACCCAACCAAACCACGTCCGAATGACCTGGAAATTCATACACACATCTCAAATGACACGACAGAGCTACTTCAACTCTTGGAATTCCATTCTGACCCCTATATCAAAATCTCGCCTATCAACCGGAAATCGCCAAAATATCAACTTCGCCAATTCAAGCCTAATTCTACTCCGTACCTTCAAAACACATTCTGATCACACTCCTAAGTCATTAATCACCTCCCGAAGCTAACCGAACCATTGGAACTCACATTCGAGCCCTCTAAAATGTAAGTCAACATCCGGTTGACTTTTCCAACTTAAACTCCCTTAAAAGAGACTAAGTGTCTCAAACTTCACCAAACTCATTCCGGACTCGATCCGGCCAACCCGATACCATAAAACACGGATAACAAAGCATAAAGAAGCAGAAATGAGGGAAAACAGAGCGGTAACTCATGAGACGACTGGCCGGGTCATCACATCCTCCCCAACTTAAACAAACGTTCGTCCTCGAACGAGTCAAGAAACATACCTGAAGCATCAAACAGGTGAGGATATCTGCTCCGCATCTCCCGCTCGGTTTCCTAGGTAACCTCCTCCACGGGCCAACCTCTCCACTGCACTTTCACTGAAGCTATATCCTTTGACCTCAACTTTCGAACCTGATGACCCAAAATAGCTACTAGCTCCACATCATAAGTCAAATCATCATCCAACTGAACCGTGCTGAAATCCAAAACATGAGACGGATCCTTAATATACTTCCGAAGCATAGAAACATGAAATACCGGATGTACACTCGACAAGCTGGGTGGAAAAACAAGCTCATAAGCCACCTCCCCAATCCTCCGAAGCACCTCAAAAGGCCCAATGAACCGAGGACTCAATTTCCCTTTCTTCCCGAATCTCATAACACCCTTCATGGGTGAAACCTTCAACAAAACCTTCTCGCCAACCATGTAGGACACATCTCGAACCTTCTTATCAGCATAACTATTTTGCCTCGACTACGTTGTAAGAAGCCTCTCCCGAATCACCTACACCTTCTCCAAAGCATCCTGCACCAAATCAGTCCCCAATAGCCTAGCCTCAGTGGGCTAAAACCAACTAACTAGAGATCAACACCGCCTCCCATGCAAAGCCTCATATAGAGACATCTGAATACTAGATTGGTAGCTGTTGTTATAGGCAAACTCTGCAAGCGGTAGAAACTGATCCCATGACTCTCCAAAATCAATGACACAATGACACAACATGTCCTCCAATATCTGAATAGTGCTCTCGGACTGCCCGTCCGTATGAGGGATGAAAACTTATGCTTAACTCAACTTGAGTACCCAACTCTCACTGCACAGACCTCCAAAACTGCGAAGTAAAGTGAGTGCTCCTATCTGAAATGATGGAAACTGGAATACCATGCAAATGAACAATCTCCCGGATATAAATCTCCGCCAACCGCTCCGAAGAATAGGTAGTACACACAGGAATGAAGTGCGCGGACTTGGTCAACCGATCCACAAGCACCCAAATAGAATTAACTTCCTCAAAGTCCGTGGAAGCCCAACAACAAAGTCCATAGTGATCCTCTCCCACTTCCACTCGGGAATAACCATCTGCTGAAGCAATCCACCCGGTCTCTAATGCTCGTATTTCACCTACTGGCAATTGAGACACCGAGCTACAAATCCCACAATGTCTTTCTTCATTCTTCTCCACCAATAGTGCTGCCTCAAATCGTGATACATCTTCGCGACACCTAGATGAATGAAATACCACGAGTTGTGGGCCTCCTCCAGAATCAACTCCCGAAGCCCATCCATATTGGGCACACAAATCCGTGCTGATAGGAATAGGATGGGTAATAACATGCAATAGTAATCGAGACCAATCCGCGCTGTAATACCTTAACGGGATGGGAAGGGTAGATATGGATATGATGATCGGTACGCTAATGCCACGTGTAACCCCTCTTTTGAGGAGTGATTACCGGGTATTGCATTGATGTGAGGGGTGCCTAACACCTTCCCCTTGGTATAATTTCAAGCCCTTACCCTATCTCTGGTTATCAACGTAGTTATAAATGAACCCTATTGGTATCCTAATGTACCTTATCATTAGATAGCGACTCTTCAAATGTAAAATCTAGTTCCCAAAAAGAACGAGTTGTCCCTCCAAATGTCATAAACCCGATTTCGCAAGAAAAAGGGGGAACAACACCAGATCCCCGAGGCCTCTTGGCCTCCCTCTCCTCTCACTCCTGCCAGCGAACCGTCTCAATCTCATGGGCGATATCAACAACCTCCTCAAAGGTAACACCTGTCACCCTCTTGCTAGTTATGAGAATCCGAAGCTGGTACGTGAGGCCATCAACAAACCTCCTGATCCTCTCTTAGTCTGTGGGAACCATCCAAACCGCATGACAGGCTAGCTTAGAGAACTGCATCTCATACTGCGTCACCGTCATCTCCTCCTAACACAGCTGCTCAAACTACCTGCGCAGCTCCTTTCGGCGCGACTGTGGTACATACTTCTCCAGGGAGAGAATAAAGAACTGCTGCCAGGTAAGGGGCGTTGCACCAACAGGCCTACGCCTCTCATAGGCCTCCCACCAAGTGAAGGCATCCCAGAAAACTGAAAGGTAGTAAATGCCACACCACTGGTCTCAAGAATCCCTGCTGTACGAAGCATCCGCTGGCACTTATCCAAGAAACCCTGGGCATCCTCACCGTTTGCACCATTGAATGTCGGAGGTTGGAGTCTACCAAACCTCTCAAGCCGATGTTGCTCATCATCCGGCATAACTGGTACCACGAACTCCTGAGCTGGTGCAATCGGCTAGGCTGGAGGTGCCCCCGGTGTCTGGAGTCCTTGCACAACCTGCTCAGGTGTGCAAGCAACATGAGTCTGGGTGCCTCTCCCTGCCTGAGAAGTAGCTGCGACCGTAGTAACTGAGACCGCCTGAGCCAAACCGGTACACACTGATAAGATCTGAGCTAAAGCCTCCTAAAGGCCTGGAATCACAATAGGCACATCTGGTACCTGGGCTGGTTCTGCTGTAGCGTCCACAACTAGGACCTGATCCAGAACTAGGGCAGTTGGTGGATCTGCCGGTGCTGCTCTAGCTACTCCGCCCCTGCCACAGCCTCGACTGCAACCTCGGCCTCTGGTGGCCCCAGCTGGTGGAATTGGTGGTCGTCCACCCGGCCCGGTAGCACGTGTCCTTACCATCTACGAGAGAATGGAATAACAAAAGTTTAGTACTCGGATCAACAAGTTCGCACGACAAGAATTTCAAGAATATGAAGCTTTTCCTAAAGGTTCTGTAGCCTTTCGAGGATAAATACAGACGTCTCCGTACCGATCCGCGAGACTCTACTAAACCGGCTCATGACACGCGAGATCTATGTAACCTAGGTTCTGATACCAATTTGTCAGGACCCCAAATACCGGTCGTGATGGTGCCTATCACATTACTAGGAAAGCCAATCGATCAACTAACTACAACCCATTTTCGTTAGTAATAAACCATTTTCAACACAGGTTTTAAATACTGATTTCATAATAAACGCTTAAAACGACAGAAAATATGCGAAAGTCAAAATAACAATAACCTACACAACCCCAACAATCTGGTGTCACGAGTCTAGAGCCTCTAATATAAGTTTGAATACCTAATAGATCAATAGTCTAGGAAATGCAGAAAGATAATAAGATAAGAGGGAGAGAACAGGGCTGCGGATGCCATGCAACTACCTCGAAGTCTCCGTCAAATACTAAGACAGCTGAAAGCCCTCACTCGGCTGCTCGGGCACCTGGATCTGCACACAAGGTACGGGGAGTAACGTGAGTGTGAGCACGTGATTTTTCCTCTATGAGAACTATTCCAAAAAATTCAAAATAAAATGGTTTTGTGTTGTTTGTAATTTATTGGTATTTTTGTCTACGCGTGTTTATTTCTACTTTAGTTAAGAAAAATACAAAAAACATATGTGTTGCATTTGCATTTACAATTTAGGATTAATTAACCAGTGATTTGTTTTATGAAAATAAAAATCATAAAAAATAATGTACTTTGCATTTTTAGCATTTAATGTTGAATTGTGTGATTTTATTGTTAATTGACATTTAATTGTATGTGATAAATGTTATTAAAAGATAATTAGTATTTTTAGTGAGTTAACTTGGTTTATGATTTTAGAAAATAATTTAGAAAATGAAAAGAATTTTTTTATTTATTAAAAGACCCGGATTTGGGCCAAAAGCTTCAAAGCCCAAACAAAATACACCCCAAACCCGTCCAAACACCCCATCATACCCGGCCCAAACCTGCCCCAATCCAACCCGTCTCCATACCCACCGAAACGACAGCGTTTGGACACATTTCGATCAGGACCGTCGATTCCCATTGATCCAACGGATCACGTTAATTCTCTAATTCTGATATACCCAATTCCCATAACCCCTACCCCAAACCAAACCCCACCCCACCCTCGTCTCTAACAACTCAGAGACAGCCTCGTCTCTCACCACCTTGCACCGTCACCCTCCGCCCACCGGAAATCGCCTCACGGCGGTTCCGTTGGTCCAAATGACCCCAACTTTACATCACTAATTCCCCTCGACCTCCCCACTCTAAATCCATAACCCTCATCCTTTGAATCATCCTACAACCTCTCGAATCTTCGATCGAAGATCCTTATCCCTAACCCTAGTTCACCCGAACAACCCCAGCTTTACACCACAGCTCCGCTCTGACCTCTTCTCTCCAAATCCACCCTCCCCTTCCTTCGAATCTAGCCGCAGTCACTCGAACGTTGATTTTGAGCCAGGAACCCTAGCGCCGCCACAAGATTCCCTGGTGGCGGCGCCACCTCCAAACCATCCGTAACCCAACACCCAGTAGCTTCCTTGACTCCCTCACCCTAAATCCCATGTCCGTTTCTTGACTCTTAAATCAGTAATGAAGCTTGCATTCGATGAACCCTAAAAGAACCAAGTAAGGGAGCGATACACAATAGAAAACTGAGGTCGTAATAGACCCTAGTCATGTGTTCTCAGTCGAGAGCACCCGATTAAGGTCCATTTCGGCTTCAGAATCAAGTTAAAACTTCAAACGAGTGTGAGATAGGTCTGAGTTCGAAGGTATTTCTCTTGTTTCTCTGTTTGTTTTTCATGATTTGTTATTTGTTTGTTTAAGATGAGTTCAAATTCATTTTTTTAATGAAATACTCTTTTCTTTCTCCATCAGAATTTTTTATTTGGTCAAATTTTTTTATGTTCGTTGTTAATTATAGGCTGTGTAGTCGATTCGAATAAGTTCGTCGATTAGTTAAGCTTTATTATAAATCCCTGTTCTTGTCAATGCCATTTGAACTGCCTAATTGTCTATTTCTGATTGATTGCTGTCAATTGTTGTAGGCAATTGGTTAATTAGTTATCATCGATTAATTCAAGTTTTATTAGTAATTTCGTCAAATGATTTAAGGTCGAATGTTGTATGTGCTGATCTTTAGGCAATTAGCTTCAGGGTATTGTCAAAATGCTAACAATGATCCTGCATTCATGTTAATTGTGGTTCAATTTTCAGTTGCAGTTTTATTGATTCTGTTGAGTTCTGTGTTGTGATTTAAATTCAGTTCATTAGTTTCAATTGGAACTCAACCTTAGTCATTTAGTTGTTAGGAGAATTGGTTATAGCTGTTAATCAGAATTAGTTTTAGATAATTGTTAGTTTGAACAAGATTTTAGAGTTAAAGGTTTTTAATGCAGATAAATGGTTTGTATTGGGACAGTAATATTAAGGGGTTTCAGGGGTGATTTGGGAATGAAACAGTTAGGATAATATTTTAATGTTAGTGTTTTGATTAGTGCGATATTAGTGTCTTTAAATTAATATGGTAATGGGGAACAAAAGGCAATGAGAGGGCTGGAAATAAGGAAAAGTTTTCCTTAGTGGGATTTAAAGTGGAAAAATTCAGATATTTAGTGGAAAGGGGGGGGGGGGGAAGGCAGTAAGTATAAGAGGGTAGAGGGAGGTCTGTAGAAGAGGAGGAGAAATTGAATTCTGAAAGCTGAAAAGTTGAAAAAGAATAGCTATTTTTTATTGCCTGGTTTAGAATCTGAAATAGCTAGAACCTTCTTCCTTTTACTTCTGCTCTATACTTAGGGAAGTTTATAGTTGCTGGTTATTTGTTGCTGCACTGCTGTTGCCACTTTTGTTTGCTACTACTGCTGCTGCTGACTCTCTTCTTCTTCTTCTTCTTCTTGTGTTGTCAATACCAGGTGCATATTTCAAACTCCTTTGATGTAGTTCCTTGAAGTTCACAAAAAATGGAAATATTCACAGATTTGTGTTCATTAGTAAGCTGTCCGTTGTTTATAATTGGATGAATTGTTAGTTAGTTATACCTAGTCAATATTGGCTATGTGTTTTGTATTATGTGAACAGTGGAGACATACGGATTGTAATTAAGAGCTAACTAAACTACTATGTTCATGTTGACATGCTTTTAATTTACAAATTTGAACTGCTAGGCTCATGTTGACATGCTATTAGTTTACAACTTTGAGCTGCTAGGTTGTCAGTGTGCCTTACCTAAACATGATTTGAGCTAGAGTTTGTGGTTATAACTGCTGCACCAGTATTTTAGTAGTGAGTTTACTTAAAGGATGATTTTGTAATTGTTGGCATTAGAACATATTCAGCCATTGTTTAGCGTATCTGTTTGTTGGTGATCTTAAGGTAGAACTCAATTGTTATAAGGTTTTGTTGACCTTCTTGATTAGTTGGAAGTTTGATTCCTATTATGGCTCCAGCTTTGTGACTGATTGAAATATGTTTGTGATTTATTGCTTATTGCTAATGGACAAAGGGTACAATCTATTGCTTCTATTTCTATACCATGTTCTTTCCAGAAGTCCAGGCAACAAAATCCATTAAAAGGAAATATAACAACCCATTTCTTCATGCTTGAATACTAGTTGATTATTGTTACCAAAAAGCTTATGTCTAAAGCAACGAATACAGAGGCGAACGAACTTGAGATTTTGAATGATGTCATATAATATTTGTTTGATTGTGCTGATATTGGTTCTGAATTATTCTGTTAATGAGCTGTTTCAATAATTGTTTAAGCCATAAGGCCATTAGGAAATAAGGAATGTATAGCCTTGCAACTCATTTGGGCCAGCTGCCAGCCCAATGCCATTTCAGCTGAACGCTTAGCTTCAATTTAACACAAACCCAATAGTTATTAAGTTAGTTTGAACATTAGCCTAAAAATAATTAGAATTCCTTTAAGCTCACCTTAATTAATTAGACTCTTTCAATTGGTTTGAGATGTGCCATATTAGCCAGGCCAACAATTATAGCCCTCACTTATTTAACTTTAATCCTTTAGAAATCAAGGTGAACCATTTAGTGAATTTTCCATGGCTGCGCAAAATTAAAATGTATAGTGGCTTTTAAGGGCGATATTTTAATAAGGTTATTTTCGTAAATTTGGGTGCGCATTTAGACCCAAATCCAAATCTCAACAAAGTCGAAATGTGTCGCTAACCACGGGTACATTGATTGTGACGTGGTTCGAGATGCATTTCTATGACGTTGCAAATTCCTTTAAAAAAAATAATGAAAGAGACGAGCCTTGACAAACAAGAATACACAAACTGCGAGGCCCTCAACGGACAGTTATTTCAAATGCTTAGATTTCGAGACAGGCCGCATAGCGAATTTTACGGGTTTTCTCAAAACAACAACGCGTTAGTATCTTTAGGCGCGTATTTAATAATGTTATCTTCCTAAACTCGGGTGTACATTTATGTGACCCAAATCCAAATCTCAACGAAGTTGGAACGTATCGAAAATTGCGGGTACATTTATGTGGCACAATTCGAGATGCATTCTCACGACATTGCAATTCTTTGAATAAATAATAACAAAAGCGGTAAACAGTTAAAATTTGCACATAGGTTCATAAATTGTATAAAATCACATAATCAAGCCGAATATGACAGTTGAGCGACCGTGCTAGAACCACGGAACTCGGGAATGCCTAACACCTTCTCCCGGGTTAACAGAATTCCTTATCCAGATTTCTGGTGCGCAGACTGTTAAACAGAGTCACTCTTTTCCTCGATTCGGGATTCAACCGGTGACTTGGGACACCATAAATCTCCCAAGTGGCGACTCTAAATCTTTAAATAAAATCCCATTTCGATTGTCCTTTAATTGGAAAAACTTCCTTTACGTCCCTTAGCGGGGGTGTAGGTGAAAAAAGGAGGTGTGACATCTCTGGCGACTCTGCTGGGGACGTAACCCAGAATCTCTGGTTCAGGGTTCAGAATTCGAGCTTAGATGAATTGTTATATTTGGCTTTATTTATCATCTGATTTTATTACATGTTTTGTCCTAATGTGCTAAAATGTTACTTTTTACCGCTTTGATATTATTTGAACTGTATATATAAACTGCTACGAAATCCCTCTCTTCTCTTTCTTGAGGAGTGCACGCAGTTCCCATCCTCGGCTCGAGTTGTCCGCTCGGGTAAGCCAGGTCTAGAACAAACACCCAGGATAAATCTAGTATAACAAAACCTCATGCCAGATCCCTAGTAGGAACACTTATTTGCATCATGTGCACTTAACTTAGGGGACTCAACACAGGGGTTGGGTCCGTTTAGGACAAGCGACCTGAAATGAAAAAGACCATCCTGCTGCATCCTGTTTGTTTTACGAATTTATTTGCTGTAGACTTGCATGCTGACCGACTTCTGAAAATACTGGAATATTGAAAAAAAGAAAAGAAAAGAAAAGAAAATAGCAGTGTAGAGAGATAATTCTGAGTTACCGGCGAACTCTACCAAAATTTTGTGAAAATGAAAAACAAAATGTCTTTTTTTAGTGTAATTTGTTTTAACAAGTCTTGTTGTCAGAATTAGTTTATTGTCGTGGCCCGTGTCACACCTCCTTTTTCCGCACCCGAGGGGGCGCAGGGGGAGTTTTTTTCAATTAAAGGACAATCGAAACGGGATCGGTTTAATTATTTCAGAGTCGCCACTTGGGAGATTTAGGGTGTCCCAAGTCACCAATTTTAATCCCGAATCGAGGAAAAGAATGACTCTATATTACAGTCTGCGTACCAGAAATCCGGATAAGGAATTCTGTTAACCCGGGAGAAGGTGTTAGGCATTCCCGAGTTCCGTGGTTCTAGCACGGTCGCTCAACTGTTATATTCGGCTTATTTATCTGATTTTTAATACAATTATGAACCATGTGCAAATTTTGTCTTTTAACCGCTTTATTAATTATTATTATTAAGAAATGTGAACATCGCTTAAAACATATCTTTGGACTGTGTCACATGAAATGCACCCACAATCCGAAACATATTTTATTTGATGTTTTAGAATTTGGATTTGGGTCGCATGAAATGCGCACCCGAGTTTAAAGAAAGTAAATTATTAAACACGCGCCTAAAAGACTATCGCGTTATTATTTTGGGAAGGCCACGAAATTCACTAAGCGGCCCTCCTGAGTTCTAAGTAATTTAAAACAAGTGTTTACTGAGGGCCCCGCAATTTGTATTTTTATTCGGCGAGGCTCATCTCATTCTTATTTTAAAGGATATCCTATAGCAACTACGTTTCTTGTCGTGTTTGTCTCTATCAATCGAAAGCAGTAGATAGTCCTAATTAATTAATGCTTGCAAGTTATTTTATAACAGAATTCGGAAATGCTAAAATCAGGAACAAGGCTGCGCACACAGACAGTCGAATAAATAATCATGGGCCCAAATTCGACCCATGCGTGATGGGCCAAACCTGGGCCACTGCTTTGTTCGAAGCAGGCCGGCTAGGCCTATTTTGGCTTGAACTCGACCTTTATGGGGTTGAGATTGCAAGTTTGGTGTTCTTTGTCTTAGCAGGTGGTTTACTAGTTATATGAGGCCATCAATTCGAAAAGGAAGAACTTAATCCAGGATATACAGTGTTCATACTTGCTATACATTACAACATATACTGCAAAGTAAACTAAAATCTGAGATGCAACCTATCATATTGGACATATTATCACCTATCAGCATACATATGTAATCTACCATTTAGCTAACTTATATTGATATACACTAGGCATACAGGCTGCTTCGATTGTCAACACAAGAATGTAAATTATCATACAATACATGATATCTAATATAACAGTATATATATGAAAATCAACTTCAAGTCTTTTTCCCCTTTTTTGCATTCATGCTCAATGTTCCAATTACATTTGATAGTGCCTTGGTTGTGTACCTGATGTAGAGGAACAGAAGAAGAAAGAAAGGATCAGCTGAGTAGCACACAGCAAACAACGACAATCAGCAGATTCACAGCAACAACACAGCAACAGACAACCAGCCAATAATGATGAAGCTCAGCAAAGAGTCGAACAACAAATGGACAATCCCAGTGGTGTCCACAGTCCACAGACAAACAACAATATTTCCCAGAACCAAAGAGAAACCAGCAAATAGTTGAATACTAAACCAGTGATCCCAGAAAACAGAGTAGGAAATAACAGCCCAGGATGTTGAATGTAACAGCAACAGAAATCCAATGATCACAAGAAAGCTTGGCAAACGGCAGAAAAGCAAAACTACAAAGACAACCTGATCAAACTGGACTCTTACACAGTTTCTTCTAGACAATACTCATTCACAATGTTCTGAAATTTATTCCTGTCTTTCTTTTTTTTCAGTTTTCTTACTCACAGAAACTCTCAAGACTCAAAAATGAACCCCCTTTTCTAATGGAAGGTCTCCTCTTTTATAGCCTAACCTTAACACTTTACAGTCTGTTTTACAACTCAAAATTGCCCCCCCCTCTCTGTTTTTCCACTCACTTGTTTTAAATAACCAAGCTCCCATGAAATCCCTGACAGCCCCTTCTCTCTTTTTGGTTGTTAAAGTGTACTGATCACTTGTTTATTTAACCAAAGTATGGGCAGTAGGAATATAATCTGACAGCACATGCTATCCAATTATTTTAATCCCTTAAAGCTAACCATACACATGCTGCCCACGGTCCAAACCAAATGGCATTGTGTTTTAAAATCAAAATCTAAATCTGCCATTATAACCTTTCCCCTAGATGTTCTTTTAATTCAATTTGAACAAAATCAACAGGCAACACAATTCAGTTCCTAATGGGACTCAAATACGATCACAGCAGAAATAAGCAATACGAATCAAGTTGTTACCATTAACGATTGAAACTAATTGACGACATATATCGACTCGACTATATTAATCGTAACACATAACAATCAATCGTTCATATAAACAACACGTATAGAGTCCCGAATGACCTCAGACAAATTTGTTCAAACACTGGGAACTTATGTGAATTAAACTCGTTTGACGACTAATCTAATTGATGAGCACGTATATCACAGGGTATATTCAGAACACAAAACAGAAGACAATTGGCCAAATAAAAAGGCCTTTAACAGAGATGGAAGAAATCCGAATGAAAAATAACAAAAAAATAACAAACAAACACAACGAAACATGCTGACCACTTAATCAAAACTAACACAAAAGAAAGGAAAACTTACCGAAAATGTTTAAATCAAACAGACCCAAATCTGATTCAACTTCGAACTTTTGAGGCCGAACAAACTTTAATCAGGGTGTTCTCACATGAGAACACCTTGATTAAGGTCTATTAGACCTCAAACCCATGTCCAAACCGGCCGGATTCCCCAGGTGCATGTGTTCTAAAGTCTGGATTTCCAGATCTGATTTTTAGGGAGTGTCTGGTATGAAGATGGGATGGTTTGGCATAGATCCGGGTTCGACTCAAATCTTCAAAATGAAGATTCGAGACGAACGAAAGTGATTCGAGGCTCGTGGTTAGTGGATTCGTGTTCAGGACAGTGAGGTGGTCCTAGGGTGTTCCGGAGGCGGTCAGCGGCGTTCATGCCGCCGGCTTTAATGGCGAGGGATACTGGGGCGACTGCTAGGGTTCGGGGGGTTTCAGATTTGGGTTTGGGGACGATGAAGGGTGGGGTTGGTATAGGGGGCGTGGGGTGCAGGGCTGAGTTTATATATGGGGGGGTTGATTGGATCTGAGCCGTTGGATCAGATGATCTCAACGGCTTGGATCTGAGGATGAGACATGAGACGGGGTCGTTTGGTAGTTAAACGGGGTCGTTTGGTTTAAGTGAGGGGTCGGATCGGATTGGTTATTTGGGTCGGGTTTGAACATGGGTCGCTGAAAGAGGTCCTGAACCGTTGGATCGGCTGGGACGGACGGCTCAGATTGATTTGCCTGAAACGACGTCGTTTCAGGAGGTGCCTGGGCAGCCGGTTTTGGACTGGACCTGATCGAATTGGTTTGGGCCTATTTTTTGGTTTATTTCCTTGGGCCCAACCGATTTTCTTCCCTTTCTCTTTTTTCTCTTTTTTTTTTTTTTTGTTTTTTCTAGTTTCATTTTTCAAAAATAAAATAATAGACAATAAAATAATGAAATTAAAACTAAACAACAATGGAACATTTTAACACAATTAACACCAAATATTCAAGTAAGTTAACTAAAAGCCTAGAACGAAGGACGCACACATATATATATTATTTTTTTGAATTTTCTTTTACTGACACATATTTTTGTATTTTTGTTTGATAATGACTAGATGCAAAATGGACAGACCCACAAATGACCAACAACACATGTTACGGAAAGATCGAAAAATTGTACAGCGAAACCATCTGTCACTATTTTTATTTTCTTTTGGAGCGATCGTCCGTGAGGCAAAAATCACGTGCTTACAGCTGCCCCTCTTTGCACGAAGACACGAAGGGTTTTCGCGCAAAGATAAGCGAGCGATTTTTGCCCGTCCGAATACTCCGTGTGAAGCATTTTTTGAAAAAGATTTGACCGAACCTTTGCTTCAGAGGATTCCTACATATCCCGGGCTGAAACAGGAATCAGGTCAATGTAGTTCGGGAAATTTTGGTAGCTGGGACTACCGTGTGACTGTAGTGTTTGCTGTTGTTGTGCGCTGTTGTATGCTGCTGTAGGATGCTGCGGCTCAACCGATCTCCCTATTACATTATTCTAAAAGGAAAACAAGAAGCTAAGCTAAACTGAGGATTCTGAAATCTCATCCATCTTCAACTTGTTCTTGTTGCCTTGCTTTCTTGTCGGCTAACGCTTTCCTCCGATACCTTTGTCTTGTGACTTTGGAGATGATGCTGGTCCACTGCCTTTCTGAATGCCAGTTTTCGTCACTTTGTTTGATTTGCTGGGGACATGGCTTTCTTCTTTAAACCTTCCAATGGTTTCTTCAGTGGTATGGCTTTTCATCAGAATCGTCATACTCGGCATGCTACAATGTCTCCGAACTGCTTCTTCTGAGACGTGTTCTTTCTTGCTTTTGAATGTGCGCTTGCTTTGGCAGACTTCTGCTTCTTGGCGCTGGTGATTTTATTGTTTTTCCTGCTTGGGGCTCTCTGTTGTAACCTTCCGTCTTCAGGTGGGGCTACTGATTCCAAATTCTAGAGCTAAAAGTATTCCCGCATTATACTGGTGGGCGACCTAGAACTTAAAAGTATTCCCGCATTATACTGGTGGGCGACCTAGAACTTAATGTATTCCCGCATTATACTGGTGGGCGACCTAGAACTTAAAAGTATTCCCGCATTATACTGGTGGGCGACCTAGAACTTAAAAGTATTCCCGCATTATACTGGTGGGCGACCTAGAACTTAAATGTATTCCCGCATTATACTGGTGGGCGACCTAGAACTTAAAATGTATTCCCGCATTATACTGGTGGGCGACCTAGAACTTAAAAGTATTCCCGCATTATACTGGTGGGCGACCTAGAACTTAAAAGTATTCCCGCATTATACTGGTGGGCGACCTAGAACTTAAATGTATTCCCGCATTATACTGGTGGGCGACCTAGAACTTAAAATGTATTCCCGCATTATACTGGTGGGCGACCTAGAACTTAAATGTATTCCCGCATTATACTGGTGGGCGACCTAGAACTTAAAATGTATTCCCGCATTATACTGGTGGGTGACCTAGAACTTAAAAGTATTCCCGCATTATACTGGTGGGCGACCTAGAACTTAAAAGTATTCCCGCATTATACTGGTGGGCGACCTAGAACTTAAATGTATTCCCGCATTATACTGGTGGGCGACCTAGAACTTAAAAGTATTCCCGCATTATACTGGTGGGCGACCTAGAACTTAAATGTATTCCCGCATTATACTGGTGGGCGATCTAGAACTTAAATGTATTCCCGCATTATACTGGTGGGCGACCTAGAACTTAAAAGTATTCCCGCATTATACTGGTGGGCGACCTAGAACTTAAAAGTATTCCCGCATTATACTGGTGGGCGACCTAGAACTTAAAAGTATTCCCGCATTATACTGGTGGGCGACCTAGAACTTAAATGTATTCCCGCATTATACTGGTGGGCGACCTAGAACTTAAAATGTATTCCCGCATTATACTGGTGGGCGAACCTAGAACTTAAATGTATTCCCGCATTATACTGGTGGGCGATCTAGAACTTAAATGTATTCCCGCATTATACTGGTGGGCGACCTAGAACTTAAAAGTATTCCCGCATTATACTGGTGGGCGACCTAGAACTTAAAAGTATTCCCGCATTATACTGGTGGGCGACCTAGAAGTTAAATGTATTCCCGCATTATACTGGTGGGCGACCTAGAACTTAAAAGTATTCCCGCATTATACTGGTGGGCGACCTAGAACTTAAATGTATTCCCGCATTATACTGGTGGGCGACCTAGAACTTAAAAGTATTCCCGCATTTTACTGGTGGGCGACCTAGAACTTAAAAGTATTCCCGCATTTTACTGGTGGGCGACCTAGAACTTAAAAGTATTCCCGCATTTTACTAGTGGGCGACCTAGAACTTAAAAGTATTTCCGCATTTTACTGGTGGGTGACCTAGAACTTAAATGTATTCCCGCATTTTACTGGCGGGTGACCTAGAACTTAAATGTATTCCCGCATTTTACTGGTGGGCGACCTAGAACTTAAAATGTATTCCCGCATTATACTGGTGGGCGACCTAGAACTTAAATGTATTCCCGCATTATACTGGTGGGCGACCTAGAACTTAAAATGTATTCCCGCATTATACTGGTGGGTGACCTAGAACTTAAAAGTATTCCCGCATTATACTGGTGGGCGACCTAGAACTTAAAAGTATTCCCGCATTATACTGGTGGGCGACCTAGAACTTAAATGTATTCCCGCATTATACTGGTGGGCGACCTAGAACTTAAAAGTATTCCCGCATTATACTGGTGGGCGACCTAGAACTTAAATGTATTCCCGCATTATACTGGTGGGCGATCTAGAACTTAAATGTATTCCCGCATTATACTGGTGGGCGACCTAGAACTTAAAAGTATTCCCGCATTATACTGGTGGGCGACCTAGAACTTAAAAGTATTCCCGCATTATACTGGTGGGCGACCTAGAACTTAAAAGTATTCCCGCATTATACTGGTGGGCGACCTAGAACTTAAATGTATTCCCGCATTATACTGGTGGGCGACCTAGAACTTAAAATGTATTCCCGCATTATACTGGTGGGCGAACCTAGAACTTAAATGTATTCCCGCATTATACTGGTGGGCGATCTAGAACTTAAATGTATTCCCGCATTATACTGGTGGGCGACCTAGAACTTAAAAGTATTCCCGCATTATACTGGTGGGCGACCTAGAACTTAAAAGTATTCCCGCATTATACTGGTGGGCGACCTAGAAGTTAAATGTATTCCCGCATTATACTGGTGGGCGACCTAGAACTTAAAAGTATTCCCGCATTATACTGGTGGGCGACCTAGAACTTAAATGTATTCCCGCATTATACTGGTGGGCGACCTAGAACTTAAATGTATTCCCGCATTATACTGGTGGGCGACCTAGAACTTAAAAGTATTCCCGCATTATACTGGTGGGCGACCTAGAACTTAAAAGTATTCCCGCATTATACTGGTGGGCGACCTAGAACTTAAATGTATTCCCGCATTATACTGGTGGGCGACCTAGAACTTAAAAGTATTGAAATTGTTTCCCCGTTCTTCCGAGAAAATTTTCGACAATCGGCAGAAAATTTTCTGCCCCGGTTTTTGGTGACTCCATGGCGTTGCATCTTGCTGCCCTCATTAATCCTCTGTTCCCCTGCAACAGACAAAAGGATTTGGTCAGTTTTAATCGTGGTGGCAGAGGGTGCCTTTCTGGCGAGCAATTTTTCTCTCTTCCTCTTTTCTTGCTCTTTGTCCCCATAATTGGTTGGCGGGCAAAGTTGCCTGTTGGGGGTCTCTAGCCTGCTGGGGATTGGTTTTCAATTTATCCCCTTTTCTGCTTTCTCTTTAAACACATGATGTGGGAGTCTGCTTCTAACTCCCGAAACCACTCCCTTTTGGATCTTACTTCTTTCAAAATTTCCGGGCACAATCACTGCATTGCCTGGGACCGGCCCTTAAGACTGTTTGTATTATCCTGCATTGGGATGAATTCCCCTTCGGTTTCTGGTAGTAAGCTTTGAAAAATCCTTTCAAGACACATTTTAGGAAAAGAAATAAAGGATATGGAAAGGAGAAAATCTTTCTGAACCAATATTTTTTGTGGGAGGAGACAATCAAAAGAACTTATCTGGAGGACACAACTGGTCCCTGTGATCATGGCGTGCACCATAGATTCCCGACCCAGTCTATTTGTATCAATCGATTTGCCCGATGGTCTGACTTGCTGGGGATGATAAATGAGTGTTCACTTCGTTTCTAATGTGGTAGCTTCGCTGATCTGTCTCGCCGCCTCATAGTGCCCTTCGAGGGGTTTTCACTAATGAGACTCTCTCTTTTCTCTCATCTCCCGGCGCCTTATGGTGCCTGTGAAGGTTTTCACCAATAAGACTCTCTCATTTTATATCCCTCATCTTACATCGCCTCTCGGTGCCTGCGAAGGTTTTCACCGATGAGACTCTCTCATTTTATTTCTTTCGAGGAATCGGGGTGTTGTAGATACGACCCTCTTTTCTGGAGATTCCTTTGACTATCAATTCGTTCCCAATCTTACGATCCTCTTCTTTGCTGGGGCTTGGTGTATTATTCTCGGTCTTATTCGCCTGACTCGACATCTCTTGAACATTGATCGGGAGGTCTTTTGGACGTTGATGTTGGTTTTGGTGTGGGGTTAAAGAAAGGCTATGAAAAATGAAAATAATCTGATGGGTGATGTACTACAACTTTTGGAATCAAACCTTTGTGGGATTTTAAAACATAACCTCTGCCCCAGTTTTCGTGCTTGGGGAATTTTTTTTTTTTACACTTATGTTGCGCTATGTGCGTTACGCACGCTGTGTCTATTATGCACACTATGTACATTATGCATCCTATATTTATTATGATGCATACTATGACCGAGCCGTGAGGCGCCTACGTATCCTCTTTGAGGAATCAGGTCAAACGTAGTTCCCACGGTTTTGTATTTCTTGTGATTTTATCTCTTTTTTTTTCTTTTCATTTTCTTTTTCTTTTCTTTTCTTTTCTTTCCTCTTTTTTTTCATGTCTTTTCCTTATTTTCATTTTCTTCTTTTTCATGTCTTTCCCATTATTGATTCCAAAAGAGGGGTATGAAAGAATAACTTAAGGCTCAAAGGGGGAAGCAAGGGTTAAACAGTGTTTGGGTAGAAGAAAGAATTGCCTCCGTCATCTCATTATCCAATAAATGCCAAATACAAACAAATAGACCAAAAATTGCCATAATTAAAGAAGTTACGCATAATATCTCTTGACTGCATCTGAATTGATAGCCATGTCGACACATCTACCTTCGACATCTGTCAAACACAAAGCACCGTTGGACAATACTCTGGTCACGATATAAGGCCCTTGCCAATTTGGGGCGAATTTGCCTTTTGCCTCGACCTGATGTGGGAGGATCTTCCTTAATACCTGCTGCCCTACTTCAAATTTCCTAGGGCGCACCTTCTTATTATACGCTCTTGCCATTCTCTTCTGGTACAGCTGACCATGGCACACTGCTGCCAATCTTTTCTCATCTATCAGGCTCAACTGTTCCAAGCGAGCTTTGATCCATTCATCATCATCAATTCCGGCTTCAGCGACAATTCGGAGGGACGGAATTTCGACCTCCGCTGGTATCACGGCCTCAGTTCCATACACCAACAAATAAGGAGTTGTGCCTATGGAAGTCCGGACGGTAGTGCGGTAACCCAACAAGGCAAAGGGTAATTTCTCGTGCCATTGTCTGGACCCTTCCACCATTTTTCGCAGTATCTTCTTGATATTCTTATTGGCTGCTTCGACTGCTCCATTTGCCTTAGGACGATATGGGGTGGAATTGCGGTGTGTAATCTTAAATTGTTGGCATACCTCTCTCATCAAGCTGCTATTAAGATTCGCACCGTTATCCGTGATGATCACTTTTGGGATCCCAAATCTGCAGATGATATGGGAGTGAACAAAGTCCACCACTGCCTTCTTGGTTGCTGATTTGAAGGTTTTAGCCTCAACCCATTTGGTGAAGTAGTCAATGGTCACTAGAATGAACCTGTGACCGTTGGACGCTGCTGGCTCGATAGGCCCAATGACATCCATGCCCCATGCCACAAATGGCCAAGGTGCTGACATCGCATGTAACTCTGTTGGTGGAGAATGAATCAAATCTCCATGTATCTGGCACTGATGGCATTTCCTCACAAAAGTGATACAGTCGCGTTCCATGGTGAGCCAATAACACCCTGTTCGAAGGATCTTTCTTGCCAATACATATCCGCTCATGTGTGGCCCACAAACTCCAACATGTACCTCTGCCATAACCGTCGTTGCTTGACTGGCATCTATGCATCTCAACAATCCCAAATCCGGGGTTCTTTTGTACAATACTCCTCCACTGAGGAAGAAACCATTCGACAAACGCCGGAGGGCTCTTTTTTGGTCTCCAGAGGCATGTTCTGGATATATCCCCATTCTGAGGTATTCCTTGATATCATGAAACCAGGGTTCGCCATCTGCTTCTTCTTCTATGGCATTGCAGTAGGCGTGCTGATCACGGACCTGGATGTGTAGAGGATCAACATACATTTTGTCAGGGTGGTGCAGCATTGATGCTAAGGTGGCTAAGGCATCCGCAACCTCATTGTGAACTCTCAGGATGTGTTTGAACTTCACCGATCGAAATTGCTTGCTCAGATCATGCAAGCATTGTCGGTATGGTATGAGCTTTAGATCTCGTGTTTCCCATTCACCCTGAATTTGATGTACCAAGAGGTCCGAGTCTCCCAAGACCAAGACGTCCTGGACATCCATGTCGGCAGCCAGGCGCAGACCCAGAATGCAAGCCTCATACTCGGCCATATTGTTGGTGCAATAGAAGCGTAGTTGAGCCGTAACAGGATAATGCCGTCCTGTTTCAGAAATGAGTACTGCTCCTATTCCAACCCCTTTTGCGTTTGCAGCTCCATCGAAGAAAAGCTTCCAACCTGGTTCCTCGGGTAATTCCAACTCATTCGTATGCATCACCTCTTCGTCAGGAAAATACGTTCTTAAGGGCTCGTATTTTTCATCAACGGGATTCTCGGCCAAATGGTCTGCCAGTGCCTGGGCTTTCATGGCTGTCCTCGTCACATAGACGATATCAAACTCGGTGAGCAGAATTTGCCATTTTGCCAACCTTCCCGTGGGCATAGGTTTCTGAAAGATATACTTCAATGGGTCCAAGCGGGATATGAGATAAGTAGTATATGAAGACAGGTAGTGCTTCAACTTCTGAGCTACCCAAGTTAGGGCGCAGCACGTTTTCTCGAGTTGAGTGTACTTGACCTCATGCACTGTGAATTTCTTGCTAAGATAGTAGATGGCCTGCTCCTTCCTCCCTGTGTCATCATGTTGCCCCAGTACACAACCAAATGAATTTTCCAAGACCGTCAGGTAAAGGATTAGGGGTTTCCCGGGCTTAGGCGGGACCAATACGGGTGGATTAGACAGATACCCTTTGATTTGGTCGAAGGCCTCCTGACACTCTGCTGTCCAACCTACTGCAGTGTCTTTTCTCAGCAGCCGAAATATGGGCTCACAAGTTGCTGTGAGTTGAGAGATGAACCTGCTGATATAATTGAGTCTACCCAGCAAACTCATTACCTCTGTTTTGTTCCTTGGCGGTGGCAAATCTCGGATGGATTCAATTTTGGACGGGTCTAACTCAATTCCCCGCCGACTGACGATGAATCCTAGCAACTTTCCTGATGGAACCCCGAATGCGCATTTGGCCGGGTTAAGCTTGATATCATACCTCCGGAGTCTTTGGAAAAATCTCCTTAGGTCTTCTATATGGTCCTCCTGACGCCAAGATTTGATGATCACGTCGTCGACGTACACCTCAATCTCCTTGTGTATCATGTCATGAAACACTGCAGTCATTGCTCGCATGTATGTTGCCCCAGCGTTCTTTAACCCGAATGGCATTACCCGATAGCAGTAGGTTCCCCATGGCGTAATAAATGCTGTCTTCTCAGCATCCTCCTCATCCATTAGGATTTGATGATAACCTGCATAGCAATCCACAAAGGATCCAATCTCGCGCCCTGCGCAATTGTCGATTAAGATATGAATGTTGGGTAGCGGAAAATTGTCCTTGGGACTTGCTTTGTTGAGGTTGCGGTAATCCACGCACACCCTGATTTTTCCATCCTTTTTTGGGACTGGTACCACATTGGCCAACCACTCGGGATACCGAGTGACCCGAATGACCTTCGATTGGTAATTGCTTAATCACCTCTTCTTTGATCTTTACACTCATTTCTGTTTTAAATTTCCTTAGTTTTTGCTTGACCGGAGGGTATGCCGGGTCAGTGGGTAGTTTGTGAACCACTAAATTGGTGCTCAATCCAGGCATATCATCATATGACCAGGCAAAAACGTCTTTGAATTCCCTGAGAGTTTTGATCAATTCCGCTCTGACATTCGGCTCAATGTGGATGCTAATTTTGGTCTCCTGGACGTTATCAGCGTCTCCTAGATTCACAGCCTCGGTGTCATTTAAGTTAGGCTTGGGTTTCTCCTCAAATTGGCACAGTTCTCTGTTTATTTCTGCGAAGGCTTCACCTTCGTCACATTCGGATTCATCGTCATAAACGACCTTTTGCATCATTGAGTCGGTTTCAGATTGATTTATTAGACTAGGTCGAAGATCCGTTGTGCATGCCATGTCATTAGAACCAGTAAAAAGAGAATTGTTCAGAAAGAAAAGAACAAAACAAGAAATTAAAATGGGACAAAAGAAAAAAACTTTATTAAATTTGCAGGATAAAAAGGGTTCACACTTTTACAAAACGAAAGTAAAATTTGGATTACACCCTTGAATAATCCGATCAAACAAATAAACAAACAAAACATTAATCAAAGCCTACTACCAAGACTCCCCTCGGACAGGAAGAGGAGTAACCGTCCAATTGTTGGTCCTGGCCTCAGGCCCCACAAATTTTATCTCTGCTCTGCTGGAACCTTCTCCAGCTTCCACCATACTGACATCCGCAAATAGCCTCTCAAAACTCTGATTCAGGTCTTCATTTATACCGATCAAAGGTCCTCGAATCTTTGGGATCGCTGACTCCTTGGCACTTGCTTTAACAAAAGACCTTGAGAGGCGTGGCACTGGTTTAGGCAGAAACCAGACCTTCTTCTTCATTCTTCGCGCCTCCTTCCTGTCTGCTGCGGTCGGTTTGAACCCCAACCCGAAGGTTTCCAGATTCTTAGGAAGGGAGACAGGTTGGACTATCCCTTGAAGTTCAACTCCCAGGCCTTTTCCCGGTACAAATCCGTTACCCAGCATCTCCGAGACCATCATGACCGTTGCGGCAGCTACCCTAGGGTGCGGGATGATTTCTCCTTCAGAAATTTTGTTGGCTGACCCTGTATCGAGAATCTGGTAGACCCAGGGGCCCTTGTCATCAGTGGTCTCTATGAAAGGCACAATGGTTCCGCTCATGGTGCATGTTGTGTCCTCACCGTGCAGCACGACCTCTTGTCTTTCCCACTCGAACTTCAATGTCTGATGTAGGGTGGAAGGCACCGCTTTAGCTGCATGAATCCAGGGTCGTCCTAACAGCAAGTTGTAAGATACCGTAGCGTCCAATACCTGGAATTCCATGGTAAACAGGACTGGCCCAATGGTCAGTTCAAGTACAACATCCCCCACAGTGGCTGTTCCGTTTCCGTCAAATCCCCGGACACAGATGCTATTCTCCCGAATTCTTCCATGGTCAATCTTTAACTGGTCCAGGGTGGATAAGGGACAAATATTGGCGCTTGAGCCGTTATCCACCAATACTCGGGTTACCACCGAGTCTTCACATTTGACAGCCAGGTATAGAGCTTTATTGTGCTCCGTACCTTCCACCGGCAGATCATCATCTGAGAATGTCACTCTGTTCACCTCGAAGATCTTGTTGGCAATGGTTTCCAGGTGGTTTACAGAAATCTCACTGGGTACATGGGCCTCGTTCAATATCTTCAACAGGGCCCGACGATGTTCCTCGGAATGGAGGAGTAATGACAATAGTGAGATCTGGGCCGGTGTTTTTCTCAGCTGCTCAACCACAGAATAGTCTTGTACTTTCATCTTCCTCAGGAATTCTTCAGCCTCTTCTTCTGACACTGGCTTCTTGGTTGCCACTGGGTTGGTTTTTCTTAACTCCACCGGAGCAAAACATCGACCTGATCGAGTCAGCCCTTGCGCTTCACACCAGACTTCTTCCACCTGTTTTCCTTGGTAGGTCACCACTGCCTTTTCATATTTCCAGGGCACAGCCCTGCTGTCAATCATCGGCAGTTGGACCATCGGCTTTATGGTCACCCGTTCTCTACATACCCCTTTCAACATGACTGCCGGTGTGGGCAGGATCCCTGGTATTACCAACTTGCTTGGCTCGGATTTGCTTGCTATGATGGATGGGCTTTTCCCCCATATCACTACCGGCTTGATGCCTTCTCCCTGCGACTGTACACTCGTTCCTCCACTGGCTAAGACTTCTTTCGGGGCGGCTTGGATCATCATCACTGTTTGTGAGGGTTTTCTTAATTCTCCTCCCTCACACACCAACTCAATCATGTGAGTTTCGTGGTGCGCTGGCAGTGGGTTCTGGTTGATGTTAGGAGCCTCCGGTGTCTGGACCTCGATCTTATTGGTGTCAATAAGATCCTGTATGGCATGCCTTAACTTCCAGCACTTCTCGGTATCGTGCCCGAGCATCCCTGAACAGTATTCACAACTGTTTGAACGATCCAAATTCTGAGGCGGGGGATTTGGTTCCCGAGTATGGACAGGACTAACCAAACCCAATTGCCGCAGCTTGTGGAACACAGCGGTGTAGGTTTCTCCCAGTTCGGTGAAGGTTCTTTGCTTCCGCAACCTGTCATTCCTAGCATCTGGATTTCCCCGGAAACCTGCCCCTGAAGGGTTTCTATATGCCCTTGGTGGAGGGTAGGTGTTTTGTGGTGGTGCATATATGTTCTGGGGAACCGGTGCGCGCCATTGTGGGCGAACCGGAGGCTGAGTGTATATCTGGGCTTGGTGTACGGAACAATGTGGTTCTCGAGGTGGATAGAAATTTTGTGGTGGGTTGTATGGGTAGTTTGACCTGTGAGGCCTGGGTTGGTTGTAATGCGGCCTGCCAGCCCGGGACCAACTGCCTGCCTCAATCGTGGCAACCTCTTCTTTCTTTCTTCTTAGCGCACCTCCCGTGCCGCTTTGAATAGCCTGGGTTGTGGCCTTGAGTGCCGAATAGTTCAAAATCTTGTCTGACCTCAAACCTTCTTCTATCATGACCCCTATTTTGACCACCTCGTTGAAAGATTTTCCAACCGTTGTCACCAAGTGACCAAAGTAGGTTGGATCCAATGTCTGCAAAAAATAGTCCACCATCTCTCCCTCTCTCATGGGAGGATCGACTCTGGCTGCTTGTTCTCTCCAGCGGAACCCGAACTCGCGAAAACTTTCCCTGGGTTTCTTCCCAGTTCTCAATAACGTGAGACGGTCAGGGACTATCTCCAGATTGTACTGGAAATGACCTGCAAAAGCCTGCGCCAGGTCATCCCACGTGTACCACCTGCTGAAATCCTGCCTGGTATACCATTCCAGTGCAGATCCGCTCAGACTTTGGCCGAAATAAGCTATCAAGAGCTCGTCCTTGCCTCCTGCCCCTCTCATTTTACTACAGAATCCCCGCAAATGTGCCATGGGATCACCGTGCCCTTCGTATAAATCAAACTTGGGCATCTTGAACCCAGCCGGGAGTTGGACATCTGGGAAAGGGCACAGATCTTTGTATGCCACGCTGACTTGATTGCCCAAACCGTGCAAGTTCCTGAAGGATTGCTCCAGGCTTTTGAACTTTCTCAGCACTTCATCCTGTTCAGGGGCCTTAGCCGGCTTTTCAATCTCTGCCGGCACTTCCACATGTGGATTGTAAGCTTGAGGCTCAGGTGCATGAAATGTAGGCTCAGGGGGATAGTATTGTGTATCGTGAGCCTGAAACAATGGCTCACTGGTCGTCCTTTGCAAAGGGGCCGATGTTGGTCCCACAAAAATGGGAATATTGGGTGTTGGGAGAGGTTGATGGGGTGGTGGAGCTTGGGAATCATGAGGGCTTCTTTCCTGATGATAGAGGGGATTTGGGCGGCTTGTGGAAGGGCCAGAGTGAGGGTACTCCGGCATGTGTCCCAGTGTCTCAGGGCTCTTTTGTGTTTTGGCCAAGGCTAGCTGCATTGCATGCATCTCTAGTCCCATCCTTTCAATCTTTTCCATTGCCTCTTTTAGCAATTGGCTCATCGGCCTTTCTTCCTCATTACTATTCTCTGAAGTAGTCATGTTTGTTGCTACCGGTCCTTTGGATCTGGTTTGGTATGAATGTGTTGCCAGAATTCTTTAACAACTAACTGTCTGAATCAGACAATAACAAACTTCGGTAGCGTTAGATTTCAACAGATTTGATCATAACACATAGGGGATGCAATGTACCTAGGCAGTTAACCGTTTCTATATGCTTTGCTTCAAACAACATGCGTCATCCCGGCTTGCTCAGTTATCCCCTTTTAAAGTATTTGGAAATTCCGTGTTTCATTTTATTATGTACCTTATTCTCTTTCTTTATTAAAAGAGGTCGAATCTTATGGGGATTGCCTACGTATCACGTCCCCGCGTGAATCAGACCAGGCGTAGTTCTGCCTTAAAGTAAAGAAACACACAATTCTTGTGAAATCATTGAATTCATTCTCAAAATTTTGCTATTACAAATTACATCAAGCAAGGAATAGCAATAGTACAGACTCCACGGTTTTAAACTCGGTTTAACGAAAAAGAAAACAACATATGGAAAAACAACCAAAGCCAAATAAACAGGACTTGACCAAAACTAATTCTCCAATTTAAGGGGCCGCGAGGCATCGTCCGGCCTTTTCGCGGATCTAGGTGTAAGGTCTCTTTGCAGGCTCTTCAACTCGTTCATAATCCGGCGGACGCAGCCCATGATGGAAACAAGGAGGGTCTTCCGAGGTGTTCGCTCACATGCCAAGCATTTCATGTAGATGTAATGCCCTATTTCATCAATCCTTGCTTGAATGTTATCTCTTTCACTGAGCAACTGCCTGATTTGTTGGTTCTTTAACCCCAGTTCTTGAGCATCGTTGGCAAGTCGATCCTGAAACAACTCCATTTGTCTTTCCATGCAGGCCATTGCATCGTAGCACTGTCTTCTGTCGGCCTGGGCGTCTCGTGCTTGTTTGACGATCCGATCATGTAGAGTGGAGCTCGTCTCCCTTAATATTCTGACGCTCATTTCATAATCCCTTATGACCTGTTGCAAACGCTGCTTCCGGGCCATTGCGTACTTTGCCCATCTGACCTTCATCCTTGTTATGCAAGCTTTTGATTGTTCTAATTCTTCTTGGCTTTGGATGACCTGATTTCTCAAACTTGCTATCAATCTTTCATCAGAGCGACGCTTCTGTCGGTCAACGTTGCTCTTACTGGCTTGGCGAAGGCAGGCCTTCAAGGTTTGGTTTTCTTGGGCTAACTTGTTTCTTTCAGCCTGCTCCGAGGCGACTTGCACATTGTTCTCAAATACAAGCCTTTCAACTTGTTGCTTTAGCTTCCCGATTTCGACCCGGTAACCTTTCTCCCTTTTCAACCATCCCCATTACTCTTGTGAATCATTGGTAAAGTGTTGGACGTGGGCCCTTTTAGCAGGTCTTTGCCGAGTCTGAAACCTTCTTTCGAACCAAGCATCGTACTTTGGGTCTACCTCACCTTTAGCTAGCTCTCGTACCATTGTTTTGGGCTCCAAGAATCTACATTCATGCCACAGTTTTCTAATCTTCCCCTCGGGGAATATGACTCCCGGGCTTAATTCCAGGGCATGCTTGCTCAGATCTTCATCATTAAGGACTACTTGAAACCTGCCCAGTTGTCGTAATACCCGATGAGGGGCATATGGCTGGATGCTGCAAAGCCCCATTAAGAGAACATGACATTCTTCAGCCGACATGTAGATAACCTCAGTATCAGTTAACCAACCAAATGCCCATTCAATTTGGTCAGCTGTTGTTGACCTTAACCGTGTAAACCATTCTTCGACACCTTCAGGAAATCTGGCGCCTGTCATGCGCTTCTTGAATCCGCTGATACAATTCCTCTCGGTTAACCCGTGGTTCATGTATCCTACTCGGTGATGGAGGTGTTCCTGTATCCATAGCTGAAGTAACAGGTTGCAACCTTGGAAGAACTTGCCTCCTTCTCGGCATATAGTCAGAGCCCGGTAGATTTCGGACAAAATCAAAGGAACCACAGTACTATTGGTTCTTTTGATTGCCACGTCGGCCATCCCTACCAGACCTATCTCTATCTTTTTGTCCTTCCTTGGGCAGACCATGACTCCCAAGAATGCTGTGATAAAAGCCAAAGTACGTCTTGCTTCCCATTTGTTTCTGTTCCCGCCGTGAGTTAGCCCAAGGTTTGGTTCCTCGAAACCCTGCGGGGTTCCGTACCGCTGATACAAGAAATGGAGATCACAACACCCTCTCGATAAATCGTCATGTTGTACCTTCCGACTAATGCTTAGTAGATCCAGAAACGCATGCGGGGACACTGGCCTTGGCGAAAGCAAATATTGCCCTCTTAACTTCTCATTCAGTCCCGCATATCCGGCAACTTCCTCAAGTGTCGGTGAAAGTTCAAAGTCAACAAAACGGAACACATTGCAGGTGGGGTCCCAAAATGGTATTAGAGCTTCAAGAATATCTGTCCTCGGCTCAACACCCAACAAATTTACAAAACCTCCCAATATTCTTCCTATTACCCCTTTGCTATCGGCTTCCAAGCCATTCCACCACATGTGGAGTTGTAGAGGGACCTCGCTGAGGGCTGAGAATGGTTCATTTTGCTCTGTGTTCATCCTGCACATTTATTAGGGTGACCTTTTAGGTGAAAACAAAAACCTTTATTTTGACTCTAACCAAAAATCTTTGGACAAAAACAAAAAATTTATTTATATACATGTGTATACATATATACATATATGCTTTATGGTATATCATTTTGGTAAAATGGAAAAAGAGTTGGACCCGATGAGGGTTGCCTACGTATCTCACATCCGGTGAGAATCAAACCGACGTAGTTCGGGTGATAAACTAACTGGTTTATTTATTTCTATATATATATATATATATATGTATTTTTTTTTTTATGTTTATTTTTTTTTGTAAAAATTTCCCAACATTCAAAACCGGTCATCATGCATGTTTGAAGCAAATAAATGCACAAGCAGTGAGTAGGATGCATCAGGATGGCCTTTTCTATTTCAGGTTGCTATTCCTAGACGGACCCAACCCCTGTGTTGAGTCCCCTAAGTCAAATGCACATGATGCAAATAAACGTTCCTACTAGGGATCCGGCATGTGGCTTTGTTATACTAGGTTCAGAACCTGGGTGTTTGTTCTAGACCTGGCTTACCCGAGCGGACAGCTCGAGCCGAGGGGGGCAGCGTACCGGGAATACAGAAGCTTCACCGGCTTAGCAACTTGTCCGAACCTCGTTCTAAATTGGGATTTGACACTATACAGAAAAGAAGTCGTACGAAGTACACCCTTCTTCATGATTCAGAAGACTCAGAAAGGATATGGGTTTCGGCACAGTTTATATACAGTCCAAAAATATCAAAGCGGTAAAAGCAGCATTTAACACATTAGGCTCAAACATGTAAAAATCAGATAATAAATAAAGCCAAATAATAACAATTATTCTAAGCTCGAATTCTTAACCCTGAACCAGTGGTTCTGGGTCTCAATCCCCAGCAGAGTCGCCAGAGCTGTCACACCTCCTTTTTCCGCACCCGAGGGGGCGCAGGGGGAGTTTTTTTCAATTAAAGGACAATCGAAACGGGATCGGTTTAATTATTTCAGAGTCGCCACTTGGGAGATTTAGGGTGTCCCAAGTCACCAATTTTAATCCCGAATCGAGGAAAAGAATGACTCTATATTACAGTCTGCGTACCAGAAATCCGGATAAGGAATTCTGTTAACCCGAGAGAAGGTGTTAGGCATTCCCGAGTTCCGTGGTTCTAGCACGGTCGCTCAACTGTTATATTCGGCTTATTTATCTGATTTTTAATACAATTATGAACCATGTGCAAATTTTGTCTTTTAACCGCTTTATTAATTATTATTATTAAGAAATGTGAACATCGCTTAAAACATATCTTTGGACTGTGTGTCACATGAAATGCACCCATAATCCGAAACATATTTTATTTGATGTTTTAGAATTTGGATTTGGGTCGCATGAAATGCGCACCCGAGTTTAAAGAAAGTAAATTATTAAACACGCGCCTAAAAGACTATCGCGTTATTATTTTGGGAAGGCCACGAAATTCACTAAGCGGCCCTCCTGAGTTCTAAGTAATTTAAAACAAGTGTTTACTGAGGGCCCCGCAATTTGTATTTTTATTCGGCGAGGTTCATCTCATTCTTATTTTAAAGGATATCCTATAGCAACTACGTTTCTTGTCGTGTTTGTCTCTATCAATCGAAAGCAGTAGATAGTCCTAATTAATTAATTCTTGCAAGTTATTTTATAATAGAATTCGGAAATGCTAAAATCAGGAACAAGGCTGCGCGCACAGACAGTCGAATAAATAATCATGGGCCCAAATTCGACCCATGCGTGATGGGCCAAACCTGGGCCACTGCTTTGTTCGAAGCAGGCCGGCTAGGCCTATTTTGGCTTGAACTCGACCTTTATGGGGTTGAGATTGCAAGTTTGGTGTTCTTTGTCTTAGCAGGTGGTTTACTAGTTATATGAGGCCATCAATTCGAAAAGGAAGAACTTAATCCAGGATATACAGTGTTCATACTTGCTATACATTACAACATATACTGCAAAGTAAACTAAAATCTGAGATGCAACCTATCATATTGGACATATTATCACCTATCAGCATACATATGTAATCTACCATTTAGCTAACTTATATTGATATACACTAGGCATACAGGCTGCTTCGATTGTCAACACAAGAATGTAAATTATCATACAATACATGATATCTAATATAACAGTATATATATGAAAATCAACTTCAAGTCTTTTTCCCCTTTTTTGCATTCATGCTCAATGTTCCAATTACATGTGATAGTGCCTTGGTTGTGTACCTGATGTAGAGGAACAGAAGAAGAAAGAAAGGATCAGCTGAGTAGCACACAACAAACAACGACAATCAGTAGATTCACAGCAACAACACAGCAACAGACAACCAGCCAATAATGATGAAGCTCAGCAAAGAGTCGAACAACAAATGGACAATCCCAGTGGTGTCCACAGTCCACAGACAAACAACAATATTTCCCAGAACCAAAGAGAAACCAGCAAATAGTTGAATACTAAACCAGTGATCCCAGAAAACAGAGTAGGAAATAACAGCCCAGGATGTTGAATGTAACAGCAACAGAAATCCAATGATCACAAGAAAGCTTGGCAAACGGCAGAAAAGCAAAACTACAAAGACAACCTGATCAAACTGGACTCTTACACAGTTTCTTCTAGACAATACTCATTCACAATGTTCTGAAATTTATTCCTGTCTTTTTTTTTTCTCAGTTTTCTTACTCACAGAAACTCTCAAGACTCAAAAATCAACCCCCTTTTCTAATGGAAGGTCTCCTCTTTTATAGCCTAACCTTAACACTTTACAGTCTGTTTTACAACTCAAAATTGCCCCCCCCCCCTCTCTGTTTTTCCACTCACTTGTTTTAAATAACCAAGCTCCCATGAAATCCCTGACAGCCCCTTCTCTCTTTTTGGTTGTTAAAGTGTACTGATCACTTGTTTATTTAACCAAAGTATGGGCAGTAGGAATATAATCTGACAGCACATGCTGTCCAATTATTTTAATCCCTTAAAGCTAACCATACACATGCTGCCCACGGTCCAAAACAAATGGCATTGTGTTTTAAAACCAAAATCTGAATCTGCCATTATAACCTTTCCCCTAGATGTTCTTTTAATTCAATTTGAACAAAATCAACAGGCAACACAATTCAGTTCCTAATGGGACTCAAATACGATCACAACAGAAATAAGCAATACGAATCAAGTTGTTACCATTAACGATTGAAACTAATTGACGACATATATCGACTCGACTATATTAATCGTAACACATAACAATCAATCGTTCATATAAACAACACGTATAGAGTCCCGAATGACCTCAGACAAATTTGTTCAAACACTAGGAACTTAGGTGAATTAAACTCGTTTGACGACTAATCTAATTGATGAGCACGTATATCACAGGGTATATTCAGAACAAAAACAGAAGACAATTGGCCAAATAAAAAGGCCTTTAACAGAGATGGAAGAAATCCGAATGAAAAATAACAAACAAACACAACGAAACATGCTGACCACTTAATCAAAACTAACACAAAAGAAAGGAAAACTTACCAAAAATGTTTAAATCAAACAGACCCAAATCTGATTCAACTTCGAACTTTTGAGGCCGAACAAACTTTAATCAGGGTGTTCTAACATGAGAACACCTTGATTAAGGTCTATTAGACCTCAAACCCATGTCCAAACCGGCCGGATTCCCCAGGTGCATGTGTTCTAAAGTCTGGATTTCCAGATCTGATTTTTAGGGAGTTGTGGGTAGATTCGGACCAAACCAAGTTTGGTTTGGTCACGAGGAAGGTCAGAGGAGTGTCTGGTATGAAGATGGGATGGTTTGGCATAGATCCGGGTTCGACTCAAATCTTCAAAATGAAGATTCGAGACGAACGAAAGTGATTCGAGGCTCGTGGTTAGTGGATTCGTGTTCAGGACAGTGAGGTGGTCCTAGGGTGTTCAGGAGGCGGTCAGCGGCGTTCATGCCGCCGGCTTTAATGGCGAGGGATACTGGGGCGGCTGCTAGGGTTCGGGGGGTTTCAGATTTGGGTTTGGGGACGATGAAGGGTGGGGTTGGTATAGGGGGCGTGGGGTGCAGGGCTGAGTTTATATATGGGGGGGTTGATTGGATCTGAGCCGTTGGATCAGATGATCTCAACGGCTTGGATCTGAGGATGAGACATGAGACGGGGTCGTTTGGTAGTTAAACGGGGTCGTTTGGTTTAAGTGAGGGGTCGGATCGGATTGGTTATTTGGGTCGGGTTTGAACATGGGTCGCTGAAAGAGGTCCTGAACCGTTGGATCGGCTGGGACGGACGGCTCAGATTGATTTGCCTGAAACGACGTCGTTTCAGGAGGTGCCTGGGCAGCCGGTTTTGGACTGGACCTGATCGAATTGGTTTGGGCCTATTTTTTGGTTTATTTCCTTGGGCCCAACCGATTTTCTTCCCTTTCTCTTTTTTCTCTTTTCTTTTTTCTTTTTTTTTGTTTTTTTGTTTTTTCTAGTTTCATTTTTCAAAAATAAAATAATAGACAATAAAATAATGAAATTAAAACTAAACAACAATGGAACATTTTAACACAATTAACACCAAATATTCAAGTAAGTTAACTAAAAGCCTAGAACGAAGGACGCACACATATATATATTATTTTTTTGAATTTTCTTTTACTGACACATATTTTTGTATTTTTGTTTGATAATGACTAGATGCAAAATGGACAGACCCACAAATGACCAACAACACATGTTACGGAAAGATCGAAAAATTGTACAGCGAAACCATCTGTCACTATTTTTATTTTCTTTTGGAGCGATCGTCCGTGAGGCAAAAATCATGTGCTTACAGCCCGAACTATGCCGGTTTGATTCTCACTGGATGTGAGATACATAGGCAACCCTCATCGGGTCCAACCTCCCATTTTTGCAAAAATAACAAAAAAAAGTGTCAAAATTTTAATCTTTCGTCATAAGTAAGTCGGGTGATTCCATTCTTGTAAAAATAGCCGAATGTCCCTAAAAAGACTCCGGAAGGCTGTTTTTGCGAAAATAGCCACTTTTGGTCATTTTCAAGGTTTTGTCCTGTTGGTAAAATACAACCTTTAAATCTTCTTCGAAGTGCTGAAAGGCCGTATCGACAAGACCGGAGTTTTATTTAGATGTTTGTCAATTTTAGTTTATTCTTTCTTTGAGTCCAATGAGTGTTAATAACCCCAAACAAACATACAGAATGAGCCCGGGTCCAAGTTTGCCGGTAACAGTTAGGAGCAAGATCCCTTTAGAGTTGCGCTTGTGGTGGGAGGATTTGGAAAAGTTAGATTGAGATAATATCAAACTGCATCTGGGAGGTCTCACCAGTTTGTTAAACGTCAGACCTAGATGTGACATCATAAAGGCTTTGGTTACATTTTGGGACCTAGCCCACAGTGTATTCCACTTCTCAGATTTTGAACTTACTCCAACCTTAGAAGAGGTAACAGGTTATATGGACATTACTGAGGGGCTAAGGCACAAATATCTGATTGCTCCAAGAGCCGTCAATTCGCACAAGTTCATGGATCTGCTAAAGATAAGCAAGGGAGTCCCGTACTCTAAATTGGATAAGGGTTTTTCTACTCTGCAATTCATATACCAGAGGTATGGGCATGTAGGAGGGTTCGACGATCTGGAAAGTGGGGTTTGCAGCAGAGGGAATCAGACAAAATGGGATGAACATAGGCAGTTCGCCTTCATGGTAGCGTTCTTGGGCATTGTGGTATTTCCTCGGAAAGACAGATATATTGATTTGAAGGTGGCCGGAGTCGTCATGGTCCTGATTACCAACAACAAAAGCACGTTTGCCCCTATGATAGTGTCCGAGATATACCGAGCTCTCACAGCCTGTAAAGCCGGGGAAGATTTTTTCGAAGGATGCAATTTGTTATTGCAGATGTGGATGATCGAGCACTTGTGTCATCGTCCTCAGTATACGAGCTATAGATCTACAAACAAAGGTTGCATTGAAGGATATAACATGAGGGTTTCAGGGCTCAAATTGCCAGAAGGGTCTGAAGACTGGGTATCTTGCCTTCGCGCCATCACTGCAGCACAAATAGGGTGGACATTGGGTTGGCTTCCTATTGAAGAAATTGTGTACATGCCCGCCACGAGTCCTTACTTCCTCTTAATGGGACTTCGAGGCATTCAGCCTTATGCGCCTTACTGGGTGATGAGGTAGTTAGGGAGGTGTCAGGTGGTACACCCAGATGAAGATCTCAGTGTTTATGCAATCGAGATTGGTACCAACGGCCAATTTCATGAAGAAGCCGTTCGTTCTATATGGAATGAATGCCAGTATTTAACAGTAAACACTCGAGTGCGCGACCTAACCAGAGGTGAAGTCTCACCGGCTTATATCGCCTGTTACAGGAAGAGAGATGTTGTAAGAGATGAGCCAGAACGGCCGACCAAAAAACCTCACATTCAAGAGTTCATTGAGGCATCACAAGAACCGTGGGACTGGTTGGCCAAAGAGCGCAAATACCGGGCCGAAATAGGCAAGCTGAAACAACAGATTAAGGATCTGAAATTTGAGAACAAGGTGCAAGTTGTTGCCGATGAAGGAGAGAAGAACAAATTAGCTCGGGAAAGCGAGATCCTCAAAGCTCAAATCTGGGAAATGAAAATAGTTGCCAGAAACCCGAAGAGAAGTCGGGCTGATGAAAAGCTCATAAATGGTTTGAAGAAGAAAGTCCTCGAGTATCAAGAAGACTTGGAAAAATCTAAAGCTGGTCTAGCGAGAATCCAGGTGAAATGGATAAAGAAGGCAGAACAGCGAGCACGGTCTATGCAACAAATAAAGAGGGACTACGAAAGGAGCATCGCTTTATTGAGAGAAACAATATCCACTCTCGAAGAGCAGATCTTCAGACAAGCCCGAGATGCTAGAGCAGATAGGAAACGCTACTATGATCTAATGGCCCGAATGGAGAAACAGATGAATGAGTTTCAGGATCAACTCCTTTACAACGCTCAAATGCTGGGGACACGGAATCAACAAATAGAGCGATTGCTTATGGAAAGGGACAGAATCAAGGGAAGAATCGACGATATCGGGCACTATATCACCATAAAGTGCCTAGCTTGTGAGGATATGTCCCGCACCACCTTCCTTGATTCAATAATGATTTATGTCCACCAGATTATGGATGATTTGAAAGATCTGCAAAGGGTCCTTGCACCAAAACTCGCGGCGAAACCGAACGACGCCCCGCGGGCGCCAAAATTCAAAACTCTGAAACATTCATAGTTTGAGTCTGTATTTTCCTTGTCTTCAGAGTCTGTTGTCCGTCGGAGTTTGTATTTCCCTTTTTTGCATAAAATTCTGTAGTCTATAGCAAGTCTGTCAATTTCCTTTCAAAAATGTTGTCTTATAATAAAACGTTTTGCTAGTAAAGGTTGAAAAATCCAAAAATGGTGTCTTTATTTTCCGCATTTGTGTCAGAATTACGCACGGTCTGATTCATGCAGGGACATGATACGTAGGCAATCCACATAAGATTCGACCACCACTAAAAAAGGAAAGTTTGGAGGCACTTAAAAGAAGTCGGAATGACGCATGCAGTCAGAACAAAGACATGATAGAAATGGTTAAACTACTTAGGAACATTGCATCCCCAACGTGAAATTGCAATATGTGTTAAACTCTAACGCTAACAAGTTTGTTGTTAATACCAGAGATTTCGAAACAGTTAGCTCGTTAGAACGTTCTGGCAGATTACCATTACCACACAAGATCTAAAGGGCCCATTCCGAAAAGTATGTCTGGTTCGGACAAAAGTGTTGAGGAGGAAAAGACAGAGATACAAATGATGAAGGAGGAAGTAGACAGGTTGAGACAAGAGATAGCTGGGATGCACTTAGCCTGGGCTAAGGGATAAACATCACCAATACTTCCCCCTACTCCCACCCTCTCACCGGCTCGAACTCCGGAACACCCTTTCACTGGTCCATCAACGAGCTTCCCCATTGCCCAATACTATCAGGGGGAAACTTCCTATAAACCCCAAGCTCCACCACCCAAACAAAACCCTCCTCCACCAACTGTTCCTATCTTCGTGGCACCTCCACCCGCCACATTGCAAAAATCATCCGATGGACCAGTGTTTCAGGTTCACGACAACCAATACCATCCTCCCGAACTCACCTTCAAAGCACCCAAGCCATACACTTACACCCCTCACCTTCAGCTCCCGGCGAAAACTGAGAGGCCGGCTAAGAATCCGGAGCAGGACGAAGTGCTTCGTAAAGTGAAAATCCTGGAGCAGTCCTTCAGGAATATGCATGGATTGGGCAGCCAAGTTAATGTGGCCTACAAAGATCTGTGTCCCTTCCCCGACGTTCAATTGCCGGCAGGTTTTAAGATGCTAAAGTTTGATCTATATGAGGGACATGGTGATCCCATGGCACATCTACGAGGTTTCTGTAGTAAGATGAGAGGGGCAGGTGGAAAGGATGAGCTGCTGATAGCTTATTTTGGTCAAAGTTTAAGCGGGTCCGCACTGGAATGGTACACGAGGCAGGATCCTAGCAGGTGGTATACTTGGGACGATCTAGCACAAGCATTTGCAGGTCACTTCCAGTATAACCTTGAGATCGTCCCTGACCGTCTCACACTGTTGAAACTTGAGAAAAAGCCTGGAGAGAGCTTCAGGGAATTCGGATTCCGTTGGAGAGAACAAGCAGCAAGAGTCGATCCACCAATGAGGGAAGGAGAAATGGTGGACTACTTCTTACAAACTTTGGAGCCAACTTACTTTGGTCACCTGGTGACGTTAGTTGGTAAATCTTTCAACGAAGTAGTAAAAATGGGCTGTATGGTTGAAGAGGGACTCAGGTCCAACAAGATAATGAGTTATTCGGAAATCAAGGCCACAACTCATGCTATCCAAAGTGGCACGGGAGGTACGCTCGGGAAAAAGAAGAGAGAGGAGGTCGCAATAGTCGAAGCAGGTACTTGGTCCAGATCCAGAGGTCTTTCCCCTCCCTACCAACCCAGACCCCATCACCCAAATTACCCACACACTCCATACAACCCTCCACAGCCCTATTATCCACCACAAGAACCACATTTCTCCGTCCATCACGCCCAAACTTACACCCAGCCTCCGGCTCGCCCACAATGGCGTGCGCCGTTTCCCTATAATACATATCCACCTCCATAAAACACATACCCACCTCCGCAAAGCACATATCCACCACCAAGGGCCTACTGGAATCCTTCAGGGCCAGGCTTCCGTGGAAATCAGGCTTTCAGGAATGACAGGGTGCACAGGCAGAGAACATTCACTCCGCTGGGAGAAACCTATACTACTCTGTTCCACAAATTAAGGCAATTAGGACTATTGAGTCCTGTTGAGCCCAAATTACCAAATGCCCTTCCCAAAAATCTGGACCATTCAGTAAGCGGTGAATATTGTTCGGGGGCTCCCGGTCATGATACTGAGAAGTGTTGGAAGTTGAAGACTGCCGTACAAGATCTTATTGACACAAATAGGATCGAGGTTCAGGCACTAGAGGCACCCAACATTAATGAGAACCCGTTACCGGTGCACCATGAGGCCTACATGATCGAACTAGTACACGAAGGAGGAAAGCCCAAGAAACCCTCACAAACGGTAATGATGATTCGTGCCAGTCCAAGCGAGAAGCCGACCAGTGGAAAGGCAGTGATACAGTTGGGAAGGGTAGATGACAAGCCAATTTTGGTAATGGGGAAAGGTTCGTCTGTTGTTGCGAAGAAGCCGGAGCTGGTCAAGGTAGTGCTGCAGGGAGTATCAAGCACACCAGTGTTAGTTGTGAAAGGGGCCTGCGTAGAACCAGTTGTTATCATGCCAGTAATGCAGTTGCCGATAACAAGTGAGAAAGCTGTGCCCTGGAGCTACAATCAAGTGACGGTGATGCATAAGGGGAAGGAGGTTGTGGAAAAAGTATGCGAGGCCCCGGGGTTAACTCGTTCGGGAAGGTGTTTTGTTCCCGCAGAATTGAGAAGGGCCAATCCTATAACAATAAAGAAGCCAGTAACGGAGGAGGAAGCAGAGGAGTTTTTGAAGAAGATGAAGGCACATGACTACTCCATTGTAGAGCAGTTGAGGAAGACCCCGGCCCAGATTTCGTTTCTATCCTTGTTGATCCATTCAAGCGATCATTGTCGGGCATTAGTGAAGATTCTGAACGAAGCCCATATTCCGGACAAGCTCTCAGTGAACCATTTGGAGAAAATAGTGCACAAAATCTTCTAGGTAAACCGAGTGACATTCTGTGACGATGAGTTGCCAGTAGAGGGTACAGAACACAACAAAACACTCTATTTGACTGCAAAATACGAAGACTCGGTGGTCACTCGAGTACTGATTGATAATGGGTCCAGTGCCAATATCTGTCCTTTGGCCACTCTGAACAAACTGAAGGTCGATAGTGACAAAATTCACAAGAACAACATCTATGTTTGAGGGTTTGATGGTGGTGGTACAAACACAGTGGGTGACATCATACTTGAGTTAACAATTGGTCCAGTCGAGTTCACCATGGAGTTTCAAGTGTTAGATGTGGCGGTGTCATATAATCTTCTGGTAGGGCGACCCTGGATCCACGCCGCCAAAGCAGTGCCTTCTACATTACATCAGATGGTCAAATTCGAGTGGGATAGGCAAGAGATCATAGTAAATGGGGAAGATAATGCAAACGCCTTAAGTGATGCCATCTTGCCCTTCATTGAGACTGATGATGATAAGGGACTGTGGGTTTACCAGGTGTTCGATACGGTTTCAGTGGGTAAAATTTCTGAATGCGAGGACCTTCCACTTCCCAGGATCGCAGCTGCGACTGTCATGGTAGCCTCAGAGATGTTGAAGAATGGGTTTGTACCAGGCAAAGGTTTAGGGGCTGATCTTCAGGGTATTGTTCTGCCGGTTTCTTTGCCCAAAAATCTGGACACCTTTGGGTTGGGGTTCAAGCCTATAGCGGCGGATGTGAGACGGGCCCGCAAGTTGAAGAAAAGAGTCTGGGTCCTTCCCAAGACAATTCCGCGCTTATCCAGATCATTTGTCAGAGCGGGTATCAGAAAGCTGTCGGTCCCGAAAGTTTTTGGACCACTGATTTGGCCAGACGGAGATTTGAATGAGAGCTTTGAAATGCTATTCGCCGAAGTCAACATGATAGAAGCTGGAGAAGGTTCCAGTAAGGCAGACATACAGTTTGTGTGGCCTAGGGCCAATATCAACAATTGGATGGCTACTCCCCTTCCTACTCGGAGGGAGTCTTGGTAGTTGGCTCTGATTTTCCTTCATGTTTTCTGGATTATTCCAGGGTTGTAATCCAGATTTCCTTTTAATTTTTATTGTGTTCATCAAAGTGCGAAACCTTGTTATCCCGTAATTCAATAAAATAAAAAGTTTCTTCGTCATTCCTTATTTTATTTATTTTAATTTTGTTTTCTTCTTTTCTTTTTCTGTACAGTTCTCTTTATACTGGTCTTAATGACATGGCGTGCATAAGGAATCCTCAGCCCAGTCTTAAAAATTAATCTGATCCCGAAATAATAGTTCAAGAAGTAGATTATGGTTACGAATCAGAATATGATGATGAGGATGAAGCCTTCAAAGAAATTAGTAAGGAGTTAATTCACTTCGAAGAAAAACCTAAACCCAATTTGAGTGACACAGAAGCTGTCAATTTAGGGGACACAGATAATGTCCGAGAGACTAAGATAAGTGTCCACCTCGAGCCAGAAATCAGGGAAGAACTAGTCAAAACACTCATTGAATTCAAAGATGTTTTTGCATGGTCGTACGATGACATGCCGGGCTTAAGCACCGATCTAGTGGTTCACAAATTGCCCACTAACCCGACATGCCCTCCCGTCAAGTAGAAATTGAGGAAGTTCAAGACAGATATGAGTGTGAAGATTAAAGAGGAAGTAACCAAGCAGCTGCAAGCAAAGGTTATTCGGGTCACTCGATACCCTGATTGGTTGGCTAATGTGGTGCCAGTGCCAAAGAAAGATGGAAAGATCAGGGTGTGTGTCGATTACCGCAATCTGAACAGGGCAAACCCAAAGGATAACTTTCCATTACCCAACATCCATATCTTGATTGATAATTGTGCCGGACGTGAGATCGGGTCTTTTGTGGATTGCTATGCGGGGTACCATCAGATTCTGATGGATGAAGAAGACACGGAAAAGGCGGCTTTGGTTACGCCGTGGGGGAGTTATTGCTACCGGGTAATGCCATTTAGTTTGAAGAACGCTGGGGCAACACATAAAAGAAATGACTACTATGTTTCATCACATGATACACAAAGAGATTGAGGTATACGTGGACGATGTGATCATAAAATCTAAGCATCAGGAAGACCACATAACAGACCTAAGGAAGTTTTTCAAAAGACTTTGAAGGTACGATATTAAGCTCAACCCAGCCAAATGTGCATTTGGTGTTCCATCTGGAAAGCTGTTGGGATTCATCGTCAGTCAGCGAGGTATTGAGTTGGACCCGTCAAAGATCAAATCCATCCAAGATTTGCCACCGCCGAAGAACAAGACAGAAGTAATGAGTCTGTTGGGAAGGTTAAATTATATCAGCAGGTTTATTGCACAACTCACCACAACCTATGAATCCATTTTTCGGCTACTGAAGAAAGATGTTGCGGTTGAATGGACGGCAGAATGTCAGGAGGCATTTGACCAAATCAAGGGATACTTATCAAATCCACATGTGTTGGTTCCACCTGAGCTGAGAAGACCGTTAATTCTTTATCTAACGGTCCTGGAGAATTCGTTTGGTTGCGTACTGGGGCAACACGACATTACAGGAAGGAAGGAGCAAGCCATCTATTATCTCAGCAAGAAGTTTACAGGCTATGAGGTTAAGTACACTCAACTCGAGAGGACATGTTGCGCCCTAACTTGGGTGGCCCAGAAATTGAAGCATTATCTGTCATCATATACTACTTACCTCATTTCACGCTTGGATCCACTGAAGTATATTTTCCAGAAGCCTATGCCCACAAGGAGGTTAGCGAAATGGCAAATATTGCTCACGGAGTTCGATATCGTCTATGTGACGAGGACGGATATGAAGGCCCAAGCATTGGCTGATCACTTGGCCGAGAATCCTGTTGATGAAGAATACAAGACCTTGAGGACGTATTTTCCTGATGAAGAAATAATGCATGTAGATGAGTTGGAATTATCTAGGGAACCAGGTTGGAAGCTCTTATTTGATGGAGCCGCAAATGCGAAAGGAGTTGGAATAGGAGCGGTACTTATTTCTAAAACAGGACATCATTATCCTGTTACGACACAACTACATTTTTATTGTACCAATAACATGGCTGAATATGAGGCATGCATTTTGGGTTTAAGGTTAGCTGCGGACATGGATGTCCAGGACGTCTTGGTCTTGGGAGACTCAGACCTTCTGGTGCATCAGATTCAGGGCGAATGGGAAACAAGGGATTTAAAGCTCATACCATATCAACAATGTTTGCACGATCTGAGCAAGCGATTTCAATCAGTGGAGTTCAGACACATCCCAAGAGTTCATAATGAGGTTGCCGATGCTTTGGCCACTTTAGCATCAATGTTGCACCACCCAGACAAAATTCATGTTGACCCATTGCATATTCAAGTTCGTGATCAGCATGCTTATTGCAACATGATATAGGAAGAAATGGATGGCGAGCCATGGTTTTATGATGTCAAGGAATACCTCAGGATGGGGATATACCCGGAGAAGACCACTGGAGATCAAAAGAGAGCCATTCGGCGATTGGCAAATGGATTCTTCCTCAGTGGAGGAGTGTTGTACAAAAGAACACCAGATTTGGGATTGCTGAGATGTATAGATTCTAGTCAAGCCATGACAGTTATGACGGAGGTACATGCTGGAGTTTGTGGGCCACATATGAGCGAATATGTATTGGCAAAGAAGATTCTTCGAGTAGGGTACTATTGGCTCACTATGGAGCGTGATTGTATCAGTTTCGTGCGAAAATGCCATCAATGTCAGATACACGGAGATTTGATTCATTCTCCGCCGACAGAATTGCATACAATGTCAGCACCATGGCCATTTGTTGCCTGAGGCATGGATGTCATTGGACCGATTGAGCCGACAGCCTCCAACGGTCATAGGTTCATTCTGGTCACCATCGATTATTTCACTAAGTGGGTTGAAGCTAAGACTTTCAAGTCGGTAACCAAGAAGGCAGTGGTAGATTTTGTTCACTCCCATATCATCTGTAGATTTGGAATCCCAAAGGTGATCATCACGGATAATGGTGCTAATCTTAACAGCAATTTGATGAAAGAGGTATGTCAACAGTTTAAGATTACACACCGCAATTCCACCCCATATCGTCCCAAGGCGAATGGAGCAGTTGAAGCAGCTAACAAAAACATAAAGAAGATACTTCGGAAGATGGTAGAAGGTTCGAGGCAATGGCATGAAAAATTACCATTTGCATTGTTGGGTTATTGCACTACTGTCCGTACTTCAGTAGGGGCAACTCCTTCTTTGTTTGTATACAGAACTGAAGCAGTGATACCGGCAGAAGTTGAAATTCCATCCCTTCGGATTGTCGCTGAGGCTGGGATTGATGATGATGAATGGGTCAAAGCCTGATTGGAGCACTTGAGCTTGATTGATGAAAAAAATTTGGCAGCAGTATGCCATGGCCAACTATATCAAAGGAGAATGGCAAGAGCCTACAACAAGAAGGTGCGCCCCAGGAAATTTGAAGTAGGGCAGCGGGTGTTGAAACGAATCCTGCCACATCAGGCCGAAGCAAAAGGCATGTTCGCCCGAATTGGCAAGGGCCATTCATTGTAACCTGAGTGTTGTCCAATGGCGCTTTATGTTTAACAGATATCGAAGGAAAATGCGTCGACATGGCTATCAATTTGGACGCAGTTAAGAGATATTATGTATGATTTCTTTTGATTGTAATTGTTGTTTGTTTGTACTTGGCATTTATCGGAGAATGAAATGACAGAGGCAATTCTTTTTTCTATCCAAACACTTTAATCTTTGCTTCCCCTTTTGGGCCTTATTTATTCTTTCATACCCCTCTTTTGGAATCAGTAATGAAAATGAAAGAAAAAGAGAAGAGAAAAATAATGATAATAAAGATAAAAGAAAGTCACAAGAAAAACAAAGGAATTGGGAACTACGTTTGACCTGATTCCTCAAAAAAGGTTACGTAGGCGCCTCACGGCTCGGTCATAATGTAACATAGTGTAACAAAAAATAAAAATCCCCAAGGATGAGCTGCTGGGGCAGAAGTTGTGTTTATAATTTTGGGAAAAGAAAGTTGATTCCAAGGGTTGTAATGTTTTACCCATCAAAATTATTTTGAACCTTTTACCCTTTTTTCTTTTAGCCATACACAAAAACCCATATGATGTCCAAAAAAGATCTCCTGATCAGTATCCGAGAGGTACCAATTCACGCAAATGGAAGTCGGGAATAACACTCTGATCCCCAATAGAGAAGAGGACCACAAACTGGAAATGAATTGATAGCCGAAAAGAATCCCCAGCAGAGAGAGTCATATCGGCAACACTCTAATCCCCAGCTGAAAAGATAAAATAAAATGAGAGAGTCTTATCGGTGAAAACCTTCACATGCACCATAAGGCGATGGGAGTTGAGAGAAATGAGAGAGTCTTATTAGTGAAAACCCCTCGAAGGGCACTATGAGGCGACAAGGCAAGATTGGCGGAAAGGGTCCGCATTTGGCAAAGAGTTGAGTGTTTGTTTATCCCCAGCAAGATGAGGCCGTCCGAAAGATTGATTGATACGAATAGACTGGGTTGATTAATCCGGAATGCACGACATGATCATTGGGATCAGTTGTATCATTCAGATAAGTTCTTTTCTTTCTTTTTCCCCAGTATTTGTTTAGAAAGACTTCTTCTTTTTTTATTTTTTGAAATCATCACTTTTTCATTTCTTGGTTTAAAGACTTTACCTCCCTAGTAGTATGTTTTTGAAAAGGATTTTCAGAGCTTACTACCAGTTGCCAAAGTGGTGCAAAGCAAAATGCGAATAGGACAGGCCAAAAATAAGGCGACAAAGCTAAAAGAAGTTGGTCGAAAGGCCAAATGATGAATGGGTCTAGATCCCAAGAGGACCAAATTTCCAGGGGAAGTTGGAGAAAAACGGAAAGGCAACAGTTAAAAGGTTATGAGGATCCCCAGCAGATTTGCGAGATACAGGAACAACTCCGACAGATTCTCGACCAAGTTCCGCAATGGTTGGACAACACAGAGCGGGGAAGGAAGAGAAAAGAAAAACCATCCCCAGCAGGAGTATCATCCTCAGCAAATAATATCATCCCCAATAAGTTTTGTAATAAAACGCAAAGTAGGGAAAGGGAGAAGGAAAAAAACCATCCCCGGCAGGAGTAGCACGACCACTCACCACGTTTTAAACTAACAAATTTTTCTTTGATTTGATGCAGGGAAAGGAAATGTTATTGACAGTGGGAAGACGTGGCCACAAAGAAGATTATCAAACTGGGGCAGAAAATTTTCTCTCGTTGCAAAAATTTCTTGAAATCAGATACCTACTTGGGGAAGATGGAAGATAACACAAGTTTTGAAGGAAGTGGAATCCCCCGCAGTTTACGGGAGAAAGAATACAAGTTTTAAAGAAAGAAATCTTTGAAGAAGCAAGATAACCCAAGTTTTAAGGGTAGTGGTCTTTGAATCAATATCACCCCCACCATCGTTAAAAGGAGGAAAGTAACTAGTCTCAAAGGAGGAAGATAATTCCCCAACAGTGTTATTCCCGACAGGTTTCAGAGAAGTGAAAACACCAGCTTGAGGAAAGTAGTTCCAAGTGGAAGGAAGGCACCAACTTTAAAGGAAGTAGTCTGTGAAAAAGGAAAATAACATAGTTGTGAATAAAACACCGGTGTTGTCCCCAGTAGTTTTCGGAGGAATAAGACACCAGTTTTGAGGGAAGCAGTTGAAAGAAGATGATTCAAGTTAAAGAAGTCATGAGCCCGCTTGGAGAATAGAGGCTGAAATATTTTTGAATGAAACACCGGTGTTATCCCCGACAGTTTCAGAGGAATGAAACACCAATGTTGGGGAAGTAGTTCTGAAAGAAGAAAATTCAAGTTAGAAATGGTTCAGGAGGCAGGAAGGAACAATGGCAATAGAACGCATTTTTAAGTCATAATAGAAGTCAGGAGCCCACCTGGAGAATGGAGGTGTTATATTTTGAAGAAGTTGTTGAAGTCAGGAGCCCGCCTGGAGAATGGAGGTGTTATATTTTGAAGAAGTTGTTGAAGTCAGGAGCCCGCCTGGAGAATGGAGGTGTTACATTTTAAGAAGTTGTTGAAGTCAGGAGCCCGCCTGGAGAATGGAGGCTGAATTATTTTTAAGAAGTTGTTGAAGTCAGGAGCTCGCCTGGAGAATGGAGACTGAATTATTTTAAAGAAGTAGTTGAAGTCAGGAGCCCGCCTGGAGAATGGAAGCTGAATTATTTTTAAGAAGTTGTTGAAGTCAGGAGCCTGCCTGGAGAATGGAGGCTGAATTATTTTTAAGAAGTTGTTGAAGTTAGGAGCCCGCCTGGAGAATGGAGACTGAATTATTTTGAAGAAGTTGTTGAAGTCAGGAGCCCGCCTGAAGAATGGAGGTGTTACATTTAAGAAGTTATTGAAGTCAGGAGCCCGCCTGGAGAATGGATGTGTTATATTTTAAGATGTAATTGTTGTTGAAGTCAGTAAAACAGCGGGAAACAACAAAATCCCCAGCAGAGGAAGGCAGTTCAAGATTCGAAGGAAATAAAGAGTTCGAGATTGGCGATCAAGGGAGAATACAAGTCAAGTCAGAAGTAAAAGCAACATCAGAGGAAACACAAGGCAACGAGGCAACACCAGTCACATGACCAAGTTTGAGAATAAAATTTTGTAATGCATAGATCATAGCTTAGTATAACTTCTATCTTTCAGCAATGGTGTAATAAGGAGGTCGAAAAGTAGTAGCAACAGCATGCAACAACAGTAACAGCAAAAGGCAGTCCCATGGTAGTCCCAGCTACCAAAATTTCCCGAACTACATTAACCTGATTCCCTTTTAGCCAGGGATATGTAGGAAACCTTTGAATCAAAGGTTCGGTTAAATCTTTTCAAAAAATGCTTCACACGGAGTATTCTAACAGGTAAAAATCGTTCGTATCCGCTCACTTTATATTTGCACGAAAACTCTTTGTGTTTTCGGACAAAGAGGGGTAGCTGTGAGCACGTGATTTTTGCTCTATGAGAACTACTCCCAAAAATTCAAAATAAAATGATTTTGTGTTGTTTGTAATTTATTGGTATTTTTGTCTACGCATGTTTATTTCTACTTTAGTTAGGAAAAATACAAAAACATATGTGTTGCATTTGCATTTACAATTTAGGATTAATTAACCAGTGATTTATTTTATGAAAATAAAATCATAAAAAATAATCTACTTTGCATTTTTAGTATTTAATGTTGAATTGTGTGATTTTATTGTTAATTGACATTTAATTGTATGTGATTAATGTTTTTAAAAGATAATTAGTATTTTTAGTAAGTTAACTTGGTTTATGATTTTAAAAAATAATTTAGAAAATGAAAAGATTTTTTTATTTATTAAAAGACCCGGATTTGGGCCAAAAGCTTCAAAGACCAAACAAAATACAACCCAAACCCGTCCAAACACCCCATCATACCCGGCCCAAACCTGCCCCAATCCAACCCGTCTCCATACCCATCGAAACGACAGCGTTTGGACACATTTCGATCAGGACCGTCGATTCCCATTGATCCAACGGATCACGTTAATTCTCTAATTCTGATATACCCAATTCCCATAACCCCTACCCCAAACCAAACCCCACCCCACCCTCGTCTCTAACAACTCAGAGACAGACCCTCCGCCTCTTACCACCGTGCTCCGCCCACCGGAAATCGCCTCACGACGGTTCCGGTGGTCCAAATGACCCCATCTTTTCACCACTGATTCCCCTCGACCTCCCCATTCCGAATACCTAAAACCCTCATCCTTCGAATCATCCTACAACCTCTCGAATCTTTGATCGAAGATCCTTATCCCTAACCCTAGTTCACCCGAACAACCCCAGCTTTACACCACAGCTCCGCTCTGACCTCTTCTATCCAAATCCACCCTCCCCTTCCTTCGAATCTAGCCGCAGTCACTCGAACGTTGATTTTGAGTCAGGAACCCTAGCGCCGCCACAAGATTCCCTGGTGGCGGCGCCACCTCCAAACCATCCGTAACCCAACACCCAGTAGCTTTCTTGACTCCCTCACCCCAAATCCCATGTCCGTTTCTTGACTCTTAAATCAGTAGTGAAGCTTGCATTCGATGAACCCTAAAAGAACCAAGTAAGGGAGCGATACACAATAGAAAATTGAGGTCGTAATCGACCTTAGTCATGTGTTCTCAGTCGAGAGCACCCGATTAAGGTCCATTTCGGCTTCAGTATCAAGTTAAAACTTCAAACGAGTGTGAGATAGGTCTGAGTTCGGAGGTATTTCTCTTGTTTCTCTGTTTGTTTTTCATGATTTGTTATTTGTTTGTTTAAGATGAGTTCAAATTCATTTTTTTTATCAAATACTCTTTTCTTTCTCCATCAGAATTTTTTATTTGGTCAAATTTGTTTCTGTTCGTTGTTAATTATAGGCTGTGTAGTCGATTTGAATAAGTTCGTCGATTAGTTAAGCTTTATTATAAATCCCTGTTCTTGTCAATGCCGTTTGAACTGCCTGATTGTCTATTTCTGATTGATTGCTGTCAATTGTTGTAGGCAATTGGTTAATTAGTTATCATCGATTAATTCAAGTTTTATTAGTAATTTCATCAAATGATTTAAGGTCGAATGTTGTATGTGCTGACCTTTAGGCAATTAGCTTCAGGGCATTGTCAAAATGTTGACAATGATCCTGCATTCATGTTGATTGTGGTTCAATTTTCAGTTGCAGTTTTATTGATTCTGTTGAGTTCTGTGTTGTGATTTAAATTCAGTTCATTAGTTTTAATTGGAACTCAACCTTAGTCATTTAGTTGTTAGGAGAATTGGTTATAGCTGTTAATCAGAATTAGTTTTAGATAATTGTTAGTTTGAACAAGATTTTAGAGTTAAAGGTTTTTAATGCAGATGAATGGTTTGTATTGGGGTAGTAATATTAAGGTGTTTCAGGGGTGATTTGGGAATGAAACAGTTAGGATAATATTTTAATGTTAGTGTTTTGATTAGTGGGATATTAGTGTCTTTAAATTAATATGGTAATGTGGAACAAAAGGGAATGGGGGGCTGAAAATAAGGAAAAGTTTTTCTTAGTGGGATTTAAAGTGGAAAAATTCAGATTTTTAGTGGAAAAAGGGGGGTAAGGCAGTAAGTATAAGAGGGCAGGGGGAGGTCTGTAGAAGAGGAAGAGAAATTGAATTCTGAAAGCTGAAAAGTTGAAAAAGAATAGCTATTTTTTATTGCCTGGTTTAGAATCTGAAATAGCTATAACCTTCTTCCTTTTACTTCTGCTCTATACTTGGGGAAGTTTATAGTTGCTGGTTATTTGTTGCTGCACTGTTGTTGCCACTTCTGTTTGCTACTACTGCTGCTGTTGACTCTCTTGTTCTTCTTCTTGTGTTGTCAATACCATGTGCATATTTTGAACTCCTTTGATGTAGTTCCTTGAAGTTCACAAAAAATGGAAATATTCATAGATTTGTGTTCATTAGTAGGCTGTCCGTTGTTTATAATTGGATGAATTGTTAGTCAGTTATACCTAGTCAATATTGGCTATGTGTTTTGTATTATGTGAACAGTGGAGACATACGAATTGTAATTAAGAGCTAACTAAACTACTATGTTCATGTTGACATGTTTTTAATTTACAAATTTGAACTGCTAGGCTCATGTTGACATGCTATTAGTTTACAACTTTGAGCTGCTAGGTTGTCAGTGTGCCTTACCTAAACATGATTTGAGCTAGAGTTTGTGGTTATAACTGCTGCACCAGTATTTTAGGAGTGAGTTTACTTAAAGGATGATTTTGTAATTGTTGGCATTAGAACGTATTCAGCCATTGTTTAGCATATCTGTTTGTTGGTGATCTTAAGGTAAAACTCAATTGTTATAAGGTTTTGTTGACCTTCTTGATTAGTTGGAAGTTTGATTTCTATTATGGCTCCACCTTGGTGACTGATTGAAATATGTTTGTGATTTATTGCTTACTGCTAATTGACAAAGGGTACAATCTATTGCTTCTATTTTTATACCATGTTCTTTCCAGAAGTCCAGGCACCAAAATCCATTAAAAGGAAATATAAAAACCCATCTTCATGCTTGAATACTAGTTGATTATTGTTACCAAAAAGCTTATGTCTAAAGCAACGAAAACAGAGGCGAACGAACTTGTGATTTTGAATGATGTCATATAATATTTGTTTGATTGTGCTGATATTGGTTATGAATTATTCTGTTAATGAGCCGTTTCGATAATTGTTTAAGCCATAAGGCCATTATGAAATAAGGAATGTATAGCCTTGCAACTCACTTGGGCCAGCTGCCAGCCCAATGCCATTTCAGCTGAACGCTTAGCTTCAATTTAACACAAACCCAATAGTTATTAAGTTAGTTTGAACATTAGCCTAAAAATAATTAGAATTCCTTTAAGCTCACCTTAATTAATTAGACTCTTTCAATTGGTTTGAGATGTGTCATATTAGCCAGGCCAACAATTATAGCCCTCACTTAATTAACTTTAATCCTTTAGAAATCAAGGTGTACCATTTAGTAAATTTTCCATGGCTGCGCAAAGTTAAAATGTATAGTGGCTTTTAAGGGCGATATTTTAATAAAGTTATTTTCGTAAATTTGGGTGCGCATTTATGTGACCCAAATCCAAATCTCAACAAAGTCGAAATGTATCGCTAACCACGGGTACATTGATTGTGACGTGGTTCGAGGTGCATTTCCATGACGTTGCAAATTCCTTTTTAAAAAAAATAATAAATGAGACGAGCCTCGACAAACAAGAATACACAAACTGCGGGGCCCTCAACGGACAGTTATTTCAAATGCTTAGATTTCGAGACAGGCCGCATAGCGAATTTTACGGTTTTTCTCAAAATAACAATGCGTTAGTATCTTTAGGCACGTATTTAATAATGTTATCTTCCTAAACTCGGGTGTACATTTATGTGACCCAAATCCAAATCTCAACGAAGTTGGAACGTATCGAAAATTGCGGGAACATTTATGTGGCGCAATTCGAGATGAATTCTCATGACGTTGCAATTCTTTGAATAAATAATAACAAAAGCGGTAAATAGTTAAAATTTGCACATACGTTCATAAATTGTATAAAATCAGATAATCAAGCCGAATATGATAGTTGAGCGACCGTGCTAGAACCACAGAATTCGAGAATGCCTAACACCTTCTCCCGGGTTAACATAATTCCTTATCCGGATTTCTGGTGCGCAGACTGTTAAACGGAGTCACTCTTTTCCTCGATTCGGGATTCAAAAGGTGACTTGGGACACCATAAATCTCCCAAGTGGCGACTCTGAATCTTTAAATAAAATCCCGTTTCGATTGTCCTTTAATTGGAAAAACTCCCTTTACGTCCCTTAGCAGGGGTGTAGGTGAAAAAAGGAGGTGTGACAGTGAGTACGCCACCTCAGTAAGTAACTAGAGTAAATAAGGACTGAAAGCAGTGACGAGCAGTTCAAAAATATATAACTGGATAATCAACAGAATATCAGGTCATCTTTACAGTTTAAAAATTAGTTTTCGTTATAGAATCACATTTCCAGTTTAAAACATTGACGCCAGTTGCTTAGCAATATATCCAACAGAGGCTTATTTAAAAGAAGAGTTAAATCTGTGAAAACATCATAACAAGGCCTTTCGGGCAATGAATCACTCAGAATATGGCCCCTCAGGCAGCCTCTAAGTAACTCATGACTAGACTCTCGTCACACAGTACCCACTCTCAGCACTTGGCTCTTTAGTATTTCATAATAATAGAAATCATAGTAACCGCTGCGGCGTGCAGCCCGATCCGTAATTTATAGTCGACTATGCTCACTAGGGGTGTACAAACTCCGGAGGGGCTCTTATATCCCAAGTGTCATATTGTTGTGGCGCGCAGCCCGATCCAGTATATATATATCATTGCGGCGTGCAACCCAATCGATATAAGTATCGATGCGGCGTGCAACCCGATCCATAATATATACATATCATATCCTCACTATTAGGTTCTCAAGCTCTCTCAGTCATTAACCTCACAGCCTCTCGGGCACAACAATAGAAATTAGGAAACTCAGCCCAAACAGTCCTCACAATTAGAAGTGAAAAGATAAAACCAGTTTTAAACTTTTAAACAGGTAAGACATGACCGAGGATATGTTTTTAGCAAGTAATAGTGAGGAAACATAGTCAAAGTGCCCCTAAGAGTTTCTACAGGTCGGCACAAGGCCCCAAACATGGCATACAGCCCATAATACAGTATAAATATCCAAAATACGGAATAATATAATGTTTCCAAATCAAATACGCGGCTTAATAGTCGCTACGAGATGGACCAAGTCACAATCCCTACCAGTGCACGCCCACACGCTCGTCACTTAGCATGTGCGTCACCGGATTTATCAAGACAAATCAAATACTGGGGTTTTGTACCCTCGGTTCCAGATTTACAATGGTTACTTACCTCAAACTGGTGAAAATACTACTCCGCGATGCCTTTTCACCTCGAATCGGCCTCCACACGCATCGAATCTATCCAAAATTAGAACGAGGATATCAAAATATGCCAAGGGAATGAAGCCCAAGCAAAAACAATCAATAAATGACACAAATCCCAAAATTACCAAAACCCGACCCCCGGGTCCATGTCTCAAAATTCAGAAATTTTTACATCAATAGATTCCTTGTCTCCCTACGAGTCTATGCATATCAAGAACACTAAAATCGGAGTCCAAATGAACCCTCAAATCCTTTATTTAAAGCCTCTTAAACTCAAACCCTAATCCTCCATTTTTAGCCATTTAATTCCTTTAATTTCAGCCTTAATCCATGAAATACTACCATAGAAATGTGTTTTAGGTCCAAAAATCCTTACCTTACGAAGTTCCCTTGAAATCCCTCTTCCAAATCGCCCCAAAAGCTCCAAGACGTAGTTCAAAAATGGTAAAATAACTAAATTTTGCGAAATGAAATAACTTATATGTTCTGCCCAGACATTTTCGCATCTGAAACTCTCCAACCGCTTCTGCAGTACCGCATTTGTGGTCATGCCTCCGCTTCTGCGAAAATCACTTAAAGTCTAAAAATCGCATTTGCGATAGTCCATCCGCGCACCTGCGACTCCGCAGGTGCGGTCCCACACCGCATCTGTGGTTCCTGAAAAATCTCAACACTGTATATCTTCGGTTCATCTTTCACACATACGGCGCTGCACCTGTTGTCCCCAAACCGCATGTGCGAAAACAACAGAGGCAGCAAAGTTTCTGCACTTCCACAAGTCTCAAACCTTCCCGTTAACCTTCCGAAATCACCCCGAGGCCCCCGGGACCTCGACCAATAGCACAAACATAACCCAATATCTTATACAAACTTGTTCCAATCATCAAAACACTTCAAACAACATCAGATCAATTAAAACACCTCGGATTCAAGCCTAAGTTTCTAAAATCTTCCAAAATACGCTTTTGATAAAAAACCCAACCAAACCACGTCCGAATGACCTGCAAATTTACACACACATCCCAAATGAGACGATGGAGCTACTGCAACTCTCAGAATTCCATTCCGACCCCTATATCAAAATCTCGCCTATCAACCGGAAATTGCCAAAATATCAACTTCGCCAATTCAAGCTTAATTCTACTCCGTACCTCCAAAACCCATTCTGATCACACTCCTAAGTCATAAATCACCTCCCAAAGCTAACCAAATCATCGAAACTCACATTTGAGCCCTCTAATATGTAAGTCAATATCTGATTGATTTTTCCAACTTAAACTCCCTTAAAAGAGACTAAGTGTCTCAAACTTCACCAAACTCATTCCGGACTCGATCCGGCCAACCCGATACTACAAAACACGAATAACGAAGCATAAAAAAGTAGAAATGAGGAAAAACGGAACGGTAACTCATGAGATGACAGACCGGATCATCACAAGTAAGCTATAAAATATAAAGTAGTTTTTATTATATGATATATAAGAACAATAATATAATAGATTAATTATTTTTAAAGTCAAACCTGCATCTCAGCTGACTACTGAATAGGGTCCTGCATCTCCAGCAAACAAGTATCACAATCTACTACTGACTAACATTTAAAGAAAAATAAATTATTAATTGTGTTAACACAGCCAAATGCATCTCAGTGGGCAGCTATACGAGCTCCTCGTCGAGTTGCTCGAGGGGAACTTTGAGGTGAACTCCGAGGTGGAATTGACTAGATAAAGATTGTGTAGTCTCCACCGGAAGTGATGTTACCTTCGTAACATGCTGAAAAAATATTATCTTTCCTAAAAACAATAATACTATAATAGTGACATTTTAAAGATCGATAGGAAAAGATACTAATATGATCAGATCCACAACTCAAACGTTTGCAGATATGCACATCTCGCAACGGACGGTCCTCTACATCCTTCGATATGCCTGGAAGATCAGGAAAGTATGCATCCCAATCATACGATGTATTGTCGGTGCCCGCGATCGATTAAGTAGTTTGTTGGCTAAACTGTGAAGTCATCGGTAACAGCAATCTGAATGCAGGCATATCATCACTAGCACCATGTGCCTCACCATGATACTCTAGCAAACCCTCACCAATAGTCTCCATGGGTTCCTCAATGACCCCTTGCTGGCCACCTGTCCGCACCGACCATGCCGGCCACCCCGTCTTCTCTTATCATGCATGGCACGTCTACTACGTGTTGGGGACACGTTTGGCCCATGATGGTAATCCTCTAGCAGAACATATGCTGTATGAAAACCTTACCATGTATCCACTCGTGCAACTACCAATGCGGTAGTAGAAAGCATAGAAACCTAACAACCCCAATAGTGCAGTAGTGGCACTCCGTTGCATAAATGCTTCAGCATCTCCAAACCTATCTCGTGAATACGGTGTGAGCCAATAGCATGCATAGAATGTAACATATTAATTAGTTAAAGTAATGTAACATGATAAGTAAGTATATCAAATAACATACAAATGCCCTCATGGCTCCCGGCGTATGGAACGTACCGACCACCAGCGCGATGATCAAGATTACCTATCAGAGTGCGAGTAACACAAATGATACCATGCCATGTACTCATGCTCGCTGTCAACACCATCATGTGGAGGGTCTGGCCAAAACATGAAAGTCTTTGATCCTAGTCCTCTATCCAGGCCTACCTCATGAGCAATAGTTTGATAATCTAGCGATGAGCTTGTCGGTATATGTCCTCCATAAGAACTATTTATTAAACACATGAATAATATGTAAATGCTAGACAAATCATGTATTAGAAAACGTAATAAGTCGATTGTTTACTTGATCACCATCTTGAAGATACAACATATCCCTGTAAAGTAGGAGATGATGTCGAGCCTCGACGCCAAAGGTGTTGCCTCTCCTATCTGCCCACCTCCTAGCACGGGGTAGAAGCGGCAGAAGTGGTGCATCCGGAGCTAGTGGTCGAGGAGGGGGGCGCATCTGCAAGAATATCTCCTAAGCCCAAACCTAATATTGATTGTGGACGTAAAATTGAGTATTTATACATACATATATATATATATATATATATATATATATATATATATATATATATATATATATATATATATATATATATATATATATATATATATATATATTTATGAAAAGAATTTATAATGTTATCACGTATAAAAGCGGAATAAATCCAGCAATGTCCCTCACACTACCCATCGACGCCCTACATAGCTACCTAGGAATAAAAAACCTAGGGTTGATGATAGATTGAACTCCAGTTTACAACAATCATGTATTCCAGATGAGGGTGATAGAGTATCAACAAAAAAGTCAGAAATCGAGAAGGATCATCTACTATAGCATTAACTAAGAAGCAATCTAATGAAACAGTAAACACTAAAAGTGCAAAGGTGGTTTTGATCAATGTTGATGATGTTATGGTGGAGATTTCAGGGAATAATCAAGCTAGCGTTGTTAATGAGGATTTTTTGGAGAACAAAGTTGGGTCAGAGCTTCACACAGCTAGTGGTAAGGCTTGTGGTTCCAATGGAATAGTAATTCCTGGAAATCCCGCCACAATGAACCCTAGCTTGGGTTCTATCTATGAGCTTCAATTTAGATCTATACATGAGTCTTTAGCTATTCAAGGAAATGGTTCTGAGGTCTTGAAAGATTCATCTATGGAGCATGATCAGCTGGAGCAGGCTATAGTACCCAGGAAATCAGGTGAAATTGAAATTGTTCCCATGGAATGTGCTTCAGGTACCCGTTCTCAAATGCAAATTCATATCAATATACCATTGAAATCTCCAAATCAGGTACTCCATGATATCATTACACACAAGGTCTGAGTATATTCATAATGCATTAGTGGATCAACAACAAATAGAAGATGAAGGTGATGATGAGTCTACTGTTGGGAATTTTAAAGCTGTAGCAAGGGAAGGAGATTTGTCACCTAGGATTTCAGCTAGAAGTGGAAAGAAAGAAAAGAAGCAAACACAAGCTAAGGATCCACTGCCACCTATAAGAATATTGCCCAAAGGGCAGCCTCAACAACAAGATGATGATTAAAACATTAATATGAAATATAAGGTCTGTTAAGACACAACAGGACTTTCAAAGAGTTATCAAAATACAAAGGGAACATTAATTTTTTCATTATAGCACTTATGGAGCCATTTCAAAAGTAGAGGTTTATTCAGAACTACAGAAGGAGGCTAGGTATGGAAGCTGCAATATCAAATGTTAATGGGGAGATATGGTTATTCTTTGATATTGTGGTGGAATGGGATCTATTGATTGATACTGAGCAGCAGTTAACCATTAAGGTGTACCATCAAGATATTGGTAAATACATTATGATGACCTTTGTATATGCAAAGTGTTCATCACTGGAAAGATTAGAGTTGTGGGATATTCTATTCAACCTTGCTAGTGATATGGATTTACCTTGGGTGGTTGGAGGGGATTTTAATGTGATTCTTTGTGAAGAGGAGAAGATAAGAGGACTTTCGGTGTACCCCCAGAGTATGAAGATTTTTCTTTTTGTGTTAACTTATGTGAAATATTTAATCTTGGATACAAAGGCAACCCCTTTACTAGGTGGAATGGGAGGCCTAATGCAGAATGTATATTCAAATGTTTGGACAGACTTTTTGTGAATTTGCCTTTCCAGACCCTATTTCCAAATATATAAGTGGAGAATCTTATTAGAATGGGATCAGATTATGCTCCACTTTTGATGAGTTGTGGTAATCAGGCCATATAATTTGTTAAACCATTTAAGTTCTTGAACTTCTAGACAAAACATGAATCTTTTATGAAGGTGATTAGACAGAATTGGATGGATGACTTCACTAGAGATCCTTTCTTGATGTTCATGTAGAAACTAAATAGGGTTAAGATTGCTCTCTCTAAATGGAGCAAGCTCACCTATGGGAATATTTTCAGGCAACTAGCTATTAGAGAAAATGTGGTTAGAGTGAAGGAAATGTTATTTGAAGAAGAGCCAACAGTGGAAAATAGAATAATACTTCAACAAGCTCAAGTTGAATTGAAGAAGTACTTGAGCATTGAGGAGCAACATTGTAAAGAAAAAGCAGGAATGACATGATTTGCAAAAGGGGACAGAAATACCAGATTTTCCACAACCATATCAATGGTAAAAGACAGAAACTCCAGTTGAAGAGAATTCAAAATAATGATGGTGCATGGATTTATTCACAAGATTTGATAGCTGATATTGTAGTTGATTTTTCTAGAAGTAGTTCACACAAGAAGATGATCATACAAGCTATGAACTCCTAAACAATATGCCTAGAATGGTATCTAGTGAGCAGAATTTAGAACTTTGTAGAAGTCCTACAAGAGAGGAGATGAAGGCAGTAGTGTTTGATTTGAGTGGTGAGAGTGCAAGTGGTCCAGATGGCTTCATTGGTATTTTCTTTCAAGTATGCTAGTATATAGTAGAGGAACACATACACAATATGCTAAAACTATTGTATAGAGGAAGTTCTTTGCCCAAGTCTATAACTCACACGAACCTTGTATTGCTTCCAAAAAATCCAATGGTCCAAACATTATCTGACCTCAGACCTATAAGTTTGAGCAATTTCATAAACAAAGTGATCTTGAGAGTGGTTCATAATAGGGTGGAGAAGATACTACCTGCTTTGATCTCTTCCAATCAATTGTCAAGGGGAGAAGTATATTTGAAAATATTTTGTTAACTCAGGAGATTGTTACTGACATAACATTAAGGGAAAAACCTGCCAATGTAGTCATCAAACTTGACATGGAAAAGGCTTATGATAGGGTGTCGTGGACGTATTTAATGCATGTGTTGAGGAAAATGGGGTTTACAGAATACTTTATCAAGATGGTGTGGAATCTACTTGCCAACAACTAGTACTAAATTCTTATTAATGGTCAAGCATCGAGCTTTTTTCACTCAATAAGAGGTGTCAAGCAAGGGGATCATCCGTCTCTAGCATTGTTCATACTTTCAGCAGAAGTATTGTCCAGGTCTTTGAATAAGCTATTTCAAGACAAGAGGTTTAAAGGCTTTGGCATGCCTAAGTGGACTAATCCGTTGAAACATTTAGCCTATGCTGATGACACTATAATCTTTGCTTCTGCTGTTTCGTACTCTTTTGAAAAGATTATAAAAGTTTTGTCCAAGTATGAGCAGACTTCTGGCTAAATGATCAACAAGGTAAAGAGTTCCTTTTATATGCATTCTAATATGGCTAGAACATTGTTTAATCCTATGGGGGCTATTACTGGTTTCAGAAGAGGTGAGTTTCCATTCAACTATCTTGGATGTCCAATTTTCTACACAAGAAGAAGGAATGATTACTAGAATGATCTGATAAAGAATGTTAAGGCAAAGCTACATTCTAGGAAGGGGAAGTTACTGTCCTATGGGGAAAAATCTACTTTGATATCTAGTGTCCTACAAATCATGCCTACACATGTCCTATCTATTATTGACCCATCTAGTTATGTACTTGAACATCTACATAAAATCTTTGCTAGATTTTTTGGAGTAACAAGGAAGAAGGCAAAAGTAGACATTGGACAAAATAGAAAAACTTTTGCCTACCTAAGTAGAAAGGAGGAGTAGGTTTTAGATCACTAATTGATGTCTCCAAAGCATTATTTTCCAAGCTATGGTGGAAGTTTAGGAATTCAAAGTCCTTATGGTTTAATTTTATGAGGAATAAATACTGTAAGAAGGAGATGCCAATAGTTGTTCTATTTAGAAAGGGGTCTCATGTATGGAGGAAAATATTGGAGGCTAGGGAAGAGGTTGAGCATGAAATACTATGGGAAATGAATAGGGGAGCAACTAATATTTGGCATGAGAATTGGACTGGGTTAGGAGCTTTATATCATGTTGTTCCTCCAGACTTTTCAATTAATGAAGAACTGCAGAAAGTAGCGGACTTGAGAGCTGATGATGGATGGAATGAGACACTCCTAGACCAGTCCTTCCCAAGGGATATTGTTGATCATATTAGACTGGAAGTACATTTGACAATACAGATGAATACTGGGATACTCCAAGATGTATGTCTACTCATTTAGGTAAATTTTTAGTTAGTAGTTCTTGGAGAATTCTAAGGCATAGGGAACCAACTAATCTCGAGTTCAACAAGCTGTGGACTAAAGGTCTACCTTTCAAGATCTCCTTCTTCTTATGGAGATTATGGAAAGGTAAGATCCCTACCGATGATTTGTGGAGGATAAGTGGTTACATGGTGGTATCGAAGTTTTGGTGTTGTTTATGACAAAAAGAAGACTCATTTCAACACTTGTTCTTAACAAGTGATACTGCAACTAAGGTGTGGAAGACTTTCCTTCAGGCAGCAGGATTGGTAGTGAATTTGGTTTAGGTTCATCAAGTAATAAGGGCATGGTGGAATGCACCATGTTTTCCCCAACTTGAGCCATTATTTCAAGCAGCTCCAGCAATCATTACATGGGAAATTTTGAAGAGGAGAAACACTATGAAGTATGGAGGTTAAGTGTATTGCAATAAGGGTAATTCAAGAGGTGAACAAGACATTACATTATCTATCAAGAGTGAGGTATCTATGGCTCCCAAACATTCCTCTATTATGGCTAGATATGATCATATTCTTTGAAGGTTACAAGCCATATATTGTAACCAATAGAGTAATATGGCAGCTCCTTATAAAGGGTGGTTCAAATGCAATACTGATGGTGCAACTAGAGGCAATCCTGGACCTACTTCCTATGGCTTTTGTGTGAGATATTCTACTAGTAATGTGGTATATGCCAAGGCTGAGGTGATAGGGCAAACAACAAATATAGTGGCAGAGGCTAAGGCAATATTAGAAGGGCTGGTATATTGTGTGGAAAGGCAGCTGCATCCTCTTATGATGGAGACTGATTCTTTGGTGAAGAGGAAGATCATTGATGGGAAATGGGAATCTCCTTGGTGTATAGGCCGGAAGTAAGGAAGATAAACGAGATCAAGATCAATTACAATGTACTTTTTCAGCATGTGCTAAGGGAGGGCAATGCAATTGCTTATTTGTTTAGATAACTTGGTTTTTTCTTTTGTAGGTACTGTCACATACCACTCTTTTCAGGATCTACCTATTGAAGGAAAGACACAAGTGAACATGGACAAGGCTCAAATTCCTAGCCTTAGGGTTAGGATTGCCAAAAGAAAAGCACCAGACTAATGAAGGAGTCCCTGAGTTCACTGCATGTTCTTGTCATTGCACTCTCTTATTCTCTTATCTGTATAGTGTGCAGCTATATTCTAGTGGTATTAGCATGGCATCATGCTCAATTTGGAGGTAGTTTTACACTGTGTAGAACCATTAGGGAAAACATGCAAGTCATTAGATAAAATGCAAACTTACAAGATGATATCTCTTTTCTTATTTGGGCTTCGTACTATTTATTATACATTGATACAAATGCACGAAGGACAGTCATCACTACACATTCTGTGTATGATTATATACTATGTGGATGTAAACGAGGCGTGGCATTTATGTAAAGACACAAGGACTACTACTGCATATTGTTATAGACTTCATAGGGGTATATTATTCTATCATTTTCCGGTGGTATTAGTGTAGTTTCAAGCTCATTCTGGAGATGAGAAGGCGGTATATACCTCTATAGTGTTAAGCTGGTAGTTGGTGTGTTATACTTCTGTATGTACAGGTTTGAGAGACTGGTTGCAAGTGTCATGATTGAGTTTAAAGATGACTTATTTTCTATAAAATGGAGATCAATATGGATCAACACACGAGAAGTATTGAATTGCTTCTATACATTGGTGTATTTATCTAGAATCCACTTTAGCCTTGTCCATTGGAATCTTGTTCAATGGAATGCATACCCTGGCTCCTGGTGAGAATATTAGAGGTGCTACTTGGTATTTTTCCTTGAGTAATAGATTCACTTACACTATTTGGAGATGGAAGCATACATCCTGCTACTTTGTAATAGCTAGTTCATTAGTAGTAGATTTTTCATTCATAGTATGAGTTATTAGTAGTTTAAATTTTTTACATTGGCTTAGACATCTTGTAAAGTGGGACTATATGTATGTATTATCCAGTAGGCAGCTAGCCTAGTGGTATATTGGCTAAAAAAGAGAGAGATGGCAAAGAGAAAGAGAGAGAGACGACAACAACTTGAGCAAAGTGGTAAAAGAGGGAGTAATAAAAAGGAAAATTTTGGTAAGTGGAAAGAGGCAAAGGAAAAGAAAAAAGAGAGTTTGTACATAAAAGACAAAGAGTGTTTCAATGAAAGAAAAGTGGGAATGCCTATTATACTACTTACTTATAATGAAGTTTGATTAATTGTGAGTTACTAACTTCTTCTTTTCCAAGTAGTGTTTCTTCACTTTTGCAGGATTTTGATGATGTTTCCTTGAGGATATTCCTGAAGGTCCACCACCTTTGCGTGGCATTGAGCACCAACTTGACTTTGTGACTGGAGCACAAATTCCAAAACATGCCTGCTTATAGGAGTAATCCAGAAGAGACAAAAGAGCTTCAAAGGCAAGTTGAGAAGTTTCTTGAGAAAGGTTTTGGTGATAGAGAGCATATTCCTTGCTCTGTTCCCATCCTATTGGTACACAGAAAGGAGGAAACTTGGAGGATGTGTGTGGATTGTAGAGCAATCAACAAGATAACGCTAAAGTATCGAGATCCTATCCCTCATCTTGATGACATATTGGATCAATTGCCTGGATCCAAAATCTTTTTTAAAATTGATCTAAAAAGTGGTCACATTAGAATGAATCCCAGAGATCAATGAAAAACCGCTTTTAAGACCAAATATGGCTTTTATGAGTGGTTAGTTATGCCTTTTGGCTTCACTAATGTACCCAGTACTTTCATGAGATTGATGAATCATGTTTTAAAGGACATTCATGAAAAATTTATGGTGGTTTATTTTTATGATATCTTGATTTACTCTAAAAATATAGATGAGCATGTACAACACTTAAAACAAGTTTTTGATATTTTTAGAAAGCACCACTTGTTTGCTAATCTTAATAATGGTACTTTTTGTGTGGATCATGTGATATTCTTGGGTTTCATGGTTAGTTCTAGGGGAGTTGAAGTTGATGAAGAGAAAATCAAGGCAATCAAAGAATGACCTAAACCTAACAGTGTAACTAAAGTTAGGAGTTTTCATGGGCTTGCTAGTTTTTATAGGAGATTCGATAGATATTTTAGCACCATTGTTGCTCCTTTAACTGAAGTTATTAAGAAGGATAAGGTTTTTTCATGGGGAAAAGAACAAGATGATGATTTTAACTTGTTGAAAGAAAAATTGTGTTCTGCTCCTCTTTTGCAATTACCTAATTTTTCCAAGTTTTTTTAGGTTGAATGTAATGCCTCTAGAAGAGGAATTAGCATTGTTTTGATGCAAGACTCGAATCCCCATTGTATACTTTTCTTAACCACTGAGTGGAGCTATATTGAACTACTCCACTTTTGACAAAGAGTTATATGCTTTGGTAAGGGATTTAGCTACATGGCAACATTATTTGTGGCCACGAGAGTTTGTGGTTAAAACTATTCATGAATCCTTGAGATATTTGAAGAGCCAAGGTAAGCTTAATAATCGCAATGCAAAATAGGTTGAATTAATTATAACTTTTCGATATGTGATTGCTTACAAGCAAGGAAAAGAGAATATGGTTGTTGATGCACTTTCAAGAAGGTATGTCTTGATTTCTTCTCTTACTTCTAAATTGATGGATTTTAATCAAATCAAGTGACTTTATTTAATGATTCTGATTTTGGAAAGGTTTTTGCATTATGTAAATTGGGTCCTTATGAGGGGCTCAATCTTCAATATAGGCTCCTTTTTAAGAAAACTAAATTGTATATTCCTAATTGCTCTTTGCGTGAATTATTTTCTAGGGAAGCACATTGCGGTGGACTCATGGGATACTTTGGAGTGCCTAAAACTTTGGATATACTTGCTGAACAATTTTTTTGGCATGACATGCGAAATAATGTTGAAAAGTATGTGCTCAATGTCTTGAATGTAAACAAGCCAAATCAAAAGTGTTATCACATAGTCTTTATACTCCTTTACATGTCCCTACTTCTCCTTGTATTGATATTTCTATAGATTTTGTGTTTGGACTTCCTAGAACTAAGTATGGTAAGCATAGTATATTTGTGGTGGTACATAGATTTTAAAAACTAGCTCATTTTATTACATGCTTGAACACTAATGATGCATTACATGTGGCAGATTTATTTGTGAATGAAGTGGTTAAATTACATGGAATACCTAAAACTATCATTAGTGATAGGGATGCTAAATTTTTAAGTCACTTTTGGAGAGTTCTTTCGGTGAAGTTGGGAACTAAATTGCTATTTTCTACATATTTTCACCCACAAACTGATGGGAAAATGGAAGTAGTCAATAGGACATTCGGGAATATGTTGAGAGCTGTTTTAAAAGGAAAATTAACTTCTTGGCAAGAACATTTTTCCATGGTAGAGTTTGCCTATAATAGAACTATCCACTCTTCAACTGGTAAGTCACATTTTGAAGTTGTTTATAGATTTAATCCCCTCACTCCCCTTGATTTGTTGCCTTTTCCTACTAATGAACTTGTTAATATTGATGGTAGGAATAAGGCTGAAATGATGATGAAGTTCCATGAAGATACAAGGCTTGCAATTGAACGGAAGAATGAACAAACTGCCTTATGAAGAAATAAGGGGCGAGCATTTGTTATTTTTAAGCCTGGAGATTTAGTTTGGGTGCATTTTAGGAAGCAACAATTTCCTGCCAAACGAAAATCTAAATTATATCCAAGAGGAGATGGGCCATTTGAAGTCCTTGAAAGGATTGGAGACAATGCTTACAAACTCGATCTTCCTAGTGAATATCAAGTTAGTGCTACCTTCAATATTCCTGAACTTTCCTTGTTTGATGAAGGCTAGAATTCGAGGACGAATTCTCTTCAATAAGAGGGGAATGATAGTATCCATGGCAGTTCAACGTCATTAAAGGATAAGGATTAAGCTCTGGAAGCTCCAAGAAGGCACATGACAAGGTCTCAAACAAAGAAATTTCAAGACAAGCTTAATGAGCTTCAATTGGCAATTAGAAAGTATATTATAATAGAAGAAGAGCTTCTATACAAGGAGGATCTTTCGGCCAAGTCTTACAACTATTTGGAGGCCCAAATTAAAGTCCAAGAGTACATGGAATGATATGCCCCAAAAAGAGGAATGATCAGCAACCCAAAAATAGTTTCTAGAATATATATTTAATATTTGTTTTAATCTATGTTGACTTGCATTGGTTTATGTGTATGTTGACTATATTGGTCTTATTATGGGTAGTCTTCTATGCTTCCAGGGAATATAATTCCCATTTATTGAAGTCTTGACTAGCTCCTTCTTTACTACTACATAAACGGGTGCTTGTGTTTCATTGTGGAGAACAACATTGAAGATTAATATTATTATTGTGAGTTCTTTTGTACCTTTGTGAACTTTACTTTGAGATTTATCTTGCAATCCTAACTAATTCATATCTTAAGGTAGTAAAATAATTTTTTTCTTGTGATATTTTTGGATTCTTTTGATATTCTTCGAAGGCGACTAGTTTCTTTTACTAGTTCTTGTCGTAAGTTATTCAAACTAGAAGTCAAGATCCGAATCTATTTCTTGATTTGTTTATCTCTAATGGAGGCAATTGATTTTATAACCAACTTGTTGTCATTAGGATCTTGTCAAAAATCTAGATTAACATAATCTCGGAGTTCTTGGATCTTTCCTTGAATTTCCACATATATATTTTATTTTTCTTGCTTTTCTAAAGTCAATTGCAGTTCTTTACTCTTCTGCATTTATTCAACTTATTTTCTTTAAGTTCTTAGATGTCCCAACCTTTGTGTTATCACTTCTCGTACAAATCAACTACAGACGGCTCGAATCTAGCCAAAATAACTTAGTATTATCAATAAAAGTCATCAAAAAAGTTCCACATGGTAAAGCTAAGATCTTTAATCAAAATTAAAAAGTCAACCCGGACTCGAGCCCTGAAACCCGACCAAACTATCAAATTCCAAATATCCATTCAATTACGAGTTCAACCATACCATTTTCATCCAATTATGGCCTCAAATGGATCTCCAAATCACCAAATCTCACTATCCAATAACATATCCAAAATCTTCAAATTTATCCTTCTATTCACATAAAGTAGGTGTTATAATCAATGGATAATCAATATCTATCATCAAAATTGATTAAATTTCACTTACCCCTTCAATTGTGCTAAAAAGCTCTCCAAAAATTGACCTTAGACCAAACTCCACAAATCCCAAAATGAGAAAAACACTCAAACCCTTGATTATAAGATCTACTAGTGATTCCGCATCTACGTCACTTAACCGCATTTGCGGTTCCGCATTTGTAGTCTCAAGCTCGTATTTGCGAGTCCCTCCCAGCCTCCGACCTTCCGTATTTGGCGGACTATTTTGCGCATTTGTGCATCTGCAAGGCTCTACATGCGCATCCACATTTGCGGACCCACCCTAGACTAGCCTCAATCCACTTCTGCGATCAACAGGTCGCTTCTGCGAACTTGCACCTGTGGCCAATCCCACGCAGGTGCGAATGCATCAGAACTATATTAAATTGATCCGCCAACAATCTGAAGCATACCCGAGGCCCCCGAGACTTCATCCAAACATACCAACAAGTCCTAAAATAGCATACGAACCTACTCAAAGCCTTAAATCGCATAAAACAACACCAAAACTATGAATCACACCCCAATTCAAGCCGAATGAAATAATGACCTTCCAATCACATCAAACCAACCCAATATCATATCAAACCAATCCGGAATAACCTCAAAGTTTGCATGCAAGTCCCAAACAGCACAACGGGCTTATACCAACTCCGAGAATCATAATCCAAATCCGGTATTAATAAAGTCAACTCTCGGTCAAACCTCTCAACCTTTCAAACCTCCAATCTTTCCAACTTTCGCCAAAATCACCAAATCAACCTACATACATCTAAATCCAAATCCAAACATACGAATAAGTCCAAAATTACAATACAAAGCTATTGGAATCATCAAAATACCATTCTGTAGTAATCTACACAATTTTCAAACTCTAATCAACTCTTACATCTTAAGCCTCCAACCAAGGGACTAAGGGTCCCAAACCAACACAAATTCTTTGGAATTTACACCAATCGACCCCCTAAGTTGCATAACCCTAAATACACATATGAAAAGTATCAAATGGGGAAATCAGGGCTAACATACTGAAAACAACCATCTGGTTCATTAGATTCTCCCTCTCTTAAACAAATGTTCATCCTTGAACGAGTGTAGAGACATACCTAAAGTGCCAAAAAGGTGAGGATAACAACTACACATATCATGATTGCTCTTCCAAGTCACCTCTTCAGCCGGTTGACCTCTCCATTGAATCTTCACTGAAGCAATGTTCTTTGACCTCAACTTACAGGTCTACTTGTCCAAGATAGCCACTGGCTCCTTAACATAAGTCAAATCCAGGTCCAATAGCAATAAGCTGAAATCTAACACATATGACAGATCACCATAATACTTCCGGAGCATAGAAACATAAAACACATAGTGAACTCCCAATAAGGTGGGTGGAAATGCAAGTCTGTAGGCCACCTCTCGAACTTTCTTAAGTGCCTCATAAGGATCAATATACATAAGGATCAACTTGCCCTTCTTCCCGAACCCCATTACACCCTTCATGAGTGAAACTCTAAGTAGAACCTTCTCACGTACCATATATACAACATCACGAGCCTTCCTGTCAGCATAACTCTTCTTCCTAGACTACGATGTATGAAGTTATTCCTGTATCAACTTAACTTTCTCCAAAGCATCACGGACCAAATCAAAGCCCAATAACCTAGCCTCATCAGGATCAAACCAACTAATCGGAGAATAACAATGTCTTATAATGCCTCATAAGTAGCCATTTGGATACACGACTGAAAGATGTTGTTGTAGGAGAAATCTGCTAACAAAAGAAATTGATCCCATGAACCTCCAAAATCAATGACACATGCACGTAACATGTCCTCAAATATCTGAAAATTGCGCTTGGACTGTCCACTCGTCTAGGGATAAAATATTGTACTGATCAACTCAACCTGTGTGCCTAACTCTTACTGCACTGCTCTCCAAAAATGTGATGTGAATCGTGTGCCTTGATCGGAGATAATAGATACCGGCACACCATGAAGGAAAACAATCTCACGAATATAAATCTAAGCCAATTGCTCTAAAGAGTAGGTAATCATGACTGGAATGAAGTGAACAGACTTGGTTAGTCTATCCACAATAACCCATAGTGCGTCAAATCTATTCAGGATCCGTGGAAGTCCAACTACAAAATCCATAGTGATACGCTCCTACTTCCACTACAGGATATCAATCCTCTAAAGCAAACCACCTGGTCTCTGATACTCCTAGTTCACCAGTTGAAAGTTCAAACATCGAGCCACATACTCCACAATATCTTTCTTCATTCTTCTTAACTAGTAGTGCCACCTAAAATCCTGGTACATCTTCGCGGCATCCAGATGAATGGAACACCATGAACTATGGGCCTTCTTATGTATAAACTCATACAACCCATCTACATTCGAAACTTAGATCTGACCTTGCATCCTCAACACCCCATCATCTCCAATAGAAACCACCCTGGCATCATCGTAGAGCATCATATCATTAAGGACATGCAAGTGGGTATCATCATACTGACGCACCTTGATGTGCTCCAATAAAAAAACCGTGAAACCACGCAAGAAAGACCCTATCTAGGCTTTGAAATATCCAACCTCACTAACCGATTGGCCAAATCCTGAACATCCAACGTTAACGGCCTCCCTAATTGGAATATAAGGAAGACTATCCTTACTCTCGGCCTTTCTATTCAAAGCATCGGCCGATACATTGGCCTTCCCGGAATGATAAAGAATGGCGATATCATAGTCCTTTAGTAGCTCTAATCACCTCTATTGCCTCAAGTTCATATCCTTTTTCCTTAAACAAGTATTGTTGTCACGATCCAAAATCCAACTAATTATGATGGCACCTAACCGAACCGCTAGGTAAGCCAAATAATAGTAACTCAATTTAAGGATAATGATAAGAGTCAAATGTGAAATAACCGAATTTATACAACTCCCCAATGACTAGTAGTATAAGTCATGAGTCACTAAGACCTAGATTTAAAAACTGAAATGAAAAATGATACGACATCTGTTTTAAATGTACATGAACAGAATCTCAAATCTAAAACTACCAATAACTAGTTGTAGCGAAAACTGGAATGCAGGTACATCTTCTATGCCATCTCCCGCCATACACAATAGCATCAACTCAAAGATCTCCATGCAAAGTGCAGAAGTGTAGTATGAATATATTCAACCCCATGTACTCAATGTATCCTAACAAACCTCAATGACATATTAGAAGAAAAAATTACAAATGATACTTCCTATCACTTGTACAGTTCATAATATCAACAAGTATAGAACAAATATATGATCAAATAAGGAAAATCTCACTTAAAACCACCTTGATGCTCATAATTCTTTGTTTTAAAGTGTTCCGTTAAGTCAACAATCCAGCCTATAAATAAGATATGCAAGTAAATCAGGTAAATTATCAAGGAAATCTCAATTAAAGATGGAATGCAATAATCAAATATCAACTAGTTGCAGCGTGCAATCTGATCCAAATAACAATGAGAAAATAAGGCATGTTGTAGCGTAAAACCCAATCCAAATAATAGTAACCAACTCTCCTAGAGCTCACATCAACTAGAAACCTGTCGGTTTCTGACAATTTGCGTGTACACCATCAAGAGAGAAATATGAGAAGATGACCCTTGGGGGATGGATCCTTATCTACACGCTACACAGACAACTCACGTGTTAATAAGATCAACCGCACGGACAACCCACCTGCTATAATATCAATATATGTATCCGCACGGATAACTCATGTGCGAATAACACAAATCTACCCGGTGTGATCACATGCATAACAACACAACCCGCTCGGCATGGTCACAAGTGTAACAACATAATATGCCCGGTGTGGTTACAAGTATCCAGCCCAAATCATATCACACAGAAGAAAGTAGACAAGAAACATGTATATGATGAGTAAAAATCAGATTTCATGATCCTGGACTGGTATAATAACATGCTAAAGTGTAGGAATGTGCAAAATGTGATATCATAGCTCAATCGTCAATTTCATCATAGAAATAGCAATTACCAAGTTTATTCAGGGAATTAGACTCTCCGTAACCTAAAACATGCCTCAAATAGTTCACAACAATGTTACAAATATGAAAAACATTATAGCATACAACTTAACAGTCAATTCTAGGCATATCATAACCTTATCACTACCCCGAGAATGGATAAATAACCGATTACTCACACATGGGCTAAAACCCCACATATATACACACCCATAGAACATATCTATCACAAAGAATTCGGGCAACTAGTACCTCAACTAAGTTTAGATAATATACTTACCTTAAGCAAGCCAAATCATAAACTGAGCAAACCAACCAATACTCTAGAAATGCTAAACTGTGCAAATCAACCTCCAAACAGCTCAAAACTAGCCAAAAACAACTCAGAAATCAAATAATTTCTTAGGAAACAAACCCAAGCGATAGAGATTGAATCATTAATCCAATACTCAAAGACAACCAAAACTTCAACCCAGGCCCATATTTCGTAACCCTACAAAACTTACGAATTCTGATAACTCATTCAGTTATGAGTCCATTCATACTAAATTCACTCAAATCCGGTTTCGAATCGATGTTCAAAACTCATATAATCAGTTTAGGAAAGTTTAGACTAAAACACCCAATTTATCTTTCAAAATCATCAATCAAATGCCAAAATCGAAGATGGAATCATGGACTAAAATTAAAATCGAGTAGAAAACACATACCCCAATTCTTGTGGTGAAAATCACCACCTAAATCGTCTAATTCCGAGCTCCATATGTAACGACCTGACCGGTTGTTTTAAGATCTAGCACGTCGTTCACGGTTTGAGGCCTTGAGTAGCGTCATTTCAGGTATTATGACTTGCATGCATGATTGAAATTGAATTTCGGGATGTTCTGAGTTGATTTGGAAGAAAAATCTCATTTCAGAAGCTTTAAAAAGGAAGAATTGAGTCACATTGGATTTTTGAGTAAAAGACCTCGGAATCGAAATTTGAAGGTTCCAACAATTTTGTATGATGATTTCGGACATGGGCGTATGTTTGGATTGGGTTTCGGATGACCCAGGAACATTTCAACGTCTATTATGGAAGTGTGCTTTTTGGAAGAAATTCATAAATTTGGGTCCAAGTACATTTCAATGTTATCAATATCTGTTTGGGATTTCGAGTCTAGGAATAGATCCGTATGGTAATTCTGGTATTGGGAGCGCATCCAGATGTGTATTTAAAGGTTAGTAGGTTATTTCAGAGTCCTTTGGCGAAAGTTATAAATTTGAAGGTTTTTGAGTAGTTTGACCGGGAGTGGACTTTTTGTTATCGGGGTCAGATTCCGATTTGGAAGTTGGAGTAGGTCCGTAATGTTGAATGTGACTTGTGTGCAAAATTTAATACTAATCGGACGTGATTTGATAGGTTTTGATATGGAATGTAGAAATTGGAATTTATTAGTTTCATTAGACTCGAATTGGGGTGTGATTTGTATTTTTAGTGTTTTTTGATGTGATTTGATGCCTCGACTAAGTCTGTGATATGTTTTGAGACTTATTGGTATGTTCAGACGGGGTCCCGAAGGGCTCGGGTGGGTTTCGTGGTGGTTTTGGACCATTTCTAGGCCATTTTTAGCTGATGGTTTTTGGATACAGTAGTGTGCTACGCAATCGCGGGGATATGATAGCGATCGCGATGAGTAAAATGGGGGAAATTGGCCAGTGATTCGCGATCGTGGAGGGACTCGCGCAGTCATGTAGAGGAAAGTTTCTGCTGCACTAACCCAACTTTGGAAGCTTGTATCTTGCAATCTACAAGGAATTTAGAGATGATACAAAAATAAAAGTTGTAGCCCTTTGTGTCTAGTTTTTAGGGAATATAACCATTTGGTATTTTGAGTTGTCTATAAGAAGTTATGAGTGATAAACTACAGCTTATCCGGGAAGAGTTTGGAAATCGCGAAGAAGAAATTTGTGTTGCATAGGGGTGACTTTGGAAGCTTATATCTCGTAATATATAAGGAAATGCAGATAAACAAAGAATTAAAGTTGTAGTTCTTGGAGTGTAGTTTTCAAAAAGTTAAACCATTTGCAATTTAGAATTTTGTACAAAAAGTTATGACTATTATACTAGAGGTTGTCTTGAAGAGCTAGGCATTTGTTCTTCGTGATCACGAAGGGCAAAATTTGGGCTGAGAAATGTTGTGCTTCGCGATTGTGAAGCATTTTCCATGATTGCGAAGAGTAAGTACCTTGGTAGAAGCTATATTTCGAGGTTTCGGCCATTTTTAACACATTTGGAGTTATGGAGTTCGGATTGAAGCGATGTTTAGGCGATTTTCACCATATGGATTGGGGTAAGTTTTCCATATCCAAAAGTAATTATACATCTTGATTATATGGTTATATTCATCATTTATTTCGGATTTAACTGGAAGAAATTAAGATTTTTGCAAACCTTTTTAAGAACAAAAATTTAAGATTTAGAGGTGAAGTTGTTATCAAAATTTGATAAAATCGGTATAGTTGAACTCGTATCGGAATGGGTTGTCGGATTTTGTGAGTTTCATTGGGTTCCAAGATGTGGGCCCCACTTCCAACTTTTGGTGCGGAGTTGAGATTTTTTTTATAAATTATTAAATTTCAAGCATTGGAGTATATTTTTAATTAATTTGCATGTTGTTTGACTAGTTTCGGATTGAACGGACACAAGTTGGGGCTTTAGAGTGAAATTGTGATCGGAAAGTGGGCTTTAAGATGAGGTAAGTCTCCTTTCTAACTTTGTAAGAGAGAATTAACCCCATAGGTAAAATAATTGAATATGTGCTTCTATTTGTGGGGGGCTAAGTACGCACGAGGTGACGAGGGTCCGTGCGTAGCTACATTTATGCTTAAGTCCGGGTAGTCTAGGACCCAAAGTATGCTATACTTGCAATATCTGTAACCTTATTGTCAATTTAAATTGCTTAATTCAAATCGAATTTGTAAATGAATTTCTAAAAGGTTAAACTTCATTTTCTTGATCATTAAAAGAGGATTGACATTTCCTTGGATAAATGCTTCTTGATAAATACTTGATTGACTGTTTGATTTTATTTTCCTTTGTGGAACGGTCCAAACACCTCGGTAGATTAAATTGATGCATCGATGGTTTGCGCCGTTTGACCCTCTAGCAGTGCATATTTTAATATTATAGTTGGTTGGGTCGTACGACCTCGGTATCACTTGGGCATGATTGAATTGATTTTCTTTGACATTGATAGTAAATTATATTGCCTCATTGGCATGTGATAAGTTGATAAATGATAAAAATAAAGTTAAAAATCTCCTATTAACAAAATAATTGTTTACTTGTTTCATGCTATCGAGTTTACATGTGTTTTACAAAAATCCATGATTAATCATATTATCGGTATATTATTTTTGGTCATAGTAAGTGTCGGAGTCGACCTTTCGTCACTACTTCTTCGAGATTAGACTGGATACTTACTGGGTATGTGTTATTTTCGTACTCATACTACACTTGTTGTACATTTTGTTGTACATGCGCATATATGTTTAACGGCCTTGTGGGCGCAGCAGCGTGGCTGATACTGTGACTGAGGTGAGCTTTATCTTATAAGGCGATCCGCAGCCAGCAGAGTCTCTTTCAAAGAATTTGTATTTTTCTTTTCTGTCCAAATTTTTATTCCAGACAGTTATTGTATTTTATTTTAGTTTCTAGTAAATGCTCATGCACTTGTGACACCGGGTTCTGTGATGATTATGGGATATTTAATATGTACTAGTTAACGTTATTATTATTATTATTATTATTATTATTATTATTATTATTATTATTATTCTTTAAGTTCATCTTTTACTAGTTAAATTGAAGGAAAATTTATGATATCAAAGATAATAATTGAGGATTTAAATAACTATTTAGTGTTGGCTTGCCTAACAGTGGTGTCCGCCACCATCATGACCTTTATTAGATTTTGGGTCGTGACAACATGATATCAGAGCACTAGGTTCACTTAGGTCTCACGAGTCATGAGCAACTCTAATAGAGTTTTTTGGATCGGTACAGAGACATCTGTACTTATCTTTGAGAGGCTACAGGGCTGTTAGGAGCACTTCCCTTCTTGATTCCTCATCGTGCGAATTTATCCTTTTGAGGTTGTACCTTTATTTCCTTCCTACTCAATCTTATACGACATGAAGCGCTTGTTATGGATTGGGAATCGAGGAATTTTCATAGTACTACATATATGGTGAAGGATGTTTCTACATGAGTATTTGATTAGGATATTACCGTCGTCTTTCGGAAGGTCGTCCTATCATTTCAGCTCATCATCAGTATCACCTAAGGTTTTCAAATTTGGCATTGATTGTTATGACGATTCGTGTGTTGCTATTGTATAGTGTTTGTGTAATGGTAGGATTCTTGTCTAGGCGTCGAGGCAGTGAATGAGCTAAAAGGAGGTTTTATGCAGTGCATGATTCAGAGATTCAACATTCTATTTCCAGTAGAGGAAAGGCAATCATACTAGGAATGTTCAGATTTGGGTTGATGGAGTAACGAGGCTTGGTATTTTCGAGCGTGGTAGAGTTCTCAATTGTGATGTGGTATCATCGTCCTTGTTAAACACATTAAGGTTCGTCGATGTTATGCCTTCTTCAATTTGCCTTCAGGGCAGGGTATTGTGAAATGGTGCTTGAGATGTGGTTCTCAGAGATAACAGAGTATAGCAGTTTCAGAATTGAATTGGTACTTCTAGTATTGATGGATCGAGAAAGATGATCTTCTAAGAGGTTTAAAGTTGGTAGCATCTCATTTGTTCGGGTGTTACGAAGATGGATTCGGATTTGGGGAAACAATTAGCCGACGAAGGACAAGAAAGGACATGTGGGAGGTGTTTTGCGTTGGTTTAATTGCTAGAAGGTCAAGTGTGAAAAGTAGAAGTCGAGGAGTTGCTTAAAGGAGAGGGTTGAACTAAAGTGAGAGAGTGGTAGAGTAACATATAAGTTCTGTGGTAGGATGGTCACACGCCTTGAGGAAAGTCTGGAGCCATTTGTGAAATTCATCGTGTACATCAACTAGGTCCACGGATTTTTATTTAGGTGTAACATGACTTCGAGTTTGGAATGCGTTTTTGGACTTTTAGCTGATGCTGATGGGGAAGAAGGAACCTCGGTGGTTCTCAGGGTTATGTAATTGCAGCTTTAAGCTAAGTGGGAGAGCCAAACCGTCTATGATTGGACTACATGGTTGTCTACTTATGCGGTTTCGAGTTATCGGTGTATTGGTGGGTTATTACAACTAAACAAAAAAAACACCAGTGGTAATTTGAACAAAAGAATTTGAGGAATATGTGCTATCTTTGGCCCTATCGGTTCATGTTTAGGTTTGGGAAAACTCAGAGTCTATGCTTCGTGTGGATGTGATGTATAAGGAAAGAAATTCAACCGGTTGCTTCTTGGAGAGGGTGTTTATGTGCTATCAGGGCCTTGGAGTGTGACTATATTTGGAAACAAGTCAGAGTGGGTGACTCCCAACAATGGCCCTAGTAGGTTCAAAATTAAAGTTCGGTGCCTAAGGATTTCGAGTCTGTGGTATGGTTAAGTATCGAGTTTTTGCAGTAGATTATGAAAAGGGCTTGGACTGTTCTATGTTATCTTCGGTCTGCAGTGTAGCATTGGAGGAATGGGAGAAAATAACTTCAGAATTCATAGAGGAATTATCGGAATGGGTGTACTAGTTGAAGATGCAAATGTGCGCACAAGGAGGGTATGAGATGATTCGTGGGTTTTGAGACAATGTGGTCTCATAAAATGGGATCACTCAGGATTAGTGCGTATTGAGTTCGTTATATTTGAATAGAGCCATTGTTATTTTTAAGGAAAGTCTAGAGTAAATTAGAAGAAGTTGGTTCGGTTAGAAATTGTTGATCGGCATGGTGGTTGCAATGATTAGTTCCTTGAGCGTGTTAAGTAATGCAGGTGATTGGTGGCAATACGTGCGTGGCTTGGCGGCCGCTGTAATTTGATTTATTTAGAGATATCCAAATGTAATGGCCTGATAAAAGTAGATGGACCCCGAAAGAGTTATGGTGGCTTAGACCCCTACTTAAGGATTGTATTTTCTATGGTTATGGGAATTTAGTCACGTGTTGTAATGGTTCTCTTAAAACGAGTTAAGTAAAAGGTTTCTATATGATGAAGTGTTTACCCCATTGGTGGTTCAGGAGTTATGATGAAATTCTTGTACTTTTGCGCATTGCATGATTAGGTGCATCGAGTAGCATGGGATTTGGATGTTGAGGATCAAGGTTGTAGTTTGGTGTTGACAAGAAGGTCAACAGCTATTATGAGCAGGGAAAAAAATTCGGATGGTTAGAGTAAGCTGGTTATTGTCTTTAGCGTCACCTGAGGTCGGTGTCCAGTGTGAGAGGCTTTGCATACCGATTGCGGATTTGTGAATTTGCTTTACAGTGTTGGTGTGGCCGGTAGTATGGATGTGCAGACTCATTGTCTGGTGCGGAAGGTCGGGGGAGCATGTCCCGTGGAAGGATTGTATAAGTGTGACATGTAGTCACTTAAATGATTAAAGATTGAAACCAAGTATGGAGATTGTGGTACTATTGTTGATGTGAGAATTTATGCCTGAAGGGCGCTTGGTTCGGTTGGTTGTGGACCATGGAAGTTCGTTCCGGATTTGACATTTGTACTTGTGTGTCATGGGAAGAATGGTTATTGTGGATTCTTGAAAGGTTACTAGCCTAACATGGTACGATCAGAATCAGCTTGAGGTCTGTGGATGGGTCTAAATGTGTGTGTGGGCTCTATATCAGGCCGGACCTATCTATTTCAGCAGAGCGCTCCTTATGGATGAGTATTCGAACGTTGGATGTTGTTTCATAGTCGGTTATTTCATGTAATACTATATTATGATGTGCGAGTTGTGAAACTGCTTGACAAATTTCATGTGCGTTGAGGTTCCGCATAGCGATGGTGTTATGTGAGTAGGATAGCTCTCGAGATTCAGATCATATATCATACCTTAGTTGTGCTTGCATTTTGTAGCGTATGGCGCTATCCGTCTCCCCAGTTATGGTATTATGCACTTGGCGTGCTTGTGGACGATATTCAGGTATTTTGTAGTAATGAGCATTCTAGCTCGGTAAGTATCTCCTTATATAGAGTTTATGTGTTGATGGGGTTGCACGCCGCAACAGTGTGATGTTGAGTACAATCCCCTATATCTATCCTTGTATGTTTTGTTTCCCATTTTCCGAGGAAGGTTCGTAACACATTTTCGGTTGTATAATTAGTTACGTAGGTTGAGTAGTCAATTCCAGAGTTCATTTTCCTTATGTATCGCATTCGAGTTGGTGTCTTATTGGCACATTGTGGCATTATATGAGACTCTTGGTCGTGTTTGAGGTGACCTATTGCATGAGCAACTCGTACTGGGTGAGACGATATTTTTGGATCCGGGACCAGTCGATCAGATTTATATGAAGCATATAAAAAAGCAAATATCGTTATTTGGTTCGTAATGCGGTAGTGATTCTTGTTAGGAAGAGAGACTCAATGATTTGTTGACTCGGCAGTCGGTTATGAAATTTCTAACCATCTCTTCCAACGTAGCAACATTGCAAGAGTTGGAACAGGACTTATATGTGTCATGAGGTGTGTTGTGGGCATCGGATTCGTGGAATTTTGGCTATTGTTATCAGAGGAAGTTATTATGGTCAAGTGAAATATGCGGTGCATGGTGTGAATTCAGAAAAGGTATGCAATCATGTTTTGGTATGGTGTGTAGTGACTAATACGGTGTTCGTATGTTGAAAGCAGGCCCGATAGAGAGTTTCGGATGTTGGAATTTGGCTCTAAGGCTTATTTGACTAAATAAAAGGGAGAATCTTCAGATTGACTCGAGCTAAATTGCTCAACTGGGTTGTGGTAGCACGGTTAGGTGCACGAGGTGTTAAACAGCGATTATGGAGAACTCCGGAGCAATTCTTGGCATGTTCGAGGACGAACATATGTTTAAGTGGGAGAGAATGTAACGACCCAACCGATGGTTTTAAGCTCTAGCACGTCGTTCAGTGGTTTGAGCCCTTGAGTAGCTTCATTTCAGGTATTATGACTTGCATGCATGGTCGGAAATGAATTTGGGAAAGTTCGGAGTTGGTTTGGAAAGAAAATTCTCATTTCGGAAGCTTTACAGGGGAAGAATTGACTAAGGTTGAATTTTTGAGTAAAAGACCTTGGAATCGGGATTTGAAGGTTCCAACAGGTTCATATGATGATTTCGGGCTTGGGCGTATATTCAGATCGGGTTTGGATGACTCGGGAGCGTTTTTGACGTCTATTGTAGAAGTTGGGATTTTGGAAGAAATTCATTAATTTGGGTCGAAGTGCATTTCAATGTTATCGATGTCCGTTTGAAATTCCGAGTTTGGGAATAACTCCATATGGTGATTCTGGTATTGGGAGCGTCTTGATATGGATTTGGAGTTCCATAGGCCATTTCAGAGTCCTTTGGCAAAAGTTATAAATTTGAAGGTTTTTGAGAAGTTTGACCGGGAGTGAACTTTTTGATATCGGGGTCAGATTCCAATTCTGGAAGTTAGAGTAGGTCCGTAATATCGAATGTGACTTGTGTACAAAATTTGATGTCAATCGGACATGATTTGATAGGTTTTGACATCAAATGTAGAAATTGGAATTTCTTAGTTTCATTAGAGTCGAATTGGGGTGTGATTCCTGTTTTTAGCGTTGTTTGATGTGATTTGAGGCCTCGACTAAGTCTGTGGTATGTTTTGAGACTTGTTGGTATGTTCGGACGGGGTCCTGAGGGGCTCGGGTGAGTTTCGGGGTGGTTTCGGATAATTTCTAGACCATTTTAACCTGCTGGTTTTTGGCTACAGTAGTGTTCTATGCAATCGCGGGGATATGGTAGTGATAGCGATGAGTAAAATGGTAGAAATTGGCCAGTGATTCGCGGTCGCAGAGGGACTCTCGCGATCATGTAGAGGAAGGTTTCTGCTGCACTGACCCGACTTTGGAAGCTTGTATCTTGCAATCTACAAAGAATTTCGAGATGATCCAAAAATAAAAGTTGTAGCCCTTTGTTTCTAGTTTTCAGAAAATCCAACCTTTTGGCATTTGGAGCTGTGTAAAAAATGCTATGAGTGATACACTACAGCCTATCCGGAAAGAGTTTAGAAATCATGAAGAAGAAATTTGTGTTGCATAGGGTTGATTTTGGAAGCTTATATCTCGTAATCTATGAGGAACTGGGAGATGAGAAAAGCATGAAAGTTGTAGTCGTTGGAGTTTAGTTTTCAAAAAATTAAACTTTTTGCAATTTAAAGTTTTATAAAAAATGTTATGATCATTATACTAGAGGCCGTCTTGAAGAGCTGGGTATTAGTTCTTTGCGATCGCGAAGCATTTTCCGCGATCGTGAAGGGCAAATTTTAGGCAGAGAAATATTGTGCTTTGTGATCGTGTAGTGTTTTCCACGATCGCGAAGAGTAAATACCTTGGTAGAAGCTATATTTCGAGGTTTCGATCATTTTTAACATATTTGGAGCTATGGAGCTCGGATTGAAGTGATTTTTGAGACGATTTTCACCATATAGATTGGGGTAAGTGTTCTATATCCGAAAGTAATTATACTTAATGATTATATAGTTATATTCATCATTTATTTCAGATTTAAATGAAAGAAATCAAGAATTTTGTAAAACTTTTCAAGAACAAAAATTTAAGATTTGGAGGTCCATGTTATTATCAGAATTTGATAAAATTGGTATGGTTGAACTCGTATTGCAATAGGTTATCGGATTTTGTGAGTTTCATCGGGTTTTGAGACGTGGGCCCATTGCCAAATTTTCGAGCGAAGTTGAGAATTTTTATAAATTGTAAATTTCGAGTATTGGAGTATATTTTTAATTAATTTGCACGTTGTTTGACTAGTTTCAGATTGAACGGCACCAAGTTGGTCCTTTAGAGCGAAATTGTGACAAGAAAGTAGGATTTAAGACGAGGTAAGTCTCATTTCTCACTTTGTAAGAGGGAATTAACCCCTTAGGTGAAATAATTGAATATGTGCTTCTATTTGTGGCTACGTACGCATGAGATGATGAGAGTCTGTGCGTAGCTACTATTATGCTTAAGTCTGGGTAGTCTAGGACCCAAAAGCATGCAATACTTGCAATACCTGTAACCTTATTGTCACTTTAAATTGCTTAAATCATATCGAATTGGTAAATGAATTTTTAAAAGGTTAAACTTCATTTTGTTGATCGCTAAAAGAGGATTGACATTTCCTAGGATAAATGCTCCTTGATAAATACTCGATTGATTGTTTGATTATATTTTTCTTTGTGGAACGGGCCGAACGCCTCGGTAGATTAAATTGATGCATCTGTGATTCGTGCAGTTCAACTCTCCGACAGTGCACATTTTAATATTATGTTGGATCGAACTGTACGATCTCGGTATGACTTGCGCATGATTGAATTGATTGCTTTGACATTGATAGTAAATTTATATTGCCTCATTGGCCGGTGATAAGTTAATAAATGATAAAAATAACGTTGGAAATCTCCTATAAACAAAATAATTGTTTACTTGTTTTATGTTATTGAGTTTACAGTCGTTTTATAAAAATTCATGATTAATCATATTATCGATATATTTTTTTTGGCCATAGTAAGTGTCGGAGTCTATCTCTCGTCACTACTTCTTCGAGATTAGACTAGATACTTACTGGTTACACGTTGTTTTCGTACTAATACTACACTTGTTGTACATTTTGTTGTACAGACACATATATGTTTAGTGACCTTGTGGGCGCAGTGGTGTGGTTAATACGGGAACTTAGGTGAGCTGCATCTTATGAGGCGATTCGCAGCCAGCAGAGTCTCTTTCAGAGTATTTGTATTTTTCTTTTGTGTCCAAATTTATATTCCTCACAATTATTATATTTTATTTTAGTTCCTAGTAAATGCTCATGCACTTGTGACACCGGGTTCTGGGATGATTGAGAGATATTTAGTATTGAAATTGGACAACGATATTATTATTATTATTCTTTAAGCTCATCTTTTATTAGTTAAATTGAAGGAAAATTTATGATATCAAAGATACTAAATTGAGGATTTAAATAACTATTTAGTGTTGGTTTGCTTGACAGTGGTGTTCGCTGCCATCATGACGTTTATTAGACCTTGGGTCGTGGCACAATGGCTCAAAATCATCATCATATCATCATATCATATAAAATTATATTCATAAAATAATATAATATAATATAATATAATATAATATAATACATTATAAAACATGGTTAAAACTTAATTACGAAAATACCCACATTTTGTCCTTCGTTAGAACACTTACAACTTTTTTGTATAAAAGTAAATAAATATTCCTTCTGTCACAACGTACCATTTAACTCAATAAATAAATATCATTCCTTTCATATGCCAATACATTAATTAATCATACTTGCATTAGACAACCTCTTCGTTGCTTTTAGAAAAAGTTAAGAGTATTTGAAGAGGCACATTGAATTATTAATTGTAGAGTAATTAAAAAAAAAGGCTTGGGAAAGTTCAAGCAACTCCATCAAACACAAAAGAATGATTATATAAAGGCAAGAAAATGTTCTATCTCCGTCAACTCTACTTCTCCAACTTTAGTGGCTTTGACGATGTCAAGGACTCTTTCTAGCAAAAAAATTTTCAATCCTTCAAGTTACTCTTCTTTCTTATATAAAGAGCTTTAGAAGTCCATTACAATATTATTTTAAGGCAAGAAACTTTTTACCTTTTGCATTAGACAACCTCTTCCTTGCTTTTAGAAAAAGTTAAGAGTATTTGAAGTGGCACATTGAATTATTAATTGTAGAGTAATTAAGAAAACGCTTGGGAAAGTTCAAGCAACTCCATCAAACACAAAAGAAGGATTATATAAAGGCAAGAAAATGTTCTATCTCCATCAACACTACTTCTCCAACTTTAGTGGCTTCGACGATGTAAGGACTCTTTCTAGCAAATTTTCTTTCAATCCTTCAAGTTACTCTTCTTTCTTACATAAAGAGCTTTAGAAGTCCATTACAATATTAATTTAAGGCAAGAAACTTTTTACCTTACTGTCAATCAAAGTTTAAACTTTTTTCATTATGCTAGCATATATCTTAATTTTTTTAGAGAAATTTTCATAAAGCACTATGATTTAGTAGTAATTAGCCATCTATAGATATCATTTGCTATATTACGGACTATAGATACCTTTTATGTGGTTATAAGATGTATTTGATGTATTTAAGCTATTGTAATCATGAATATAGTAGCAAAAATATGCGTGAATCAGGGAAGTCTAGCTAATCAGTTGTTGTATCCGAGAATATTCGACTGTATTCATGGAGTAAAACATGGGATTACAGCTGGACAGATTATTGTATTCGACTGTATTCACGACGTGAAATAGGGTATTAAAAATTCCTAGAAAGAGAAATTTTCATAAAGCACTATCTTTTAGTAGTAATTAGCCATCTATAGATACCATTTGCTATATTACGGATTATAGATACATTTTATGTGGTTATAAGATGTATTTGATGTATTTAAGCAATTGTATTCATGAATACAATAGCAAAAATAGGCGTGAATCAGGGAAGTCCAGCTAATCAGTTGTTGTATTCGAGAGTATTCGACTGTATTCATAGAGTGAAATATGGGATTACAGCTGGACAGATTATTGTATTCGACTGTATTCACGGCGTGAAATAGGAGATTATACTGTTTTTAAAACGGAAAGTGAATCAATCAACATAATAGACTCCTAATATAACTCAACAAACTCAATTATAACACACAAAATTTGTATTTTTAGTTATAAAAAAGATTCTCAACCAAAATATACCCCAAAAAACATAGCAATCTTCAGAGAAATTATATAATACATGTGAATACATAAATTATATTAATTAAAAATAACTTATGAATACATTCATTGTCACGACCCGGATTTTCCACCCTACAGAGTCGTGATGGCGCCTACTAATGTGAGCTAGGCAAGCCAATTCTTAACTGCTACTTCATTAACAAATTACTTCTTTTGACAATTATCAGTAATATCATGAAAACAACAGAATTAAATAAATATGCGGAAATCAACATATGCCTCTACCCAAGAACTGGTGTCACATTACTCACGAATTTCTAAGAGTAATAAATACAATCGTTTGAAAGAAGAATATAAACTTTTTGTCTCGGAAACATGAGATAACAGACTGAAATAAAAGATAGAGGAGACGCCGGGCCTGCAGACGCCTACAAGGCTACCTCGGTATCTCACTGGACTGAAGGCTGGCTCCCGAGCTACTGCTGCTATCCAAGACCTGGATCTGTGCAAAAGAGCACAGAGTGTAATATCAGCACAACCGACCCCATGTGCTGGTAAATGTCCAGCCTAACCTCGGCAAAGTAGTGACGAGGCTAGGACCAGACTCCAAATAAACCTGTGCAGTTCATATATATATATATATATATAACCAGTCAATTATATATATATATATACAGCGGGAAAAGATACAGGAATAACCAGTCAATGCGGGTAGAGGAAACATGTTGTGGGGGTGAATATAGTTCCGAATAGAAAGGCATCAAGTAAGGAAGGAAACAACATAACTAGAATATCAACAAGGAAGCAGAAATCAATAATTTGCACAGCATCACCCTTCATGCTTTTACTCTCCTTCTCACCAAAACAATACACATCATTACCCTTCGTGCTTTACGCTCTTCCTCACCCAAACAACAATCACAAGGCAAATAGGGTAAGGAAATCTAATATCTCGAAATAATCAAATAACAGTAGGTAATGAAAGAAATAACATAACTCGGATATCAACAAGGAAATCAGAAATCAATAAATGCACGGCATCACCCTTCGTGCTTTTACTCTCTTTCCTCACCATATAATCAATAAAATCGGCAAGGAATAGTATATCGTGTGGCACTGGCATCACCCTTCGTGCTTTACACTCTTTCCTCACCATGTAATTAATAAATATCGGTACGGAATGATACATCGTACGGCACGACATCACCCTTCGTGCTTTACACTCTTTCCTCACAATAGAAAACAATGCATGGCATCACCCTTCGTGCTTTATCGCTCTTCCTCACCCAAACAACAATCACAAACAAGAGGCAAGGGATTAAAGAAATAACAATAATAGAAATTCCGGCAAGGGAATACAATTAAACAACTATGTTCCGGACACTATGCGAACGCGAGATTACGAGCGCGAACGCAAAGGGGAAAGAAGGCTGAGCCCCCCAGGGTCAATTGACCCTACGCGAACGCGAAGCCAATGCTGCGAATGCAATGAAAGGAAAATGGGAAGCTTCGCGAACGCAGAGGATGCGTCGCGAACGTGAAGAAGGAATGACCTGGAACTGTTGAAGCCAAAATCTGCAATCTTTCTAAGTTCGAAATCTCTCAGAAACACCTCCGAAACACTCCCGAGCCCTCGGGGCTCCTAACTAATCACATGCACTAACTCAACAACATCGTACGAACTTAACCGTGCGATCAAACAGCCAAAATAACATCAAAAACAACGAATCAAACCTCAAAATCACTATTTTTTCCTCAAACTTCATTAACTTTCAAATTTAGAACTTTAAGTCTGAAGCATGTCAAACGACGTCCGATTTCAACCAAACTTTACAAAAATATCTTAAATCACATATAAGACATGTACCAGGCGCCGAAACCAAAATACGGTCCCGATACCAACACGTTCTAGTCAATTTTTCATTTTAATTTTCTTTATAAATTTTAGAAAAACAATTTTACTCAAAAATTCATTTCTCGGGCATGAGACCTTGGAATTCGATTTCGGGCATACGCCCAAGTCCCATATTTTCCTACGGACCCTCTGGGACCGTCAAATTACGGGTTCGGGTCCGTTTATCCAAAATATTGACCTGAGTCAAATTTACTCATTTTAATATCAAATTTTAGCATTTTTCACAGAATTTCATATTTAAGCTTTCCGGCTACACGCTCGGACTGCGCACGCAAATCAAGGTAACTAAAAATGAGGTTTTTAAGGCCTCGAAAGTACGGAATGGGTAAGAAAACAGATGATGACCCCTTTGGGTCGTCCCCTTTGGGTCGTCACATTCTCCACCTCTAAAACAACCGTTTGTCCTCGAACGGACAAAAGAAAGAAGTACCTGAGTCGGGGAATAGATGGGGATAACGGCTCCGCATATCGGACTCGGACTCCCAGGTCGATGCCTCAGGAGGCTGACCTCTCCACTGAACACGAACAGAAGGGAAACTCTTGGATCTCAATTGACGAACCTGCCGGTCTAGAATAGCTACCGGCTCCTCCTCATAAGACAGATCCTTGTCCAACTGGACAGTGCTGAAATCTAACATGTGGGATGGATCTCCGTGATATTTTCGGAGCATGGACACATGAAAAACTAGATGAACGACTGATAAGCTAGGTGGCAATGCAAGTCTATAAGCCACCTCTCCCACTCGATCAAGAATCTCAAACGGGCCAATGAACATAGGGCTAAGCTTTCCCTTCTTCCCGAATCTCATCACGCCATTCATAGGCGACACTCAGAGCAATACCCTCTCACCAACCATGAATGCCACATCTCGAACCTTGCGGTCTGCATAACTCTTTTGCCTGGACTGGGCTGTACGAAGCCTACCCTGAATGATCCTGGCCTTGTCCAAGGCCTCCTGAACCATATCTGTACCCAACAACCGAGCCTCTCCCGGCTCAAACCATCCAATCGAAGATCGACACCGCCTACCATATAAATCCTCATAAGGAGCCATCTAGATACTCGACTGGTAGCTGTTGTTGTAGGCAAACTCTGCTAAAGGCAAGAACTGATCCCACGAACCTCCAAAGTCAATAACATAAGCTCGAAGCATATCCTCCAATACCTGAATAGTCCGCTCGGACTGCCCGTCCGTCTGAGGATGAAATGTTGTACTCAACTCAACCTGGGTGCCCAACTCTCGCTGAACGGCTCTCTAGAAACGCGAAATAAACTGCGTACCTTGGTCCGAAATGATAGATACCGACACACCATGAATGCAAACAATCTCCCGGATATAGATCTCAGCTAACCTCTCGGATGAATAGGAGACTGCCACAGGAATGAAATGCGCTGACTTGGTCAGCCTATCAACAATGACCCAAACTGCGTCGAACTTCTTCTGAGTCAATGGAAGTCCAGTAACGAAGTCCATAGTGATCCGCTCCCACTTCCACTCGGGAAGCTCAATCCTCTGAAATAATCCACCAGGCCTCTGATGCTCGTACTTAACCTACCGACAATTCAAACACCGTGCCACATATGCCACAATATCCTTCTTCATTCTACGCCGCCAATAATGCTGCCGCAAATCCTGATACATCTTCGCGGCGCCCGGATGAATAGAGTATTGGGAACTATGGGCCTCCTCTAAAATCAACTCTCGAAGCCCCTCCACATTAGGCACACAAACTCGCCCCTACAGTCTCAAAACTCCATCAGCATCTATGGTAACCTGCTTGGCACCTCCACGCTGCACCGTGTCTTTAAGGACACACAAATGGGGATCATCAAACTGCCGATATCGGATACGCTCTAATAACGAAGAACGAGCAACCGTGCAAGCTAATACCCGACTAGGCTTAGAAATATCCAACCTCACGAATCGATTGGTTAAGGCCTGAACATCCAAATCAAGCGGCCTCTGGCTGACCAGAATAAAAGCAAGACTGCCCATACTAGCTGACTTCCTACTTAAAGTATCGGCCACCACATTGGCCTTCCCCGGGTGATATAAGATAGTGATATCATAATCCTTCAACAACTCCAACCACCTCATCTGCCTCAAATTCAACTCCTTTTGCTTGAACAAGTATTGAAGACTCTTGTGATTAGTGAACCCTTACACGCCATGCCATACAGATAGTGCCTCCAAATCTTCAATGCGTGAACAATGGCTGCCAACTCCAAATCATGCACTGGATAGTTCTTCTCATGAATGTTCAACTGCCTCAAAGCATAAGCAATGACATTGTCGTCCTGCATCAACACTGCACCAAGCCCAATACGGGAAGCATCACAATAGACTATATAAGGCCCTAAACCTGTGGGCAAAGCCAATACCGGTGTCATAGTCAAAGCTGTCTTGAGCCTTTGAAAGCTCGCCTCACACTCGTCCGACCATCTGAACTGGGCACCCTTCTGGGTCAACCTGGTCATAGGGGCTGCAATAGATGAGAACCCCTCCACGAACCGACGATAGTAGCCTGTCAATCCCAAGAAACTCCGAATCTCTATAGCTGATACTGGTCTAGGCCAGTTCTTGACTGCCTCAATCTTCTTTGGTTCAACCTGAATACCCTCTGCTGATACGACATGACCCAGGAATGCAACTGAACTCAGCCAGAACTCACACTTCGAGAACTTCGCATATAGCTGACTATCCTTCAGAGTCTGAAGAACCACTCTGAGATGCTGCTCGTGCTCCTCCCGACTGCGGGAATATATTAAAATATCATCAATGAAGACGATCACGAACGAATCCAAATAAGGTCTGAACACTCGGTTCACCAAATCCATAAAAGCTGCTGGGGCATTTGTCAACCCGAATAACATAACCAAGAACTCATAATGCCCGTACCGAGTGCGAAATGCTGTCTTTGGGACATTGGATGCCCTAATCCTCAACTGATGGTAGCCAGATCTCAAGTCTATCTTTGAAAATACCTTGGCACCCTGAAGCTGATCGAACAAATCATCAAGTTTCGGCAGTGGATACTTATTCTTGATTGTGACCTTGTTCAACTGCCGGTAATCAATGCACATTCTCATCGACCCGTCCTTATTCTTAACAAACAACACTGGCTCACCCCAAGGCGAAACACTTGGTCTAATGAAACCCTTCTCAAGCAAGTCTCGCAACTGCTCCTTCAACTCCTTTAACTCTGGTGGGGCCATGCGATATGGCGGAATAGAAATGGGCTAAGTGCTCGGAACCAAATCGATGCAGAAATCAATATCCTTGTCGGGTGGCATACCCGGCAGGTCTGAATGGAAAACATCAGGAAACTCACGAACCACGGGCACCGAATCAATAGAGGGAACCTCAGCACTAGAATCGTGAACATAAGCAAAATAGGCCAAACACCCCTTCTCGACCATACACCGAGCTTTCACGTACGAGATAACACTACGGGTAGAATGACCAAGAGTCCCTCTTCACTCTAAACGGGGCAAATCCGGTAAGGCTAAGGTCACAGTCTTGGCGTGACAGTCCAAGATGGAGTGGTACGGGGATAACCAGTCCATCCCCAATATAACATCGAAGTCGACACGGTTCTCAAGACCCCCAATTACCACAATACAGGAACGATGAACTCGATCGACCATAATAGAATCATCCACCGGTGTAGACACATAAATAGGAATACTCAATGAATCACTAGGCATGACAAGGTATGGTGCAAAATAAGATAACACATACGAATACGTAGACCCTGGATCAAATAGAACTGAAGCATCTCTATCACAAACCAGAATGGTATATGTAATGACTGCATCTGAAGCCTCAACCTCGGGCCTAGCTGGAAGGGCGTAACATCGGGGCTGTGCCCCACCACCCTGAACTACCTCTCTGGGACGGCCTGCTGCTGGCTGGCCTCTACCTCTGGCGGCCTGAGCTCTACCTCTAGGACCTCTACCCCCACCTCTAGAACCTCTACCCCCACCTCTAACTGGCTGGGAAGGATATGGAACGCCTGGTGCCTGTACCATAGCACGAGAACCCTGATGTTGAGAGCTACCTGGTGCTCGAGGGCAAAACCTAGCAATGTGACCTGTACCACCACAAGTGTTACAAGCTCTCGGCTGCTGACCCTACTGGCCCTGTCGACCTGAATGACCACCTCGGAAACTCTGAAGTGGCGGTGCACTGATGTGAGCTGGTAGTGCACTGTAAGGATGCTGATCAGAATAGTGCGTCTAAGAACCACGACCACCTGAAGTACCATGAGAGACCTGGAGAGCTGACTGGAAGGGCCTAGGAGGATGGCCTCTGCCATACGAATCTCTACCTCCAGACGAGGTTCCACTGAATCTGCCTAAATGACGGGGCCTCTTATCCGACCATGACCACCTCCTTGTGACATAACCATCTCAACTCTACGGGCCACATTGGCTGCCTCCTGAAATGTGATCTCACTCCTGGCCTCCTTGGCCAACTGAAGACGAATCGGCTGAATAAGACCATTAATAAACCTCCTCACCCTCTTTCTCTCGGTGGGAAGTATGACAAGAGCATGGCGGGCTAGATCAATGAACCTGGTCTCATACTGAGTGACCGTCATGGAACCCTGCTGAAGGTGCTCAAACTGCCTCTGAAAGGTCTCTCACTGAGTCAGGGGGAGAAACTTCTCCAGAAAAAATACTGAAAACTGCTCCCATGTCAAAGAAGGTGAACCGGCTAGTCTAGTTAAGCAATAATCCCTCCACCAAGTCTTGGCAGATCCAGACACCCGAAAGGTAAAAAAATCAACTCCATTGGTCTCAACGATCCCCATGTTCCGAAGAACCTCGTGACAACTATCTAGATAATCCTGGGGATCCTCAATAGATGCACCGCTGAATGTAGAAGTGAAGAGCTTGTTGAACCTATCCAGCCTCCACAAAGCATCGGCGGACATAGCCGCTCCATCGCCGGTCTGAGCAACTACACCCGGCTGAACTGCCACGGCTGGTTGAACCGCTGGAGCCTGAACCTGGGGAGCTACCTGCTCTGGAGTGCGCGTAGCAGAAGTCTGAGCCCTTCCTCCAGCCTGAGAAGTGGCTAGTGCTACGGGAAGCAAACCCGCTCGGGTGACACTCTCCATGAGGCCTACCAATCGGACCAGAGCGTCCTGAAGAACTGGGGTGGCAATGAACCCCTCTAGGACCTGAGTTGGGCCCACTGAAACTGCTGGGGCTGGAACCTCCTCCTCAAAATCAACCTGAGGCTCCGCCACTGGTGCTGCTGCTCGGGGTTGAGCTCTGCCCCTACCTCGGCCTCTAGCACGGCCTCGGCCTCGCCCTCTGTCCCTGATGGGAGCTGCTACAGGGGGCTCAGGCTGCTGAGCGGTAGATGAGGAAGCGCGTGTTCTCGCTATCTGCTAAAGAACAGAGTAGAAATTCAATCAGTATTTGAGAAACAAAACTGCACGACAGGAAAAAACAAATGTGAAGTTTTCCTAACTCCGTAGCCTTTGGGGGATAAATACAGACGTCTCCGTACCGATCCCTTAGACTCTACTAAGTTTGTCCGTGAGTTGTGAGACCTATGTAACCTAGAGCTCTGATACCAAATTATCAGGACCCAGATTTCCCACCTTCGGTAGTCGTGATGACACCTACTAATGTGAGCTAGGCAAGCCAATTCTTAACTGCTACTTCATTAACAAATTACTTCTTTTGACAATTATCAGTAATATCATGAAAACAACGGAATTAAATAAATATGCGGAAATCAACATATGCCTCTACCCAAGAAATGGTGTCACATTACTCACGAACTTCTAAGAGTACTAAATACAACCGTTTGAAAGAAGAATATAAACTGTTTGTCTCAGAAACATGAGATAACAGACTAAAATAAAAGATAGAGGAGACGCCAGGCCTGCGGACGTCTGCAAGGCTACCTCGGTGTCTCACTAGACTGAAGGCTGGCTCCCGCGCTACTGCTGCTATCCAAGACCTGGATCTGTGCAAAAGAGCACAGAGTGTAGTATCAGCACAACCGACCCCATGTGCTGGTAAGTGTCCAGCCTAACCTCGGCGAAGTAGTGACGAGGCTAGGACCAGACTCCAAATAAACCTGTGCAGTTCATATATATATATATATATATACAGCGGAAAAGAGATACACAGCGGGTAAAAAGATACAGAAATAACCAGTCAATGTGGGTAGGGGAAACATGTTGTGGGGGTGAATATAGTTCCGAATAGAAAGGCATCAAGTAAGGAAGGAAACAACATAACTAAAATATCAACAAGGAAGCAGAAATCAACAATTTGCACGGCATCACCCTTCATGCTTGTACTCTCGTTCTCACCAAAACAATACACGGCATCACCCTTCGTGCTTTACGCTCTTCCTCACCCAAACAACAATCACAAGACAAATAGGGTAAGGAAATCTAATATCTAAAAATAATCAAATAACAACAGGTAATGAAAGAAACAACATTATTCGGATATCACAAGGAAATCAGAAATCAACAAATGCACGGCATCATCCTTCGTGCTTTTACTCTCTTTCCTCACCATATAATCAATAAAATCAGTATGGAATGGTATATCGTGCGGCACCGGCATCACCCTTCATGCTTTATACACTTTCCTCACCATATAATGAATAAATATTGGTACAGAATGGTACATCGTACGGCACGGCATCACCCTTCGTGCTATACACTCTTTCCTCACAATAGCAAACAATGCACGCCATCACCCTTCGTGCTTTATCGCTCTTCCTCACCCAAACAACAATCACAAATAAGAGGCAAGGGATTAAACAAATAATAATAATAATAATAATAGAAATCACGGCAAGGGAATACAATTAAACAGCTAAGTCCCGGCAAGGGAACAATATCAATAAATCTCAACATCCCGGAAAGGGAGATAATCAACAAAGCAACAAGCATCCTAGCAAGGGAATAATTTAATAACTTTTTCTCTTTCTTTCATTTCTTACTTTATAACTCACTTTACCATTTGAGCCAATGCTCCAAAGGGTTTCATTTATCTCATATACTTTCACAATTCGTATTACCACTCGAGCCAATGCTTCTCGAAGTTCAAAGATCACAATTTCTTTCACATGTTTTCGACAACATATAGAAATCATCATTTAGGCATGAAAGATACAACGAGATCAGAATCTCCGCAATATAAAGACTCACGGTCATGCTAGACATCAACGTATAGATACTCGTCACCATGCCTATACGTCGTACTCGACAATTAGCACGTAGCAAATAAGACTCAACTCCTAATCCCTCAAGCTAAGGTTAGACCAAACACTTACCTCAAATTTCCACGGCCAAATCAATCCACAATAACCGCTTTCCCTCTGGAATTCGTCTCCAACTCAATCAAATCTATACAATAATGACTTCATAATATCAATATATGCTAAACAAATCAAACCCAATGCCTAATTATAGATTTCCAAGCTTTCTTCCCAAAATTCCAAAAATCGACCCCGAGCCCGCTTGGTCAAAACACGAGGTTCGGACCAAATTCATATCACCCATTCACCCACGAGCCCGAATATATAATTTGTTTTCAAATTCGACCACAAATCGAGGTCTAAATCAAGAAAAATCAAAAAGCCTTAACTCTACCCAAATCCCCAATTTTCTACCCCAAATTATATGTTTTAGGCTTAGGAATTCATGAGATGTTGAAGAAAATGGAAGGAAACAAGCAAGGATTACTAACCCACGAAGTCTTTGGTGAAAGAAAGCTTCAATGGACGCCTAAGGACCTTGGAGAAGAAGGAGCTCGTGAAACTTGTGAAAAAATCCCATAATACACTGTTCTGGAATTAAAATTATAACTGGGCGAAATTGCCCTTCGAGTTCGCGAAGGGTAGAACTTACAAGCCATCGCGATCGCGGAAAGGGTATTGCGAACGCGTAGAATAAAATGCAAGGGTTCAGAAGTTGCTCTATGCGAACACGTGGGACTTCACGCGAACGCAATGAAGGGAGTCCTGGACACTACACGAACGCGAGATTACGAGCGCGGACGCAAAGGGGAAAGAAGGCTAAGCCCCCAGGGTCAATTGACCCTACGCGAACGCGAAGCCAATGCTGCGAACGCGATGAAAGGAAAATGGGAAGCTTCGCGAACGCGGAGGATGCGTTGCGAACGGGAAGAAGGAATGACCTGCAATTGCTAAAGCCAAAATCTGCAATCTTTCTAAGTTCGAAATCACTCATAAACACCTCCGAAACACTCCCGAGCCCTCGGGGCTCCTAACCAATCACATGCACTAACTCAACAACATCCTACGAACTTAACACTGCGATCAAATCGCCAAAATAACATCAAAAACAACGAATCAAACCTCAAATTCACTATTTTTTCCTCAAACTTCGTTAACTTTCAAATTTAGAACTTTAAGTCCGAAACACGTCAAACGACGTCCGATTTCAACCAAACTTTAGAAAAATATCTTAAATCACATATAAGGCCTGTACTGGGCGCCGGAGCCAAAATACAAGCCCGATACCAACACGTTCTAATAAATTTTTCATTTCAATTTTCTTTATAAATTTCAGAAAAATAATTTTACTCAAAAATTCATTTCTCGGGCTTGGGACCTCGGAATTCGATTCCGGGCATACGCCCAAGTCCCATATTTTTCTACGGACCCTCCAGGACCGTCAAATCACGGGTCCGGGTCCGTTTACCCAAAATATTGACCGGAGTCAAATTTACTCATTTTAATATCAAATTTTAGCATTTTTCACAGAATTTCATATTTAAGCTTTCCGGCTATATGCCCGGACTGCGCACACAAATCGAGGTGACTAAAATGAGGGTTTTAAGGCCTCGGAAGCACGGAATGGGTAAGAAAACAGGTGATGACCCCTTTGGGTCGTCACATTCATGGTATATAGCGAGATAGTGAATACGATGAAATACATAGAATATAACGGGATACATTGAAATACAATGAAAAAAGACAGAGAATACAATAAAATAGCTATATAAAGACAATGAAATATATGGAATACAACGAGATACATTAAAATATAATGAACAAAAAAGATAATGAATACACTGAAATACATAAAATAAACTTTGTTGTCTTTTCTATATCTTCTCCTTCTTCGTCTTCTAGATTCTGGTGGAACTGGATATTAACGTAGTTCGTCGAAATGGTATTGTTATAACGGAAACGCATAAAGGCAGACAGGAAATTTGAAACTTTTTACATTCGGGGTCGAAATAGGTGGCTACTTAATTGCTAAGCCAGTCACATCCAATTAAACTTGATCAAACCTTAGATTCATATTGGGTCCACAAATCTTGGTAGTTAAGAGACCAAATTATTAAGGAATGTTGTCGTGTAAGGTGGAGGGATTGGGCGGCGCAGCTATTTGAGATTGGGGGAAAACGGGAAATAGTGATGAACTTTTTGGTGCTTCTTCGATTTCTTCCATGGCGGATTAGGTTTCAATCTTCTGTTGTGTAACAAGTTATATATAAGAAACAATTACAAGAAAATACAGAGAATCATGGTTGTATTCATGGAGAAAGATTGGCGTTTTGAGAGAGAGAGAGGGTGGGGAAAAATCTGAAAAAATGAGAGAGAAAAATAATACAAAGCGTATTTTATGGCTTAAGGGTAGGAACTGACCATAAATAGATATTTATCTATAAAAATCAAAAGGTAGCTATGAAATATAATTTTTTAAAAGAGTATTTATTTAAAATAAATAAGATATCAACCTTTGCTATAGGAGGTAAAAATTCCATTTTTTAATTCGAGTATTATACTTATTAGTCAGTTGTGCGTTCAAATTTATATAAAGAGCATACTGATATATCTTTCGAATTCTTTTAATGGAATATATTAGTATTTCCTAAAAGTTCAATGTCTATATATTGGTAATATATTATTGATATTTTGTTTGTCGTACTCTTAGCCAACTCTCTATCTCTATAATCAGTATCATGTTTCATTGACACGGTACAACAACAACTAAGGCTCAATTACAAACTGATACAAATTAATGTCGAAGTATTTTTTTTTGTTTTAACAGTTGATATATAGTGTTTTCTATATGCTGGTTTATCAAAATATCGAGAAGTTATGTCTAAAAAAGTGCTATCTAGACCAACAATAACCATGTATCTGCAAGGTGTCTTATGTATGGACATAATATGGAAATGACTTTCGTGGAATGAAAATTCATTTTGTTGGTGGTAGATTGGTAACATTTAGAAAAAAAACTTTTTACGTTCACTTTCAATTACCTGGAGTGGGAATGAGTCAACTTTGCTCCTCGAAACCAAATATTGTACTTTAACAACAAAGTTTTTTTTTCTAGAATTTTGACTAACATCTATTATGTGTATATAATATAAAAGAATTAACCATGTAAATATATTGTAATTTTCAGGGCATTCCACCCCTACTTCCACCGCTAATAGTAGCAGTGCAAATGATAAGAAAAAAAACATTCTTCTATATTATCTTATGATGGTTACGAATGATATTTGTCTGATTCTTAAAAATTTATAATTGTCCAGTACATACAAAATGAAAACTCGAAAATCTTTTAGGGAATCCGATTATGAAATTGCTTTACGATTTTACAAATTTTATTGGAAGCATATCATTTATACGTCAATTTCAAAGTGACAAATTTCAATGCTAATAATATGACAAACATACTCATTCCTGTGTTTCTGAATATATATGTCATGCATCAACTTTTTTTCTTTAATTATATAAATAAATATTATTTTGTTAAAATTTTATATTAATTAATATGGATTGCACGTGCAACGCACATATCCAGAGCTGGTATGATAAAATGACTCAAGGGCCTCAAATAGAGTACTTATGACTACTGCTTAGATATAAGAATCGTGATCGCAAAGAAGAAAAAGTCACACCGCCCTGAGACACTCTACACATTAGCGAGCCTACTCATGCAAACATGACGCCCACAGATGCCAACGATCCGCGAACGCGTCCAACTCCACGCGAACGCGAAAGAGGATTTCAACGGCTCCCAGTTGCCCAATTCAACACTACATGACCGCTATTCCACATACGCGAACGTGGTGCTCAAGTCCCGACAACTTGCGCGAACGAGATCTCACAGTCGCGAACGCGATGAAAAAAGTACCCATCTCCAGACATAGCCTAGTCGTTCATGTCTATATCTTTGCGATCGTGAAGAATAACTGTGACACCAGATAACAAAAGTAAACCAGCTATGCTTGAAGCTCTGAAATGATTCGAAATTCGTCCGAAACTCACTTGAGCCCCTTGTAACCCGGTCCAAACTTGCCAACAAGCTCCAACACATAATATGGATCTACTCGAGGCCTCAAATTACACATAACAATATCAAAATCGCGATTCGCACCTCAAACCAAACTTTATAAACTTTTAAACTTTCAACTTCCAAAACTCATGCCGAACCATATCAAACCAAGCCAGAACGACCTCAAATTTTGCACACAAGTCCCAAATGACATAACGAAGGTATTCCAATCTTTGGAACCACAATCCAAATCCGATATCACCAAAGTCAACTCCTAGTCAAACCTATGAACTTTCCAAACCTTTAAATTATCAACTTTCGCTAATTAACGCTAAAACCTTCAAGAAATATCTAAATGAAAATCCTGGCATACACCCAAGTCCAAAATAACCATCTGTACATAACGGAACAATCAAAACTCTGAACCGGGCTATATACACAAAAGTCAAACTTGGTCAACTCTTCCAACTTAAAGCTTCTAACATGAGATTCATTCTTCCAAATCAATTTCGAATCACCTGAAAATTAAAACCAACGATTCTCACAAGTCATAACACACCATATGGAGCACTCACGACTTCAAACAAATGAACGGAATTCAAATGCTCAAAATTACCGATCGGGTCATTACATTCTCCCCTACTTAAACATACGTTCGTCGTCAAACGTGCCAAGAATTGTTCCAAAGCCATCCAATCACTGTGTAAACTCACCACACCCATACCAGTGGGTGATCCCACGTCACCCATATCAATATAAGCCTGACAACTCAACTTAACATAATATCCTTACTTCAACATTAGTCCATAAAACATAGCATAAAATCTCTGACATCTGGAACACATTATAAGACCCGATTCTTACATCTATACTCTGTGCAAGTCTAGACAAGTTATATAAATCCATAACCATAACTCAAGATGTAATCACATGATATATCACATAACTGGAATACTCGTAGCAATAATTTCTTATCACATTAGCTGCTCAAAAACACATCTGGTATCGGTAATAAAATTCATATCAAATAATACCTCGTTCAAGACATTCGCACACTGCCGATGATGAAAGGAGCATCCAGAAACATATAACCACTCATTAGATCAACAAGTCATGGAACCCTCTCTCGTCCGATATTAACCATATCCATATTCTAAGCATTATCCTTCTAACTATACCACAATCAAATCCGATAGTACTCATTCTAGGTCCAATGACCTCATCCTGTCAAATATAGTTACTCTACTGACACGCCACACAAATACAATCTCAAGCCACATACGGTGCAATTTGTGCACAAATGAGCAATAACTTAAATGCTCCTAGTAATGGAAAAGAATAATTGAGAGAATCACCTTGCAAGTTCAATAGATACCCCCACAAGCACAATGCTACGAACCCATTACACGTAGTAGAACTAAAACACACAAACCTCACACAAAGGATCATATTCTAACATAACTTTGTTGTTTTGCGTGACCCAATCCAAACACGCCCATATGAAATACCTTGATCCATAATGCTCAAAATCTACAACCCAACGCAAATCAAAAACAACACACGAAGGGCATGACCATAACAATGGAGAAATGGCTAGCACAACATACCACCAACAGGAAAGACCATAACCCTGGTGAAATCAACTATTCGACCTCCCAAGTACAATCTCGCTCGAATTCCGCCACACAGCCCAAACAGAACTATATCATGTGTGCAAATAACCAACAGATCACAAACCATTGTAGCATAGAAAAGTAACACATAGAACATATCGAAAAACCAACAAGCTTAACTCCAACCAAATGACACACCCCTCAACAATAACAATGTTGTGTCAACAAATCCGACCTGGTGTCGAATACACATCCTTTTTGGGCCTATCTATGGGCCATCAAATAAACTTCGGTCATCCCTGAATGGATAAATAACCCTTTAAAAGTCCACAATGGCCTAACAATAACACGTACTACCATCTGTCTAACTTTTGCCACATCTTCACATTCAGCAGCCACGAAGCAATCTGCTTCTGAGAACTCCCAGTCCCTAAATCCATGGAACACATGAATCATCATAGTCGATCCCAAATCCACCACTCGAATAACTAACACATCTCTCATACATAATTATCCCATGAGAAGTACTTATATAATTCTCCCGCACCACATATCAATATTTGAATATCAGTCATCGATCAACCAGTCGAGTATCACAACACCGACAAAGCATCCGAAAGTCAAAACACAAGGTGCCTTCTAAAATGCGCACCTTTCTCAGGTAATACCAAGTAGTACTAGCATTCATCTAAACATCTTAGATTGTATTTGCGTTCTAAAATTCATGACCTTCCCCTCAAACTGAACTGCAGCCTAGTACATGCAAACCTCAGTCCCACACGGTGCACCGTATCTATCATGCCATCATAAGAAAATACGAGAACTCCATTATCAACTCTGGATGATAAGTAGAATATATACTCGATCAGTTAGAAACCTTCCACTTTATCCCATCTAGGAGGAAATCACAATACACAACATACTCATCCTGCCGGTAAAAAATTATCCATTTCAAACTGTCGTAGAAATAATCAAAAACTCTATGAAACCCTTTTTCACATAACCTAGCAATCACAACCGGATTCCTCTAACTCAACCAAGTCATGCAGATCACCAAGACTCAAGAATATTTCCACAAATTCCTCTAATCATACCATTACCATACTAATCCAACCTACTACTAAGATGTACTATTTTCTCTTAGTTGCTTCAAGTTAACATTCCGCCTTGCCAAAACACCACGATCCTCAACTAAAGCTTGCCACAAGAGATCCTAGCATGAAGCCACGTCGTCCTAAGCCCATAAGCCATTGTATTCCCTTTTCGGCAATCAATAGTACCGCAACCAAAATACCCACTTTAAAGAGACCTTCTGTGAATCAAATATTGTTTCCTTAACCTTTCTAATACTAAAATGTAAAACCTATAATGATATAGAAATAATGTGAGTCCCAACACCATCCAATGCAATCTCAAATCATAGCCATATACAAATCCGGGGAAAGCCCTCAAATGCCACGTATGAATCTTGAACTCAGTAGAACCATTATCGAGAGTCATCCACCACATTCTAATCTCAAATGTACCATCCAAATGAGTCAAACGACTTATGCCCTATTAATAGACCAACACCCAAAAAATAACCTCGCCTTAACGCAATTGAGTGACTCTCTCTTCTAAGTATTTTACATCCATCACGAACCACAAACCTAAACCATTCTATGACTTCCATATATCTATAAGGTGTAATATATCATGCATCCAAAAATTTCCTTACATGAGTCGCCCTCAAAATCAACCTTTTCAAGTCATAACCAATCCACAAGTATGCCTCAGACCATAAACGATATATTACATAACCATGCAATCTAATCATCGATATCAAAGTCCCCTACTTGGCTCGAAATCATAGAACAAAACATCTGATAACCCACAATAACCATACTTTAGTATTGCCATGATCCCACACTGAAATTCAACTAAATTCTTCATAAGATCATGCACCACAGACCATAAAATACTTCAACTCATCTACTAAGATCGCACTCATCCTCGCGATAGTCAAATCAACTTTCTCAACAAATCCAAACTCAAATAGCAACACATGTAACCCACAAATAGAAAGAAACTTTCCACACAACATCATAAGGATCACATCCATAGATTACCCCGCAGGTGATAACCCACCTACTTGGCCTCAAATTGACATTTCTCTATATTCTTTCACGGCCACAACTACTACGCAATCACTTAATCTTTCCAAGCCTGAACTCGTCAATAAAATATGAGAATCTACTTCGTTCCACAAATGAACAACATGAAATAATCCCTCAAAACAGTTATAACTCAAGACTATATAACACATTCATAGTCCTTTTGCATCCTAAGAAAAATCTTCTTGTCATTTCAAAACTAACTGAACACATCATGCAGTCACATCATACACATTATATAGCTATCCAACCACTCACCGAGCCGTAATTCCCACTTTTGGGTCACTACCGGACATATGAATCCAACAAGCACATACTCACACAATTGAAACCACCTTGACGAAGCTGCGATCAAACCCGGCCTCAAGTCCTCCAGTTTCTCCAATCAACAAAACATAGAGAAAACATCTCTCACCTTAGCCATGGAATTACACGTCGTCGATGCACAGCAGATACCGAGCACTCACCTAGCATACGAGTGAATGGAAGGAATTCAAAGAGATACACTTCAAGCTGAATTGATGTTGTACGATAAAGAAAGAAAGATCGAAATTTTATCCTAGATGCTTGAAAATAGGTGTGGACATCAACATACCTATCTGCAAGACTCTACTAGACATTTGCTCGTGACTCATAAAACGTATGAACCTAGAGCTCTGATACCAACTTATCACAACCCCAAATCCCACTAGTTATGATGGCACCTAACGCAACTGCTAGGTAAGCCAAATAATAGTAACATAATTTAAGGATAATGATAAGAGTCAAAAGTGAAATAACTGAATTTATACAACTTCCCAACGACTAGAGTACAAGTCATGAGTCACTAAGACTTAGATTTAAAATAGAATAAAAATTGATATGACATATGTTTTAAATGTGCATGAATAAAATGTCAAATCTAAAACTACTAAGAACTATTGGTAGCGAAAACTTGAATGCGGGTACATCATCAATGCCATCTCCCGCCATACACAACATCATCAATTTCAAGATCTACATGCAAGGTGAAGAAGTGTAGTATGAGTACAATTGACCCCATGTACTCAATAATTATCCTAACAAACTTCGGTGACATATTAGAAGCAAAAACTATAAATGATACTTCCTATCACTTGTACAGTTCATAATTTCAACAAATATAAAACAGATATATGATCAAATAAGGAAAATCTCACGTAAAACCACCTTGATGCTCATAATTCTTTGCTTTAAAGTGTTTTGTTTAGTCAACAATCCAGCATATAAGGAAGACATGCAAGTCAAATAGGTAAATAGTCAAAGAAATTGCAAGTAAAGATGAAATGCAATAACCAAATATTAGCCCATTGCGGCGCTAATAAAGATGAAATGCAATGAGACAATAAGCCATGTTGCAGAATGAAACCCGATACAAATAATAGTAACCAGCTCTCCTAGAGCTCACATCAACTAGAAACCCATCGGTTTCTCACAATCTGCGCGTACACCATCAAGAGAGAAACATGAGAGGGTGACCCTAGGGGGTGGATCCGAATGAACACATTGCACAAACAACTCACGTCTTAATAATATCAACCGTACGGTAAACTCACATGCAAATATCACAATCTGCCCGACATGGTCACAAGCATAACAACATATTTCGCCCGGCATAATCATAGGCATAACAACACAATTCGCCCAGCAAGGTCACAGGGATCCAGTTCAAATCATATCACACAAAAGCAAGTATACAAGAACACACGTATATGATGAATAAGTATCAGATTTCATGTTCCTGGACTGGTATAATTACATGCTAAAGTGTAAGCATGTGCAAAGCATGTTATCATAGCTCATTCGGCAATTTCATCACAGAAATAGCAATTACCAAGTTTATTCAGGGAATTAGCCTCTTCATAACCTCGAACATGGCTCAAATAATTCACAACAATGTTACAAATATGAGAAACATTATAACTTACAACTTAATAGCCAATTCTAGGCATATCATAGCCTTAGCACTATCCTGAGCATGGATAAATACCCTGGTACTCGCGCATGGGCTCAAACACCACACATATACGCACCCATAGCAGGTAGCTATCACAAAGAATTCAGGCAACTAGTGCCTCAAACAAGTTTAGATAAGATACTTACCTCAAGCAAGCCAAATCAAATACCAAGCTAACCAACTGATACTCTAGAAATGCCAAACCGCGCAAATCAACCTCTAAATGGCTCAAAACTAGCCAAAAGAAACTTAGAAATCAAATAATAATTTAGGAAAAAACCCAAGTGATAAAGGTCGAATCCTTAATCAAATACTCAAAGTCAACCAAAAACTAAACTCGGCCCTGCATCTTAAAACCTAACAAAACTCACAATTTCTGACACCCATTCAACTATAAGTCCATCCATACTAAATTCACTCAAATCCGACTCTGCATCGATGTTTAAAATTCAAATGACCACTTTAGGAATGTTTAGACACCCCCCCCCCCCCAAAAAAAAATTTCTTTCAAATTCATCTATCAAATGCAAAAATCAAAGATGGAATAATGTAATAAAATTAAAACAGAGTAGGAGACACTTGTCCCAATCCAAGTGGTGAAAATCGCCTCCAAAATCGTCCAATTTCGAACTCCATAGCTCAAAATATTTAATATTACTCAAGGGCCCAAAATAGAGTACTTATTATCACTACTCAAATATATGAATCACAATCGCGGAAATGCCATCGCGATCGCGAAGAAGAAAAATTCACACTACCCTAAGACACTATGTGTGTTCACGAGCCTATTTCATACAAATGTGATGCCCACATATGCCAAAGATATGCGAATGTGTCCAACTCCACGCAAATACGAAAGAGGACTTCACTGCCTCTGAGCTGCCCAACTTTACACTATGCGACCGCGATTACACATAGGTGAATATGGTGCTCAATTCCCCCACAACTTGCACAAACGCGGTCTCACAATTACGAATGCGATGAAGAAAGTGCGTAGCTCTAGACTTACCATATGTGATCACGTCTATATCTTCGCGATCGACAAAAATATCTGTGACACCAGATAACAACAGTAAACCTGTTATGCATAAAGCACTAAAATTCGTCCGAAACTTACCCGAGCCCCTCCGGACCCCTTCCAAACATTTCAACGGGTTCCAAGACATAATATGGACCTACTAGAGGCCTCAAATCAGACATAACAACATCAAAATACGAATCACAGCTTAAATCAAACTTTTGAACTTTCAACTTCCAAAACTCGTGTCGAACCATATCAAAACAACCCAGAATGACTTCAAATTTTGCACACAAGTCCCAAATGACATAACGAAGCTATTATAGTCCTCAAAACCATAATATGAACCCGATATCATCAAAGGCAACTCTCGGTCAAACCTACGAACTATCCAAACCTTCAAATTGCCAACCTTCGCCAATTAACGCTAAAATCTTCAAGAAACATCCAAATGCAAACCCGTGCATACACCCAAGTTCAAAATCATGATCCGGACCTGACGGAACTATCAAAGCTCCAATCCGAGCTCAAATACATGAAAGTCAAACTTTGTTAACTCTTCCAATTTAAAGCTTCTAACATGAGATTAATTTTCCAAATCAATTCCGAATCACCTAAAAACCAAACTGATGATTCACACAACTTATAATACATCATAAGGAGATACTCAAGACTTTAAACTGCTATATGGAATGCAAATGGTCAAAATGACTGGTCAGGTCATTACTATTGTAGACTCTTGCGATATTTGAATACCTCACAAGACACGCCCTAGAGATAGTTCCTCCAAATCTTCAGCGCGTGAACAATGGCGGCCAACTATAAATCAGGTACTAGGTAGTTTTCTCATGGGGCTTCAACTGACGCAAAACATAAGCAATCACTCTAACCTCCTTCATCGATACCCAATGCTAGTCTGCGAAGCATCACAATAAGTTGTATAAGAACCCAATGTTGAAGGTAAAACCATAACTAGAGTTATGGTCAAGGCAGTTTGAGCTTCTAAAAGCTCTCCACATACTCGTCAAACCACCTGAATGGTGCACACTTCTGAGCCAATCTGGCCAAAGGAGTTGTGATGGATGAAAATCCATCCATAAAACGGCAATAATACATGACCAATCCTAGGAAACTTTGTATTGACGGTCTGGGCCAACTCTAAACTGCCTCCACATTCTTCGGATCCACCTTAATCCCCCCACTAAACACCATCTGGACAAAAAATGCCACCGTATAAAAAAAACTCACACTTGAAGAATTTAGCAAACAACTTCATCTCCCTCAAGGTCTGGAGCACGATCCTCAAATGTTGCTTATGATCATTTCGGCTGCGAGAATACACCAATATGTCATCAATGAACATGATGACAACTGAATCACGATACGGCTTGAATACATTGTTCATCAAGTGTATAAAGGCTATTAGGGCATTGGTCGGCCTAAATGATATCATTAAAAATTGATAGTGACCACAGCGAGTCCTGAATGCCATCTTCCGAATATCTGAATTCCGAAATGTCAACAGATGGTATCCCGATCTCAAATCAATCTTGTAGAATACCCGAGAACCATGAAGTTGATCAGATAAATTATCAATAAGCGGTAGCGGATACGTTTTCTTGAATATAACCTTGTTCAGCTGCCTATAATCAATAAACATCCGCATAGAGTCGTCCTTCTTCTTCATCACAAATAGAATTGGAGCACCCCAAGGTGAAACACTCGGTCTGATGAAACCCTTGTCAAGTAACTCCTAAAGTTGTTCCTTTAATTCATTCAATACTACTAGCACCATATGATATGGTGGAATAGAAATGGGCTGAGTTCTTGGTACCAGGTCAATACAAAAATTGATGTCTCTATCAAGCGACATGTTCGGTAGGTTTTGCCTTCAGAAAAGATACCACCCTACTAGGAACATAATCCAATATATCTCTCTACTACAATCTCAGAAACCCTGGCATAGCCAGTGTCACAGTCTTGGCGTGACAATCCAAAATTGCATGATAGAGTGACAACCAATCCATGCCCAAAATCACATCAAAGTCCATTATATAGAGTAAATGAAGGGCAACCCTAGTTTCATAACTTCCTTTTCTGACCAAACACGACCGATAGACATATTCTACAACAATAAAGTATTCCATCGGCGTAGACACATAAATAAGGGTACTCAAAGAATAACGAGATATATCTAAATATGAAGAAAAGTAAGATGGCACATACGGATACGTGGATCCTGGATCAAATAAAACTTAGGAATTCCTATGACAGACTGGAACAATACCTGTAATGACAACATTTGATGCAACAACCTCAGTCCTACCCGAAAAAGCGTAACAACGGGCTTGGCCTCCCCCTCTAAGACGACTTCTACCCATATGTCCTCCACCATTGGATGACTGTGCAGGTGGAGTAGAAACTACAACAGCAACCATGACATATGTACCCTATGGAGGGCCACCTGTACTACGTCTAGGACAATCCTTCATAATGTGCCTATTATCACTACACTCGAAACAACCTCTTTCTGAGCGTAGTTGCTGGAACTGAGTCTAACCCGGTCGTCTAGAATGATTGTTGTAAGCACCCTGTAAAGGAGGTGCACTAGAGAATGGCTGTGAAAAATCAGTACTCTAAGGTCCCTAAATAGCTAGGTTGCGAGTGGCCTAAAGTGCATATTGAATTGTTCGTCTAATAAAATCTCTATCGTGACGGATCTTGCTCCTAAAGTAAGAGATCGTAAATACTCCCGAACCAAGAGGCCTCTTGGCCTCCCTATCCTCCCTCTCTTAACTACGAATACACTTGAACCTCCTAGCAATCTTCACAACCTACTGGAATAGAGTATCAGTCTCCAACTCCCGTGCAACACTAAATTAATTACCATAATTAACCCCCTCGATAAATCTGCGGACTCGATATCTCACTGTTGAAAGCAAAGCAGTACATGGTGGGATAACTCACTAAACCTCATGGCATACTCTGACACCGTCATAGTCCCCTGACCCAAGTTCTCGAACTATGTGCGCCACACATCTCAGAGGGTCTATAGGACAAACTCCATAAAAAATAGATCAGAAAACTGAGCCCAAGTGAGTGGCATTGTACCAACTGTCATGCTCTCTTCATAAGCCTTACACCACCTATATGTCAACCCCGTCAGATGAAATGTAGTAAATGCGACTCTGCTCACCTCTACCATTCCTATGGTGCGAAGAATAAGGTGACAGTGGTCTAGGAAACCATGTAAATCCTTAAAAACTATGTCACTGAAGGTAGGGGATCATACTTCTTGAACATCTCAAGCCTCCTCTGCCGATGACACTGACCTTACCTTAGGCTGAACTATGATAACAGGCTATGTTGCCATAACATCTGGAACCCGATCAACATGGACCCACCCCTCTAGAGTACGGGAAGCGGGAGTTTGTGCTCCCCCCCAACCTAAGAAGTAGTTCGTGCAACAAGGATCAATCCCGCTTGAGCCAAGGTACCAAACAATTTCAGAAAATGTGCCAAGGTTTCCTAGAGCCTAGGGGTAGCAACAGGCGCCTCGGGTGCCCTCCCCCCAATTGGAGCTACTGGTGGCTCCTCAGTCGCTTCTCTAGTATGTGTTTTAGCTGTGGCACGTGCCCTTCCTCGGCCTTAACCTTGTAGCCTCTCGAAGATAATCACAAACATCTCTGTACCAATCCGCAAGACTCTACTAAACCTACTTGTGGCTCGTAGAACCTATGAATTTAAGGTTGTGTTACAAATTTGTCACGACCCAAAATTCCTCCTTAGGAGTCATGATGGCACCTACTCTTCCAACTAGGTGATGGCGTCCAAATCCACTACTAGAAGTAAATGGACACGGTCGCATGCGATATAATTTACCCAACTATGAGTCGGGGTCGAATCTCATAGAGAACAATATGAAGGCGATTAAGCATAAAAGAGAATTATCACTTATTATGTTAAGCCAAACACTTAGAAAAGTTTTGAGAAAATATTTATAACTAATTGGAAAAATGTAAACTAACCTAGAAAGAAATTAAATATCAATTGCTACAAGCATGGATGCACGAGGAATTACACTCAAGTAACGATCTAATATATTTCACGATTTTACAAATATGAGCGAGTTTATATTAATTAGACTCGAGTAATAATTCTATATTAGCTTCTTCCGAAGACTAACAAGACTTCCTAATTGAATTACCACTAAAACAATCAAGAGATTAATCACACCCGAATATGACTACAAGTAGTTGAATCATATCCTTGGGTAGAATCTATAAAGTGAAGGTTAAAGCCTCAAGTTCTTGTTAATTAATCTTTCCCAACCCCAAATTATCTTTACCAAAATTAATTCAAAGAAAATGGGGGAGTCATAGGGTTAGCTAATCCCTTTGGAAACATTAAAGAACAAGAATAATTAAAGAAACAATAATTCACTTCATAATAAATAAAAATCGTTCAATACATAAGCACAACAAGATATTTAATCCACACTTTAAATATGAATATTTCCATAAATAAGATTCAAGTATTGGAAAAAATACTACACACTTAGATATACAATACAAAGTAAGGAAATAAAGACATGAACATAAATGGTTAAAAAATTCTCAACCAAAAGCTTCAAATCTTTAAGACCCAAGTGTGTGTGCAAGAACCCTAGCTCCAAAACTTGTGTTCTCTTGTAAAGGATGTATCAAAATTATCCAAAGACTTCCAAAGATGCCAAAGATATGTTTCTAAATGAGATAGATCGTGTGTTAAATGGCTTGGGGATCAAAATATCAAATTCCCATTTTGCCCATAATTTTCCCAGAAAATAAGCTATGCGATCGCATACAGATACCCCTGTTTGCGGTGAATAACTTCTTCAAAGCTAAGCGATCACATACAGAGACCCGCGTTCGTGTAACATAGTTGACCAGCCATTGACCAAGCTTTCTTCTTCGCATTCGCACAGCTCCAACTGTGTTCACGCAGCTTCAGTTTGCTGAACTTACGCGATCGCATAGAGTGCTCCACGAACGCATAGAGCATTCATTGGCAGCAATTAAATTTTCTCATTTTAACATGTTTTGACTTGGTTTCTTCCGTTTCTTCTCTAAATCACTTGATACGTGAAATATGCCAATAAACCTCAATAAATGTCTCGGATCTCATTAAAATCATTTAAAAGCCTAAATATCAAGAAGAGATAAGTTGGTAAAATACCAACTTATCAAACCCCCGAACATAAACTATTGATTTTCCTAAAGCAATTCAACAACTAAGAACATCCTTCCGTAAAATCAGCTATTAAGCCCAATGGCATACCAAACATCATTTTAAGTCAAAAAGGTTCAAATTAAACACAATCTAGTGACTTTGGTTGGTGAAAATAATTAATTCAAAGCATATGAATCACCAACTTCTCACAATTTTATTTCAATCAAGTGCTCAAATACCACATTAATTAAAGTAGCAACCAAGTCATGACACTAAAGCTTCAAAATTTGCCTCATTATCACCAACAATTTTTGTTTTCATTCCTCCTAATTGGAGATTGGATTAAGTTCACAACTCAAAATTTCATGTGCCCTCACATTTAATAGAGAATCCCAACTTATAAATTGCAATTTAAACACAAATGGGATATCAAATGGAAAGAATTAAGTTTCTCTCACAAAGATGTTCAAATGCACATAAGTAGTGCCATAGGCTTTCCCTTCATGTATTTCTCCACTAATAAAGACACTTGGTTCAAAATCAAGTAGGACTAAAGGATTGCAGTGTATGTTTTTGGTTAAAGTAGGGCATAATTTAGATAAGAGTGACTTAAAACCTCCCTAAGCACTACAATTTGCATTAATTAAAGCACACTTCCTTCAAAACTTTTTCCATCCTTTCTTCACCTTTCATTCAATGCTTAATCTTCCCTTTATTCACAAATCGTTATTTTTCCTTTCTCTTTCTTCTTTCTTACGCTTTTTGTTTTTCCAAGGAAGGCTCCACTATTTTTTTTAATTACCTTTCACCTTTTAAGCACTTTCTACATCACATCTTTTTCAACCTTCATCCCTAAACTTAGGCTTTTAGCCTATGTTTATACTTTCAACATACATAGGGAGGTAGGGTGCCAAAAGATAGATCAATAAAGAATGAAGGGTTAAAACTTGTAATATGGTTGCCAAAGAAAAAGTTTAAAGGCTCAAAAGGGGTTGAATAGGGAAAATATGCAAGGGCAGGAAATTTAGGACACAATAACGGTTCAATGAATGCCTTACATCATTTTGCAAACCAAGTTAGTCTAGGGTTTAACCTTGAAGCACATCCCGGGAAAGTTCTAGACTACAAATAATGCAAGAGAACTCACAATAAATCTCACCACACATGGCACATCCAAACTCGAGTGACATATAAATCCAAAATCCAATTAAAACCAATGAACCCAAAGAAAATCACATATAGCCTAAAAGACTATTTAATGAATCAAAGAGCCAAAAATAGAACCTAAAAGTTACAACAAGTATTATCACTTCAATCATTTTTCATTTTAAAGATCAAACTTCATATGCCATAGTTTAGATTATGTTGGTACCAAATAAGCACATGTTGGTTTATGGATAAAAAGATCATACCCAATAAACAATTTATTCACTACTAACTACTAAACTAAAAAAAGAAAAATTATTTACCTAAAAATAAATAAAAAACTAGACAAGACTAATCCCTTAAGAAAGTTGTCATGCCATCCATCATAGGAGAAAGTCACCTGGTTTGACACAAATTATTTTCTTGTAAAAGAACTGCGGCATAAAGAAAAACCAAGGATTTTGATTGATACTACTACAAGTAAATAAAGTAGCAAAATAAGAAAATAAAAATAAAAAACTAATATTGACGTGCAAGAATTAAACTTCAAATTATCACTAATAAACTACAACGTTAACCAATCTACACAAGTTCACAAAAAATAGTCATGCTCCAATCATACTCCAACTACATCATCACATGTAAATGAGTCACCTCCAACCTAAAGTGTTGCACTGTCCTCAATGCAACTAAACAAAACAAGATAAATTGAAAGACGTGCTCCCTGAAACTGCATCACTCGAAGCTCGAGGTGGTGGAAAATTTTAGCTCCAAATCCTCATCATCATCTTCCTCTGATTCATGTGAGTCATAGAATGAACTCAACTTGTATATCACTTGGACATGAATTTGCTTTTCTTTTTCTCATGCTCCTTGAATTTCAGCTGTCGCCTCTCAATCTTTCCTTGTCTTTGGCTCATGTCTTCCAACCTGTTTTTGATTGCTTTTTGGTCCTGAACTACATCATCTAGAGATGGCTTCTTACTAGTCCTAGTAGAAGTGCCCTTCCCATATGGACCAGACGGAAGGCCAGCTACAAGTTGGCGAATATGAGCATTGATGGTATAGATTTGATTGGAGAGGTGCCGCATAGTGGGAGGTCCATAAGGAAGTAGAGCAATGGGGTCATGTAGCCTTGCTGCAACTATGGAAAAGCCATAGGACCCATCGACAGTCTCAGTAAACTGCCCAAATAAAGGAGAAGATACATCAATCCTTCTCTTCTTCTTCCCACTAGGTGGCCCTTTTCTGAGCAATGGAAAAATTGTCGCGCCTGGGTCCTTCTCAGAATCATTCAGGTCCTTTAGCACCCCAGAATCACAGCAAAATGTAGTGATCAATGAGGGAAATAATACACTTTTAGACCTTCTGTTACATGCTTCCTCAATTTCACTCACCATGTGCTGGCCCACGTTCACTGGAAAGGCATCCTTAATAACAGCAATCATCAATTCCTTCTTATGTGTCACCTCAGACTCATGTTTACATGGCAAGATTCTGGCACAAATAATAGACAACCAAGTCTTGGCTTCAGCTGTTAATTCAAAAAAATCAATCCCTTTGTGCAATCTTTCCCAAGTCGGTATTACCCTGTCATGAAGCTTCTCCACCAACCATTGGCTTCCTCTCTCCTTTGCTCTGGCTCTATATACCTCATTGTTAGCATTAGGAAGAATATAGTGTGCATTTATTACCTCAGGACCAAAGTTAACTTGTTTGCCCCTCTACAAAGGTAAATATTTCCCCTTGGAAATCGGTCTTCAAGGCATTGGCATAGTTTCTTTCACATTCCACAGTTGCGAATCTAACATTATCAAAATATTCCTCTTCCACAACTTGGGGAGTAGGATCTTGTACAATTTCATCATTTCCCGAGGCCATTTTTTGCTCACAGTACCTATAGAATTTGACCAAATATTAAATTTCTGTAGGGGTACTTAATACACTATATTAAATATATTTAGAACAAAGAAAGAGATCAGAAAGCATCAGGATAAAAATTTGCAGAGCCATTATTTTACTGCCTGAAGGTAAAGCAATGCGATCACGGAAATTTTCACGTGATTGCAAAGTGCATTCATGTTTTTCTCAGCTTCAAAGCATCATGATCGCAGAATAGTCAACACGATCGCGAAGGGAAATTTCGTTCTGCAGTAAAATTAGACCTACGCGATCGCGAAATGGGTCATCACGATCGCGAGAGTCTTCTTCCTCGCCCAGTAACAGTTCATTTGGGCATTTCAGCAAATATAAAGAGAAAATTCATTTTTCTTAGCATTTTCACAGCATTAAAGCCATGGATCTTGCCCAGAAATTTCACATAACTAAAACCACTCAATATCTCAACCAATCCTCTCCTAGCAAACACACATGTAAAACACACAAGATTTCTATTTAAAATTTTAACTCAAGCCCTTAAACCTTGAAAATATGGCTGCCTTTCAACTTTTTCACCACAAGACTTGGGGAAAAGTAAGAGTTATGAGAGAAATCCACATACCTTGAGAATGAGCAGTGGATATTGCGATGGGATTGAAGCAAGATCAGAATTGGAGATGATTTTGGGTTTAGGGGAGTAGGAGGGTCCGTTCTTGTTTTTGTGCAAATGTGGGCTTCCATTTTTTTAGTATTTTAAATTGTGAGACATACATGTAAAACCGCGATCGCAAACATTTATCGGTGTTCACTGAGAACAAAATCTCCTAAATGACCACGATTACGTTTCTTTTTCTGCGATCGCGGAGAGGCAAGAAACACTTTGTTCTACGCGAATGCAGCATTCCTTGCGCGATTGCAAAGCTCTGCAGTTTTGTTCAGCTACTAGTTTGGGCTGTTTGGACCACTCCGACTTGCTCAAATCAACTCCAAATATTCTAAAACTCGACAGATTAGTCAAAAATAATATACTAAGCTATTCTAAAAAAGAAAATTTCAAAAACGACTAAAACTTTTGAAAACAATGGGCTGCCTCCCACCAAGTGTCGCATTTAATGTTAAGGCATGAAGTGAATCAACTTTACCACTTTTCTCACCATTTAGATGATATTAATGGGGCACCTAACTTGGTTCAATCTTGTGACCACGAGTAACGGGGGTGGTAAGTAGATGATCAAGCCAAATTTTAATTTCTTCATTTTGCATTTCTTGGCTTTCATATGAGGAATGTCATTTTGCCTTCTTGGATCTTCAAATTGCAATATGTATGGTTTTTGTCTTTCTTGTTTGCACTACCACATGGATTCACATGGCTTAATTCCCATATCACCATATGTAACGACCCGACCGATCATTTCATGAGTTACCGCTTTAATTCCCTCATTTCTGCTTTTTTATGTCTTGTTCAGCTGTATTATATGGTGTCGAGTTGGTTGGTTCGGGTTCAGAGTGGTTTTGTAGAGAAATGAGACACTTATTCTCGTTTGAGTAAGCTTGAGTTGAAAAAGCTAACCAGATGTTGACTTATGTGAAAAGGGTCTCGAATGTGAATTCTAATGGTTCAGATGGCTTTGTTAGGTGATTTGGGAGTTAGGAGTGCGATCGGAATTTATTTTGGAGGCCCGTGGTAGATTTAGGCTTCAATTGGCGAAATTGGAATTTTTGGCGCTTTTCGGTTGGTGGTGGAAATTTTGATATAGGGGTCAGAATTGAATTCCGGAAATTGGAGTAAGTCTATCATGTTATTTGTGACGTGTGTGCAAAATTTCAGGTTATTCGGACATGGTTTGATAGACCTTTTGATCGAAAGCGAAATTTGGACGTTTTGGAAACTTTAGGCTCGAATCTGAGGGTGTTTTGATGATTTAACGTTGTTTTGAGTGTTCTGAAGGTTGGTATAAGTTTGAATAGTGTTATGTGACTTGTTCGTACTTTTGGTAGAGGTCCTGGGGGTCTCGGGATGAATTCGGAAGATTTTCAGAAAAGTTTAGCTTTGGAAATAAGCAATTGAAGTTGCTACCCCTGTCATAACCACACCTGCACAGTGGGGACCGCAGCTGCGTGATCACATAAGCGTTGGGTAAGCCTCAGAAGCGGCCAGAGCTAAAGGACTAGAAGTTGCAGTTTCGAAAGCTTGAGCGCACCTGCGAGACCGCATATGCAGAAGGTAAGGCGCAGGTGCAGTTCTAGGAATTTAAGTGAAAACCGCAGAAGTGGTAGCTTGAACGTAAAAGCGGTAGCGCAGAAGCAGAAAAAGGGACCGCAGGTGCAAAATCCCTAGGTCAGAAAGTATATAAGTTTTCCTTCGCGAATTTTTGCTAAATTCTCCATTTTTGAAGACGGGAAGTGAGCTAGGGCAGTGATTCTTCAAGGAAAATTGAAGGTTATCAGTTGGGTAAGCCACTTAAGCTTCATTACTTGTGTTTATGACCATTTTCCATGGTATTAGTGGGAATTAAGAAAGAAAATTTAGGGATTAGGGCTTGATATTGGAGAGCTTTGAGTGGGGATTTGATGGGCCATTTGAGGTCCGATTTTGATGTTTTTGGTATGAATAGACTCGTGGGAGGATAAGGATTCTATTGATGTGATTTTTATCCGATTCCGAGACGTGGGCCCAGTGGTTAGGTTAGAACAATTTCGGGATTTTTGATGTAATGTGATTATTTGCGCATGGGCTTCGTTCCCTTAGCATACATTAACGTTATGATTCTGATTTTGGATAGATTCGACACAAGTTAAGGCCGATTCGAGAGGCAAGGGCGTTGTGAAGTAGTATTTCATCCGGTTTGAGGTAAGTAACCATTGTAAATCTAGACCTGAGGGTATGAAACCACGGTATTTCGTATCGTTTTGATAAATGAGGTGACGCACATGCTAGGTGATGAGTGTGTGGGCGTGCACCGGTAGGGATCGTGACATGGTCCGTCCCGTAATGGCTATTAAGCCGCATATTTGATTTGAAATCTTATAATATCCCGTATTTTAGATATTGATACTATATGTTGTGGTGTACGCCATGTTTGGGGCCTTGTGTCGACCTGCTTAGACCCTTAGGGGTATTTTTACTACTTTCCTCACTCTATTTGATTCGAAAGCATAGAGTGATATACTTTCCTCACTCTCCTCACTCTATTTTAGAGATTGATACTCTATTTGATTTTTACTACTTTCCTCACTCTATCATATATATGGATAGGGTGCACGCTACAGCAATATACATATGGATCGGACTGCACGCCGCAATAATATATATTGGATCGGGATGCACACCGCAACAATATGACGCTTGGGTTGTAGGTGCCCCTCCGGAGTCTGCACACCCCCAGTGAGCGTATCGACTATAAACTATGGATCGGGCTGTGCGCCCCAATGATTATTATGATTATTATTATTATTAGATATTATTGAGCCGGAGTACTGAGTGTGAGTACTGTTTGACGAGAGCTGAGTCACGAGTGACTGAAAGGCTTGCTCGAGAGGCCATACTTATGAGTGATACCTTGCCCGAGGAGCTTGTTTATGACTATAATTGCTTTCACTCTTCTTTTATACTGATCCTCTGTTGAAAAATGCTGAGTAAATGTTTTTCAAAGGTTTTGAATTGAAACTGGAGTTTTAACGAGATAACTGGCTATTGAGCTATTGATTTTGACTTGATATTTCCGTTGAAAATTATTACATGATTTTAAATTTCTCGTCACTACACTCAGACCTAATTTACTTTAGTGACTTACTGAGTCGGCATACTCACGTTACTCCCTGCACCTTGTGTGCAAATCCAGATGCCCGAGCATCAGAGTGAGAGCTTCCATCACTCTCAGAGTCCCACCGGAGATCGCAAAGTAGCTGCACGACGTTCGCAACCTTGGCTTCCTCCTTTCTATCTTAGTATTCTGTATTTCAGACTCATATTGTACTATCTAGACCGTGTTTTGGTTGTATTTAGAGGCTCATGACTAGTGACACCAGATTCGAGATGTGTTAGTGTATTTCATACTGTTTTCCGCATATTTCTATTGATTTTCATTTTACTTATTAAAGCTTAGAGACTTAACCGGTCTTAAAAAATGATTTTATAAAAGGTATTAGATGTGGTAAGTGTTGGTTTGGCTTGCCAAGTACTATGATAGGTGCCATCACGACCGGGGTATTTGGGGTCGTGACACCATACAAGTCCAAAGTCTAAAAATGCTTGGAATGAGATATCAAACTCTCAACTTATCTGGATTTTGACATCCTCTTTTTCCCCTGAACTAGAGTCAACTTTAACCATATTTTCAATTACATCGGTTGACTCTAATTCTATAGTTTTCTTGGCATCACCAACAAGCATGAAGTCGGTTGGAGGATGTTCAATTCTTGATTACTCAAAATAAATCTCACTTTCTTCCTCAAAGTTTGACTTTTCTTGAGCTCTTTCCGCACTCTCAAGTTGGTGGGCATAATGTGCCTCAACAAATATTTTCATTTGATCTTCCAAGGTGCGGATATTCTCATCATTTTGAGTCAAAACTTGTTTCAAGTCCTCGAGTGTCAAGTTGTCCTTCTCCTCATTTTCAAGAATGGCCTCTGACATGAGCATCATCCTCTCATTTTGAGCATTTGAAAGTTCTTCTTCGTTTTGATCAAGTGCCAAGGAAGTATTTTCGGCTTCAACTTCTAAGGAAGGTTCTTGGCTATCATCCACTTCCGAGGATTTTTGGACCTTTAAAGCTTCAAACATTTCTCCCATTTGTGAGTTCAACCTTTCAAATGCCAAATCATTTTGGAGACTATTTTCCAAAAACTCCTCCAAGATATTTTGCTCTTTGTTTCCTCCTTCAAGCAGACATTCCATTATGAGCTTGAACTCTCTATTTTGACCATGCTCAACTTCTTCCAGTTCCATATCCCTATACTTGTCATCACAAAAAGTAGAGTCATCATAGTGGGGGTTTGCGGAAGGAAAGGACAAATGAGCACAAATATCCCAATGGTCATTTTAACAACCGCACTTATCACGAATACTCAACTCTTGGGTTTGAGATTGTGCGCACAATCTGCCTCCGTAGAGAATTCAACTTTGCCACGAGTGTGGTCCTCCACAATAAGGGCAAGGGTCACCAAAGTATGGACAACTACCATCCGACCAATTTTTATTTTATGATGCCATTTTTCAAAAATAAGAAAATAAACAAGAAACAAACAAGAAAAATAAATCAAAATAAGAAAAATAAATACACAAATATTCACAAGTTTCGACCAAAGCACTTACGCCTACTTCTCAAACAACCTAAATACACCAAATTGTTCCCCGGCAACGGCACCAATTTTGATGACGTCCAAATTCACTACTAAAAGTAAATGGACATGGTCGCATGCAATACAATTTACCTTACTATGAGTCGGGGTCGAATCCCACAGAGAACAATATGTAAGCGATTAGGTGTGTAAAAGAATTATCACTTATATGTAAAGCCAAACAATTAGAAAAGTTTTGAGAAAATATTTATAACTAATTGCAAAAATATAAACTAACCTAGAAAGCAAGTAAAATGATCAATATCAACAAGCATGGATACACGGGGAGTTACACTCAAGCAATAATCCAATGTATTTCATGATTTTATAAATATGAGCGAGTTTATATTAATTAAACTCGAGTAATAATTCTATATTAGCTTCTTTCGAAGAATAACAAAACTTCCTAATTAAATGATCCCTAAAACAATAAAGAGATTAAGCACACCCAATTATGGCTACAAGTAGTTCAATCCTATCCCTAGGTAGAATCTATAAAGTGAGGGTTAAAGCATTAAGTTCTTGCTAGCTAATCTTTTCTAGCCCCAAATTATCTTTTCCAAAATTAATTCGAAGTAAATGGCCGAGTCCTAGGGTTAGCTAATCTCTTTGGAAATATCAAAGAACAAGAATAATTAAAGAAATAATAACTCACTTCATAGTAAATAAAAATCATTCAATATAAGCACAACAAGATATTTGATCCACACTTTAAATATGAATATTTTCATAAACAAGATTCAAGTGTTAGAAAATATACTACACACTTAAATATACAATATAAAGCAAGGAAATGAAGACATGAACATAAATGGGTAAGAAATTCTCAATCAAAAGCTTTAAATCTTCAAGACCCAAGTGTGTGTGCAAGAACCCTAGCTCCAAAACTTGTGTTCTCTTGTCAAGGATGTATCAAAATTATCCAAAGACTGCCAAAGATACCAAAGATATGTTTCTAAATGATATAGATCGTGTGTTAAATGTTTTGGGGATCAAAATATCAAATTCCCATTTTGCCCATAATTTTCCCAGAAAATAAGCTATGTGATCGCATATAGATACCCCTGTTTGCGGTGAATAACTTCTTCAAAGCTACGCGATCACATACAGAGACCCGCGTTCGTGTAGCATAGTTGACCCGCCATTGACCAAGCTTTCTTCTTCGCATTCGCACAGCTCAAACTGTGTTCACGCAGCTTCAGTTTGCTGAACTTACACGATCGCATAGAGTGCTCCGCGAACGCATAGAGTGCCAAAGATGTGTTTCCAAATGAGCTAGGCCGTGTATTAAATTACTTGGAGATCAAAACGTGAAATTCAATCTCTGCCCATAATTTTCCCAGAAAATAAGCTATGCGATCGCATACAGATACCCGCGTTCACGGTGAATAACTTCTGCAACGCTACGCGATCCCTTACAGAGACCCGCATTCGCATAACATAGTTGACCAGTTGGTGACCAGGCTTTCTTCTTCGCGTTCGCACAGCTTCAGTCTTTTGAACCTACGCGATCGCATGGAGTGCTCTGCAATCAAATAGAGCATTCACTGGCAGCAGCTAAATTTTCTCATTTAACATGCTTTGACTTGGTTTCTTTCGTTTCTTCTCTATATCACTTAGTACCTGAAATATGCCAATAAACCTCAATAAATGCATCAGTTTCTCAGCAGAATCATACAAAAGCCTAAATATCAGGAAGAGATAAGTTGGTAAAATACAAACTTATCACTAGGTAAGCCGGTTAGTCAAGAATATTTTAAACAATAAAAACATGAATTAGCAAAAATGGAGTTTAACATAAATGCGAAAATAAGAGTAATACAGGCCAAAGTGGCAAATACTCAACCTAATATCCCAGAACTAGGCGGTACATAGTCACAAGCTCTAACTGAATACACGAGATCAATCTCAAATACAATATTGTCTGGAATACATATATAGTAGAAATGAAATAAGAGGGTGACTCCAAGGCGTGCGATCAGATCATGCAGGTATACCTTGAAGTCTACAATGTTCAAAGCCTCAATGCTGATCAGTCTAGTCCGAAGTACCTTAATCTGCACACAAATCGATACCCAATAAGTACCAAGACTAACCTTAGTGGAGTAGTGACGAGGTTCAAGTGGTGTGATACTCACTAGACAAATAACATGTTCCATGAACATATCAAAGAAAATTGATAATAGAAATATTGACTATAATCACAACCCTTTAGAACATGTAATTAAAACTCAATTTAGTAAACCCCTATTTTGATCACGAAACATCAAATAAAGGTAAGGCATGTGATGAAATATTAAATATAGTTATTAAATCAGGTAAGTGCCAAACGTAAGCTCTCAGAATCAATTGTGAAATAAGAATAGCAGCATCGTCTCAACACAAACATAACAACAATGAGAACACCCCCAAATATCACATAACATGTCACGACCCAATACCTGAACCCAGTCGTGATGGTGCCTCTCGTGAAGACAAGGCCAGCCAATTTAAACCCAATTCACTTTTTAAATAGTTAATCAATAATAAACAGCCTAAGCATGAGTAAATAAACCAAATTCTAAGCAAAAGATAGTATAATATGTGGAATGATACCGGGGTGTCACTAGTCATGAGTATCTATAAATCCTACTACAATTCCTATAAGTCTATAAACTATTACAATTGTCTGATCAGAAATAAACTTGATAAAGAGGGAGAAACACAGGTCTGTGGACGTCAAGTAGCTACCTCGTGACTCCGAATATCCGCCGGAAGCTCTCAACTCACAATGGCAGGGTCAACAATGCCCGAATCTGCACACAGGGGTGCAGGGAGTAAAGTGAGTACTCCAACTCAGTGAGTAACAAATGTAAATAAAGACTGAAAGTAAGAAATCATGTAAGCCACAAAGCATTCTATAATGAAACAGTAAAACCTTTTAAAATCAGTAAATTAGTGAAAGATAGGTAAAATTCTTTAAGTCAAATGTAGTTTCATGAAAAACTTTTTTCAATGATTAAGTAGGTAATTGACAGTCAATTATGAAAAATAAACACATAAAGGCTCGCCCCTCGGGCACAGTATCCACAAATTCGCCCATCGGGCAACATCTCAGAACAGTACTAGCCACTAAGGCAATCACATAGCACAATACCAGCCCCTCAGGCTCAATCTCACATCATAATGGGTACCCGCGCTCACTGGCGGTGTACAGATTCCTACAGAGGCCCCTTACGGCCCAATAGCAATATCAAGCCACCATGTGGCATCAATCTAGGCCCTCGACCTCATATCAATCAAGCCACATCATGGCGTACATATCTCAGGCCCTCGGCCTCATAATTAGTATCAATTTTTTCCTCACAACATAGGCCCTCGGCCTTACTCAGTCAAAAATCCTCACAAGCCACTCAAGAGGTAGTAAAACATGTTTCTCAGCCCAAATATCATTTAAAAGATCATGTAAGTGTTTAAAACAGAGTAAACATGGCTTAGTATGAAAACAATGAAATCAATCATGACTGAGTTCAAGTATAAAGTCAAAATAGTGAGAAAATACCAGTAAAAAATCCCCGAAGGGCTCAAATAGTTGGCACAAGGCCCAAATATAGCATTCAGCCCAAATAATGATGATAACGAATAGATTTCAGTCAAATATGCGGTAAAATAGTCATTTGGGATGGACTAAGTCACAATCCCCAACAGTGCACGACCCCACACTCGTCATCAAGCATGTGCGTCACTTCAATATAGCACTACGATGTGCAATCCGGGGTTTCAAACCCTCAGAGCATTATTTACAATCATTACTCACCTCGAACCGGTCAAATCTCTAGCTCGCGACGCCTTTGCCCCTCGAATCAGCCTCCACGCGCGTCGAATCTATCCAAAATCAGAAAGAGGACGTCAAAATATGCTAAGGGAATGAAGCCCAAGCAAAAATAATCAAATACGACACAAATCCCGAAATTACCAAAACCCGACTCCCGGACCCACGTCTCGGAATTCAATAATTTTTACATCAATAGATTCCTTATCTCCCCATGAAATCATACATATCAAACGTTCTCAAATCCAACCCCAAATGGTCCTTCAAATCCCCAATTAAAGGTATATGTTTCCAAGCCCTAGTTTCCCCAATTTTTACCCTTAATTTCCATAATTTCTAGCTCTAATCCGTGAAATAACAGCATAGGAGCGAGTTTTATGTCCAAATTCCTTACCTCAATGAAGTTCCCTTAAAATCCCTCTTTCAAATCGCCCAAAAAGCTCCAAAGCTGAGATAAAAATGGTGAAATATCTCAAAATTCGTGAAGGCCACAATTTATACTTTCTGCCCTGTCATTTTTGCATATGCGGCCCTTTAACCGCTTCTGCGGTACCGCATATGCGGTTCTTATTCCGCTTCTTCGAAAATCACTTAATAGACCAAAACCGCTTTTGCTATCAATCTTCCGCACCTGCGCCTTCTCAAGTGCGGTCCCTTAACCGCATCTACGGTCACTGCCTTTCTAGACATTTCCGCTTCTGCGATCCATTATCCGCATCTGCGACTTCGTAGATGCGGTCCCTTTAACCGCTTCTGTGGTTCCTGACGACTTCTCCAGGTTCCGCTTCTATGGCCACTCTTCCGCTTATGTGGCGCTGCACCTGTGGTCCCTAAGCTGCAACAAAGGCCAAACTTCTCCGATAACCATCTGAAATCACCCTGAGGCCCCCGGGACCTCAACCAAAAGCACAAACATATCCTAATAACTTTTCCAAACTTGTACCAGTCTTCAAAACACCTCAAACAACATCAAATCAACCAAAACACATCAGATTTAAGCCAAATTTTCAAAAATCTTCCAAGTTCCGCTTTTGATAAAAAACCAACCAAACCACGTCCGAATGACCTGAAATTTTTACACACACATCCCAAATCATACAACAGAACTACTTCAACTCTCGAAATTCCATTCCGACCCCTATATAAAAATCTCACATACCAACCGGAAATCTCCAAAATATCAACTTCGCCAATTCAAGCCTAAGTCTATTACGAACCTCCAAAATTCATTCCGATCATGATCCTAAGTCACAAATCACCTCCCGAAGCTAACCGAACTATCAAAAATCACATCCGAGATCTATAACACATAATCAACATCCAGTTGACTTTTCCAACTTAAACTCACTCTAAAGAGACTAAGTGTCTCAAACCTTACCAATCCTTTTCGAACTCGATCCGACCAACCCGATACCACATAACACAGATAAACAAAGCATAATGAAGCAGAAATAGGGAAAACAAAGCGGTAACTCATAATACGACCAGTCGGGTCGTCACATCCTCCCCAACTTAAACAAACATTCGTCCACGAATGAATTGGGAAACATACCTGAAGCCTCAATAGGTGAGGCTATCTGCTCCGCATCTCCCTCTCGGTTTCCCATGTAGCCTCCTCCATGGGCCAACATCTCCATTGTACTTTCACTAACACTATATCCTTTGACCTCAACTTTCGAACCTGACGACCCAAAATAGCTACTGGCTCCACATCATAAGTCAAATCATCATCCAACTGAATCGTGCTAAAATCCATAACATGAGATAGATCCCCAATATACTTCCGGAGCATAGAAACATGAAATACCGAATGCACACTCGATAAGTTGGGTGGCAAAGCAAGATCATAAGCCACCTCCCTAGTCCTCCGAAGCACCTTAAAAGGCCCAATGAACTGCGGACTCAATTTCCCTTTCTTTCCAAATCTCATAACACCCTTCATGGTCAAAACCTTCAACAGAACCTTTTCACCAACTATGTAGGACACATCTCTAATCTTCCTGTCAGCATAAGTCTTTTGCCTCGACTGCGCTGTACGAAGCCTCTCCTAAATCACCTTCACCTTTCTAAGGCATCCTGCACCAAGTCTGTCCCCAATAGCCTAGCCTCACCAGGCTCAAACCGACCAATGGGAGATCTATACCACCTCCCATACAAAGCCTCATATGGAGCCATCTGAATACGTAGCTGTTGTTATAAGAAAACTCCGCAAGCGTTAGAAACTGATCACATGACCCTCCGAAATCAATTGCACAAGCACGCAACATGTCCTCCAATATCTGAATAGTGCGCTCAGACTGCCCGTCCGTCTGAGGGTGAAAAGCTATGCTCAACTCAACCTGAGTACCCAACTCTCGCTGCACAGACCTCCAAAACTGCGATGTAAACTGAGTGCCCCTATCTGGGATGATGGAAACTGGGACACCATGCAACCGAACAATCTCCTGGATATAGATCTCTGCCAACCGCTCTAAAGAATAGGTAGTACCCATAGGAATGAAGTGCGCGGACTTGGTCAGCCGATCCACAATCACTCAAAAAGCATCAAACTTTCTCAAAGTCCATGGAAGTCTAAAAACAAAGTCCATAGTGATCCTCTCCCACTTCCACTTGGGAATATCTATCTATTGAAGTAAGCCACCCGACCCTTGATGCTCATATTTCACCTGCTGACAATTGAAACACCGAGCTACAAATCCCACAATGTCTTTCTTCATTCTCCTCCACCAATAGTGCTGCCTCAAATCCTGATACATCTTCGCGGCACTCGGATGAATGAAATACCACGAGCTATGGGCCTTCTCCAGGATCAACTCCCGAAGCCCATCCACATTGGGCACACAAATCCGGCCCTGCATCCTCAACACCCCATCATCACCAATGGTCACATTACTAGCATCATCATGTTGAACTCTATCCTTAAGGACAAGCAATTGCAGATCATCATACTGGCACTCTCTGATGCGATCATATAAGGAAGACCGAGAAACCACATAAGCTAATACCCGACTGGGCTCCGAAATATCTAACCTCACGAACCGATTGGCCAAGGCTTGAAATCAACTGCAAGAGGTATCTTCCCAACTGGAATATATCCCAAACTCCCCATACTCACTACCTTTCGGCTCAAGGCATTGGCCACCACATTGGCCTTTCCCGGATGGTACAATATAGTGATATCATAATCCTTAAGCAACTCCAACCATCTCTGCTGCCTCAATTTGAGGTCCTTCTGTTTGAACAAGTGCTGGAGGATATGATGATCAGTAAACATGTCACAAGACACACCATACAAGTAATGCCTCCAAATCTTTAACGTGTGAGCTATGGAAGCCAACTCCAAATCATGAACAGGGTAGTTTTTCTCATGGGGCTTCAACTGACGAGAAGCATAAGCAATAACTCTACCCTCCTGCATCAATACACAACCAATACCAACTCTCAAACATCACAACACACGGTATATGACCCTGAAGCTGGTGGCAAAACTAACACTAGAGCCGTGGTCAAAGCTATCTTGAGCTTTTGAAAGCTCTCCTCACACTTGTCCGACCATACAAATGAAGCACCCTTATGAGTCAACTTGGTCAAGGGCGATCTAATAGATGAGAATCCTTGAACAAACCGACGATAATAGTCTGGCAAACCAAGAAAGCTACGAATCTCTATGGCAGAGGAAGGTCTGGGCCAACTCTGAACCGCCTCTATCTTCTTCGGATCAACCTGAATACCCTCGCTGGACACCACGTGCCCTAAGAAAGCCACTAAGCTGAGCCAAAAATCACATTTGGAGAATTTTGCATAAAGTTTCTCCTCCCTCAATCTCTGCAACACAACTCTCAAATGCTCCGCGTGCTCCCCCTAACTACGCGAATACACCAGAATATCATCAATGAAGACTATGACAAATGAATCGAGATAAGGCCGAAATATGTTGTTCATCAAATACATGAATGTTGCTGGGGCATTGGTCAGCCCAAAAACATCACCAAGAAATCATAATGACCATATCGGGTCCTGAAAGCTATCTTAAGAATATTCGAGTCCCTGATCTTCAACTGGTGATAACCTGAGCGGAGATCAATCTTGGACAACACTCTCGCTCCCTGAAGCTGGTCGAATAAATAATCAATGCGAGGCAAAGGATACTTGTTCTTAATTATTACCTTGGTCAATTTCCTATAATCAATGCACATTCTCATAGTGCCATCCTTCTTCTTCACAAATAGAACCGGTGCACCCCAAGGTGATACACTAGGCCGAATGAGCCCTTTATCAAGGAGTTCCTGAAGCTGCTCCTTTAATTCTTTCAACTCCGTTGGTGCCATACGATATGGCAGAATAGAAATGGGCTGAATGCCCGGCACTAAGTCATACCAAAATCAATATCCCTGTCCGGGGGCATGCCCGGCAGGTCTGCAGGAAACACACCGGGAAAATCCCTCACAACTGGAATAGAATTAGTAATAGGAGTCTCAACACCGACATCCCTCACAAAGTCTAGATACGAGAGAAAACCCTTCCTAACCATATGCGGGGCTTTCAAGAATGAGATCACTCTAGTGGGAACGTAATCAGTCACGCCTCGCCACTCGATCCGCAGCACACCCGGTATGGCCAACATAATTGTCTTAGAATGACAGTCCATAATAGCACGATACGGAGATAGCCAATCCATGCCTAAAATGACATCAAAATCCACCATACACAATAATAAAATATCCACACGGGTCTCCAAACCCCCAATAGTCACCACACACGACCGATACACATGATCTACAACAACAGTATCACCCACTGGGGTAGATACATGAACATGTGAAGCAAGAAACTCATGTGGCATACCTAAATAATGAGAAAAGTATGATGAAACATAAGAAAAGGTGGAACCGGGATCAAATGATACACAGGAATCTCTGTGGAAAACTAAAACAATACCTGCAATAACAGCATCTGAGGCAATAGCATCGGGTCTGCATGGAAGTGCATAGAAACGGGCCTGGCCGCCACTTGATCGACCTCTCCCTCTGGGGCGACCCCTAGCTGACTGACCTCCACCCCTAGCTGGGTGGGTGGGTGGTGGTGAAGTAACTAGCTGCTGAGATGAACTCACAAGACGACGAGGGTACTGCCTCCATATATGGCCCATCTTACCACACTCATAACAACTCCCAGGTGCTGGAGAAGGAGATTGAAGGGAACCCCTCACACCGGAGTGACTAGAAGATGCACTCGGCATAGAAGAGCCCCGAACTGATGGAGCACGGGACGACCTCTGAGCTGGAAGGGCACTAAGTGAGGATTGGCCCTGATGAGAACTGTGAGAACCATGACCCGATGATGCCCTACGATAACCTGGGCGAGCTGGCTGAGCATGCCTGAATAGATGGCCTCTACCGTGCTGAAATTGACCTCTCGAAGGAGTACCATTGTAACTACCAGATCGTCGAGGCCTCTTGGCCTCTTTTCCTCCCTCTCATCTCGCTCCTGGCGACGAACAAACTCAATCTCACAGGCAATATCCACAACCTCGTCGAAAGTAGCACCAATCACCATCTCCATGGTCATGAGAATATGAAGCTGATAAGTGAGGCCATCAACAAATCTCCTAATCCTATCTCTATCTATCGGTACCATCCAAATACCATAATAAGCTAACTTGGAGAACCACATATCGTACTGCGCCACAATTATCTCTCCCTGACGCAACCACTCAAACTCCCTACGCAACTCTTCCCTGTGGGACTACGACACATACTTCTCCAGCCAGGTAAGGGGTGTTGCACCAACAGCCCTACGCCTCTCAAAAGCCTCCCACCAAGTAAAGTCAGCTCTCGAAAACTGATAAGTGGTGAAAGTGACCCCGCTGGTCTCCAGAATACCCGTTGTACAAAGCATCCTATGGCACTTATCTAAGAAACCCTGGGCATCATCGCCCTTTGCACCACTGAAGGTCGTAGGCTGCAGCCTACCAAATCTCTCCAACCTACACTACTCATCCTCCGATATAGTAGGAACTACATAGTCTTGAGCAGCTGCAACCGGCTGGGCTGGATGTGCCCCCAGCATCTGAAGTACCTGCACGACCTGCTCAGGTATGCGAGTGGCGGGAGTCCGATTGCCTCCCCCGGTCTAAGAAGTAGCTGCGACTGTAGTGGCTGAAACTGTCTAAGCTAGGCCAGTGCAAACTGATAAGATCTGAGCCAAGGCCTCTTGAAGACCCGAAATCATAATGGGCAGAGCTGGTGCCTGAGCTAGTGCAGCAGGAGCGTCCATGACTAGGACCTGATCCTAAATCGGGGCAGCTGATAGATCTTCAGGTGCTGCCCTAGCTGCTCTGCCCCTACCACGACCACGGCCGCATCCTCGGTCTCTGGTGGCCACAGCTGGTGGAACTGGTGGTCGTCCACCCTGCCTGGTAGCACGTGTCCTCACCATCTGTTGAGAGAGTGAAATAATAGAAGTTTAGTATTCGGATCAACAAGTTTGCAAGACAAGAATTTCAAGAATATGAAGTTTTTCCTAAAGGTTTTACAGCCTCTCAAGGATAGATACAGACGTCTCCGTACCGATCCGCAAGACTCTACTAAACTTGCTCATGACTCGTGAGACCTATGTAACCTAGGCTCTGATACCAACTTGTCACGACCCTATACCCGAACTCGGTTGTGATGGCGCCTCTCGTGAAGACAAGGCCAGCCAATTTAAACCCAACTCACTTTTTAAATAGTTAATCAGTAATAAACAGCCTAAGCATGAGTAAATAAATCAAAGTCTAAGCAAAAGATAGTATATTATGCGGAATACAGCCCAAACACCGCCCGATATTGGGGTGTCACTAGCCATGAGCATATATAAATCCTACTACAATTCCGATAAGTCTATAAACTATTACAATTGTCTGATCAGAAATAGAAATGATAAAGAGGGGGGAACACGGGTCTGCAGACGGCAAACAGCTACCTCGTGAACTCCAAATGTTCACTGGGAGCTCCCAACTCACACTGGCAGGGTCAGCAACGCCTGAATCTGCACACAGGGGTGCAAGGAGAAAAGTAAGTACTCCAATTCAGTGAGTATTAAATGTAAATAAAGACTGAAAGCAAGAAATCACATAAGGCACAAAGCATTCTATAATGAAGTAGTAAAACCATTTAAAATCAATAAATCAGTGAAAGATAGGTAAAATTCTTTAATTCAAATATAGTTTCATGAACAACCTTTTTCAATGATTAAGTAGGTAACTGACAGTCAATTATGAAAAATAAACAAATAAAGGCTCGCCCCTCGGGCACAATATCTACAAATCTGCCCCTCGGGCAACATCTCATAACAGTACCAACCCCTCGGGCAATCACATAGCACAATACCAGCCCCTCGGGCTCAATCTCACATCACAATGGGCACCCGCGCTCACTGGGGGTGTACACACTCCTGGAAGGGCTCCTTATGACCCAAGCACAATATCAAGCCACCTCATGGCATCAATATAGGCCCTCGGCCTCATATCAATCAAGCCACCTCATGGCATACATATCTCAGGCCTTCGACCTCATAATCAGTATCAAATGTTTCTTCACAACATAGGCCCTCGGCCTTACTCAGTCAAAAATCCTCACAAGCCACTCGAGCAATAGTAAAACATGTTTCTCAGCCCAAATATCCTTTAAAAGATCATGTAAGTGTTTAAAATAGAGTAAACATGGCTGAGTACGAAAACAGTAAAATATATCATGACTAAGTTCAAGTATAAAGAAACAATGAGGAAATACCAGTAAAAATCCCCGAAGGGCTCAAATAGTTGGCATAAGGCCCAAATATGGCATTCGACCAAAATCATGATGATAGCAAATAGATTTCAGTCATATACGCGGTAAAATAGTCATTCGGGACGGACAAAGTCACAATCCCTAATAGTGCACTACCCCACGTTCGTCATCAAGCGTGTACATCATTTCAATATAGCACTACGATGTTCAATCCGAGGTTTCGAACCCTCAGAACATCATTTACAATCATTACTCACCTCGAACCAATCAAATCTCTAGTTCGCGACGCCTTTTCCCCTCGAATCGGCCTCCACTCGCATCGAATCTATACAAAATTAGAACGAGGAGGTCAAAATATGCTAAGGGAACGAAGCCCAAGCAAAAGTAATCAAAATACGACACAAATACCAAAAGTACCAAAACCTAACTCCCGAGCTCACGTCTCGGAATTCAATAATTTTTACATTAATTGATTCCTTATCTCCCCATGAGTTTATCCATATCAAAAGTTCTCAAATTCGCCCCCAAATGGTCCTTCAAATCACCAATTAAAGGTCTAAGTTTCCAAGCCTTAGTTTCCCCAATTTTCACCCTTAATTTCCATAATTTCTAGCTCTAATCCGTGAAATAACAACATATGAACGAGTTTTAAGTCCAAATTCCTTACCTCAATGAAGTTCCTTTGAAATCCCTCTTACAAATTGCCCAAAAAGCTCCAAAGCCGAGATAAAAATGGTGAAATAGCTCAAAATTCTTGAAGCCCACAATTTATACTTTCTACCCAGTCATTTTCGCATCTGCGACACTTTAACAGCTTCTGCGGTACCGCATAAGTGGTTCTTCTCCCGCTTCTGCGGAAATCACTTAATGGACCAAAACCACTTCTGCGATCAATCTTCCGCACCTGCACCTTCGCAGGTGTGGTCCTTAACCGCATATGTTGTCACTGCCTTTCCAGACATTTTCGCTTCCGCGATCCATTATCCGCATCTACGACTTCATAGATACGGTCCCCTTAACCGCTTCTGCGGTTCTTGATGACTTCTCTAGGTTCCGCTTCTGCAGTTCTTGACAACTTCTCCAGGTTCTGCTTATGCGGTGCCGCACCTACGGTCCCCAATCCACTGGTGCAGAAATACCAGCAGCAGCAACTTCAATAGCTGCAACAAAGTCCAAACTTCTCCGATAACCATCTGAAATCACCCTGAGGCCCCCGGGACCTCAACCAAAAGCACAAACGTATCCTAATGCCTTATCCAAACGTATACCAATCTTCAAAACACCTTAAACGACATCAAATCAACCAAAACACATCGGATTCAAGCCAAATTTTAAAAAATCTTCCAAATTTCGCTTTTGATAAAAAACCTAACCAAACCACGTCCGAATGACCTGAAATTTTGCCCACACATCACAAATGACACAACAGAACTACTGTAACTCTCTGAATTCCATTCCGACCCCTATATAAAAATCTCGCCTACCAACCGGAAATCGCCAAAATATCAACTTCTCCAATTCAAGCCTAAATCTACTACGAACCTCCAAAATTCATTCCAATCACGCTCCTAAGTAGCAAATCACTTCCCGAAGCTAACCAAACCATCAAAACTCTCATCTGAGCCCTCTAACACATAAGTCAACATCCGATTGACTTTTCCAACTTAAACTCACTCTAAAGAGACTAAGTGTCTCAAACCTTACCAAATCCTTTCCAAACTCGATCCGACCAACCCGATACCACATAACACGGATAAACAAAGTATAATAAAGCAGAAATAGGGAAAACAAAGCAGTAACTCATGAGATGACTGGACGGGTCGTCACATAACATCATCAAAATGCCACCCTTATTACGCCGTGTATGAACATAAAAATGATATTCCACCCTATTTTGCCACATGTGCATATAGCCACCCTTATTTCACTATGTGGTCAGCCCGAGATAACGGAACCCTAATTTTTCCACATGCGCACAACCATAGACAAAGAAATCGCTCGGAAAAGCCTCATGCTGACTTCCCCAATCAATTCGCTCAACACGTCTATAAGTTCAACAGTATCACAAAACAATAATTCAAAGTTCCACAATATCACAAAAATAGTACCAAAGTGTCATCAAACTATAAGTTCACAACTTTCAACAATCGTGTACCAGGACATAACAAATAATCATAGAAGCGGAGGGATGTTCAATAGATAAAGCATGTCTATTGATAAGTTAATGAATGAGCATGATAAAATAGTTATAAAGTTATTTCACAAGTTTCAATAAAGCTCAATATCACATTAAGGTATATTAATAGCCTACGGTCTATTCCGGTCAAAACAACATAGTGCCCATATACATGCTCGTCACATCAAGTACACACCACTTAACACATCATAGAAATAAACAATTAGAGCTATCACCTACGAGGTATTTCCCCCACACAAGGTTAGGCAACATACATACCTCAAACTTGCTAAATCAGTCCACTAATAAGCCCCTCAGCAAATCAACATCCGGACGACTCGAATCAAGCCAAAATAACAAAAAATTATCAATAAACTCATAGGAAATGGTTCTAAATGATAAATCTAAGATCTTTAATAAAAACCAAAAAGTCAAACAAAAAAATCAACTCTAGGCCCACACCCCAAAACCCAGCCAAACTCACAAATTTCAAACATCTATTCAATTATGAATCCAACCATAAAAATTTCATTCAATTCTGACCTTAAATCGACCTACGAATCACAATATCTCACTCTCTAATAACATAATTAAAAATCCCCAAGTTTATCCTTATATTTGTTTACTGTAAAAATGGTAACAATAATTAAATTTGTAAATGGGATTTTAAAAATACGTGATCTATTCTCGAGCTAGTTTATAGAGCAGTTTATGCTATGAATGTTAAGTTTAACGATGGAGCTCGAGTTAAAAAGAGGCAGTAACTAAACAAAAGGGGGCTGTTGCCCGGGTGCATAGATGGTTGATGAAACCTCGGGGTCAGCGTTAGTATCGATCTTGAACTATCGGGGCAGTCGGGAATGGGATAATAGGTAGGGATATGATCGAGCAAGGCTCTACATTACCAATATTGAGCAAAGTAGTGAAGAACAAATAAGAGAATGATAAATGCTAAAGCGGCCTCAGGCTAGTGAGAACGAACAACTTAGAAGAAAAGAGAGAGAGATATATTATTGCACTTGTGGAGAAATGGAGCAACATTAGCCCTTTACAAGGTAGGGCGAGTCCCCTTTATATAGTAGGGGAGACTGAGCTACAAGCAAGTGGAGATTAATTACAAAGTACGGAGATGTGATGGCTTGACGTGATACCTCAGCATAGGCTCTGGATAGGCCGGGCCTGTCAGATGTAGCCATGTTACTAGGGGGATTCCCCCCTCTGTCCTGACTTCGTTCTTCATTTCCTTCAAGTCGGGCTTCGACGAGCCTTGATGCAGAGAACTCGGTCGCGGCCTACCGCCCTCGGGGTCCCAGGGCATGCTTCCAAAATATCTTGATAGCGAGAAATCAAGTCTTCTAATTTCACCGCGTACAGATAGTCTCCACATTTCCTATAACGAAGTGATGGGAAATGATTCTGACACTTGACTCCTCGAGCTTCTTATGGCGATGCCATATCGATGAGGCGACCCCTGGCATAAGCTTCGCAGTGATGGGACATCCACGGGCTCATGCTTTTTTACCTCATTCATTGCACTCCCTAATTCCTGCTTCCCAAGGTGCAGGTACCGTCGTCGGTTCAGTTTTCCATGGACACATTAACTGTGCCCGTCGGTCAGTCTTCCAAAGCCTAGATGACCGTTTCGTAATCCCTTATAAAAGGGGGCGCCTTGGCTTTGTTTTTTCTATCCCAGTGCCTTCATTGGATTTCTCATCCATCTCTTCTTTACCATCTTCTTTCACCTTTGAATATCATGCTAGGGGCTCATGACCTTAAGGCCATTTGGAGGAGTTCCTTTAGACTATGTTGTGGCCTTCTGCTGGGGCTTCCCTTCATGGAGAATAAACATGCTATCCCGATGTTGTTGTGGTCGTCGATATGCTGGCCCTGGCTGCTGCTGCTGGCCCGAGGTGATGAGGGACGAGGAGTCGGTTCCTCTCTTATGTAGATAGTCGTTCGAATTATGCACCACTGCTCAAAAGGGGGCTCGGATTATACACCGCTGCTCACCTTCATACCCCGACTCGACGTGGTACTCTGCTCCGAGTTGGGGGATTGCACGCTAGACGTCCCGAGAAGTGGATTCAAAGTAGCCGGGCAAGCGAACCGAGGATTGTTCGGTCCACTGTTTCTCCGAGGCTTCCTTGGCCAAAGAATGTCCTCGAGCTTCGGAGAGCTATGACATTTTTTCATCCCTCCCTGCCACTCGCCTTTCCCTTTGGAGATATCAGTGTATAAAGTTAGGATGGAACTTCCGAGGAGGAGTGTCCAGAGGCGGTTGATGTGGACATTCAAAGGTGGGTTAGTATTCGGGCTTTCACCTTGCGTGTGCATCCCCTTATCTCTTCCTTTAGGTGTAGAGATCCCCCACTGGCTATTGTAATTGTATATAATGTACCCTCGAGGGCTGCTAGTAAGTAAATTTTTATGAATAAGAATATACTTTGTTGACTTTTTCTTTATTTACATTGCTTTGTTTCTGTATGCTGTTATGCACTTCGGGGCTCTTTGAATGCCTTCTTTTATTTGTTGACTACTGATATCTATCTTGAGCGTGAGCTTTCATTTCTGAACTTTTGCTGATCGACATGGCTCTCCTCTGAACCCATCATCGTGCTTCAAACCAATCTTGGATTGATCTGATAGGTCCGGGCTATCGAGGCCTTCTGAGTTGTTTGGAGATCATGCGTCGAATTCTGGGGCCTTCGGGAACGTTATCCTGGATGAAGGTCGTCTTCAGGTACCCGGGGCTCCCTATTGATCTTGATGTAGATAACCCTTTTAGAATGTATAAGATTGACGTCTGGTGAGGAGTTTTCTTAAATTTGGGCACTTCCTCGGACCTTCATGGAGCTTTCGCGATCGGAGCTTCCTATGTTTATTCCTCTAGATCACGAGACCAGGTGCTTGCCTTGCGTCGAGTGTCAGCGTTTAAAGCTTACCGAGGTCCGACTTCTTTGGGCCGGGGGTTCTGGATGTAGAGTGTTGCCTCGAGCTTGGAGATAATACAAACGGCCCCTCGAGTCTTGACTTCTCATTGAAGGGTGATTTCTGGATCGGGTATCGATCTGTCGATCTGTTTCGAGGCTGTTGGCTTCCCGGGACTTGCCTCGGGCAGGAAAATCGTTGCTGCTTCTCGCATATATGTGGGGCGGCTTCAGCTCCTTCGCAAGACTTCACTATTTTTAGATAGCCGCCTTTCTGCTTTGGCACGAGGTACTTCATCTCTTTAGGCGCAAAAAGTGTTGGTGTGTGCCCTTGCCTTGACCTGTTAGTTTCATCATAGTCATGGAAACCACTTCGGGGTTGATCCGGCAGGGGATGGGGGCCGCTGCTCCTGATGCTCAAGTGTCGAGGGATTTTGCTCTAGAGATGGTGTCCTTGATAAGAGAGGAACACTTGGAGATGGCAAGGAGGTATTACGGGTGGAGTGAGGAGATAACACTGCAGGTGCTTTCCCCAGATGAGGGCATTGCGGACTCCACTGATGGATTTTTGAGCGTATACCTAACCCCTTCGCATTTGGCCCCCCTGATAGGGTTGTGCTTGATTTCTTCTCGAAGTATCGGGTTACCCTGGCATAGATTCATCCATCATTTTGGCGAAGGGCGTTGATGATGAGATTCTTCGTGGAGAAAGTCGGGCTTGAATTCACGTTTGACCATCTTGTCAGGCTATATCGGCCCTTTCATCATCGAGGCCTGCTAGCTCTAAGGTGTCGTTCGTCCACGCCCTTTGTTGTTGATGATGAGGAAGGCGGGGATTGAGAGTGGGCCAGTTGGTTTATCCGAGTTCGGACGACCGATATTATCCCTGTGGAGTTTTTGCCATTTCCAGAAGGGTAGA